>NC_083314.1:102146743-102464761 GCF_963455315.2 Globicephala melas
TAAATCAAAATATCAAAAATTAAATACAATGAAAAAATACTAAAAGCAGCAAGGGAAAAGCAACAAATAACATACAAGCGAATCCCCATAAAGTTAACAGCTGATCTTTCAGCAGAAATTATGCAAGCCAGAAGGGAGTGGCAGTACCTATTTAAAGTGATGAAAGGGAAAAACCTACCACCAAGATTACTCTGCCCAGCAAGGATCTAATTCACATTTGATGGAGAAATTAAAACCTTTACAGACAAGCAAAAGCTAAGAGAATTCAGCATAACCAAACCAGCTTTACAACAAATGCTAAAGGATCTTCTCCAGGCAGGAAACACAAGAGAAGGAAAAGACCTACAATAACAAACACAAAACAATTTAGAAAATGGTAATAGGAACATACATATCAATAATTACCTTAAATGTAAATGGATTAAATGCTCGAACCAAAAGACATAGACTGGCTGAATGGATACAAAAACCAGAGCTGTATATATGCTGTCTACAAGAGACCCACTTCAGATCTAGGGACACATACAGACTGAAAGTGAGGGGATGGAAAAAGCTATTCCATGCAAATGGAGATCAAAAGAAAGCTGGAGTAGCAATTCTCATATCAGACAAAATAGACTTTAAAATAAACACTATTACAAGAGACAAAGAAGGACACTACATAATGGTCAACTGATCAATCCAAGAAGAAGATATAGCAATTCTGAATATGTATGCACCCAACATAGGAGCACCTTAATACATAAGGCAAATGCTAACAGTTATAAAAAGGGAAATTGACAGTAACACAATAATTGTAGGGGACTTTAACACCCCAGTTTCACCAATGGACAGATCAGCCGAAATGAAAATAAATAACGAAGCACAAGCTTTAAATGCTACATTAAACAAGATGGGCTTAATTGATATTTATAGGACATTCCATCCCAAAACAGCAGAATACACTTTCTTCTCAAGTGCTCATGGAACATTCTCTAGGACAGATCATATCTTGGGTCACAAATCAAGCCTTGGTAAATTTAAGAAAATAAAAATCATATCAAGTATGTTTTCTGACCACAACGCTATGAGACTAGATAACAATTACAGGAAAAAAACTAAAAAATACAAAAAAAAAAAAAGTACAAAGACATGGAGGCTGAACAATGCTACTAAATAACCAAGAGATCACTGAAGAAATCAAAGAGGAAATCAAAAAATACCTAGAAACTAATGACAATGAAATCATGACGGCCCAAAACCTATGGGATGCAGCAAAGAAGTTCTAAGTGGGAAGTTTGTAGCAATATAATCCTACCTCAAGAAACAGGAAAAATCTCAAATAAACAACCTACCCTTACACCTAAAGCAATTAGAGAAAGAAGAACAAAAACCCCCCAAAGTTAGCAGAAGGAAAAAAATCATAAAGATCAGATCAGAAATAAATGAAAATAAATGAAGGAAACGATAGCAAAGATCAGTGAAACTAAAAGCTGGTTCTTTGAGAAGATAAATAAAATTGATAAACCATTAGCCAGACTCATCAAGAAAAAAAGGAAGAAGACTCAAATCAACAGAATTATAAATGAAAAAGGAGAAGTAACAACTGACAGTGCAGAAATACAAAGGATCATGAGAGATTACTACAAGCAACTATATGCCAATAAAATGGACAACCTGGATGAAATGGACATATTCGTAGTAAAGCACAACCTTCTGAGACTGAATCAGGAAGAAATAGAAAATATGAACAGCCCAATCACAAACACTGAAATTGAAACTCTGATTAAAAATCTTCCAACAAAGAAAAGCCCAGGACCAGATGGCTTCACAGGTGAATTCTCTCAAACATTTAGAGAAGAGATAACACCTATCCTTCTCAAACTCTTTCAAAATATAGCAGGGAGCAATGCTCCCAAACTCATTCTATGAGGCCACCATCACCCTGATACCAAAACCAGACAAAGCTGCCACAAAGAAAGAATACTACAAGCCAATATCACTGATGAACATAGATGCAAAAATCCTCAACAAAATATTAGCAAACAGAATCCAGCAGCACATTAAAAGGATCATACACCATGATCAAGTGAGGTTTATCCCAGGAATGCAAGGATTCTTCAATATACGCAAATCAGTCTACGTGATACACATATTAACTAATTGAAGGATAAAAACGATACAATAATCTCAATAGATACAGTAAAAGCTTTCGACAAAATTCAACACCAATTTATGAAAAAAACTCACCAGAAAGTAGTCATAGAGGGAAGTTATCCCAACATAATAAAGGCCATATATGACAAACCCACAACCACATTGTTCTCAGTGGTGAAAAACTGAAACCATTTCCACTAAGATCAGGAGCAAGACACGGTTGCCCATTCTCACCACTATTATTCAACATAGGTTGGAAGTTTTAGCCACAGCAATCAGAGACGAAAAAGCAAAAAGGAATCCAAATTGGAAAAGAAGTAAAACTGTCACTGTTTGCAGATGACATGATTCTATACATAGAGAATCCTAAAGATGCGACCAGAAAACTACTAGAGCTAATCAATGATTTTCGTAAAGTAGCAAGATACAAAATTAATGCACAGAAATCTCTTGCATTCCTATACACTAATGATGAAAAATCTGAAAGAGAAATA
Source organism: Globicephala melas (assembly GCF_963455315.2). Classification (NCBI taxonomy): domain Eukaryota; kingdom Metazoa; phylum Chordata; class Mammalia; order Artiodactyla; family Delphinidae; genus Globicephala; species Globicephala melas. The sequence goes on from NC_083314.1 coordinate 102,149,374, forward strand.
AAGGAAACACTCTCATTTACCATTGCAATGAAAAGAATAAAATATCTAGGAATAAACCTACCTAAGGAGACAAAAGACCTGTATGCAGAAAATTATAAGATACTGATGAAAGAAATGAAAGATGATACAAATAGATGGAGAGATATACCATGTTCTTGGATTGGAAGAATCAACATTGTGAAAATGACTATACTACCCAAAGCAATCTACAGATTCAGTGCAATCCCTATCAAACTACCAATGGCATTTTTCACAGAACTAGAACAAAAAAATTTACAAATTGTATGGAAACATGAAAGTTTCCGAATAGCCAAAGCAATCTGGAGAAAGAAAAGCGGAGCTGGAGGAATCAGGCTCCCTGACTGCAGACTATACTACAAAGCTACAGTAATCAAGACAGTATGGTACTGGCACAAAAAAAGAAGTATAGATTAGTGGAACAGCATAGAAAGCCCAGAGATAAACCAACGCACATATGGTCAGCCTATCTTTGATAAAGGAGGCAAGAATATACAATGGAGAAAAGACAGCCTCTTCAATAAGTGGTGCTCGGAAAACTGGACAGCTATATGGAAAAAATGAAATTAGAAGACTCCCTAACACCATACATAAAAATAAACTCAAAATGGATTAGAGACATAAGTGTAAGGCCAGACACTGTAAAACTCTTAGAGAAATACATAGGTAGAACACTCTATGACATAAATCATAGCAAGATCCTTTTGACCCACCTCCTAGAGAAATGGAAATAAAAACAAAAATAAACAAATGGGACTGAATGGAACTTAAAAACTTTTGCATGGCAAAGGAAACCATAAATAAGATGAAAAGACCACCCTCAGAATGGGAGAAAATATTTGCAAATGAAGCAACTGACAAAGAGTTAATCTCCAAAATATGCAAGCAGCTCATGCAGCTCAATATCAAAAAACCAAACAACCCAATCCAATAGTGGGCAGAAGACCTAAACAGATATTTATTCAAAGAAGATATACAGATTGCCATCAAACACGTGAAAGGATGCTCAACATCACTAATCATTAGAGAAATGCAAATGAAAACTGCAATGAGGCATCACCTCACACCCGTCAGAATGGCCATAATCAAAAAACCTTCAAATAACAAATGCTGGAGAGGGTGTGGAGAAAAGGGAACCCTCTTGCACTGTTGGTAGGAATGTAAATTGATACAGCCACTCTGGAGAACGGTATCGAGGTTCCTTAGAAAACTCAAAATAGAACTATTATACAACCTAGCAATCCCACTACTGGGCATATACCCTGAGAAAACCATAATTCAAAAAGACATATATACCCCAATGTTCATGGTAGCTCTCTTTACAATAGCCAGGACAGGGAAGCAACCTAAGTGTCCATTGACAGATGAATGGATAAAGAAAATTTGGCACATATATGCAATGGAATATTACTCAGCCATAAAAAGAAACAAAATTGGATTATTTCTAGTGAGGTGGATGGACCTAGAGTGTGTCATACTGTGTCATACTGAGTGAAGTAAGTCAGAAAGAGAAAAACAAATACTGTATTCTAACATGTATATATGGAATCTAAAGAAAGAAAAGGTTCTGTTGAACCTCTGGGCAGGACAGGAATAAAGACGCAGATGTAGAGAATGGACTTGAGGACATGGGGAGGGGGAAGGGTAAGCTGGGACGAAGTGAGAGAGTGGCATGGACATATATACACTACCAAATGTAAAATATATAGCTAGGGGGAAGCAGCCGCATAGCACAGGGAGATCAGCTCATGCTTTGTGACCACCTAGAGTGGTGGGATAAGGAGGGTGGGAGGGAGATTCAAGAGGGAGGGGATATAGGAATATATGTATACGTATAGCTGATTCACTTTGTTATACAACAGAAACTAACACAACAATGTAAAGCAATTATACTCCAATAAAGATGTTAAAGAAGAAAAAAATAAAAACAAGAGTAAGGCTACCAGCTACTCTCCTGCTTATGTTGTAAGCCCACCTGTGAGGTGTGAGTTTTTGACTAGAGATGGAATTTGGAAATTCTTGAGTGGTATACTTATGTGGTATTACCTGCCACAGGTGCTTGTGTTCTACGGCTGATTCTGTGTCCTATGAGCTTGCACCTGAATTTCTCAGATGTCCTACCTTAGTGTAATGGCTGTTGAGTGTAGTGACCTTGAGGTGGTCCAATAGCCTGTCTGTAGCCAGGGCCCATAAAAATGTATTAAAGAAAAAATTTCTTCAGGCATTTTTCTGTCGTATGTTAAATATTCAAGCAATGAAACATAATCTGCAAAAGCATTTCCTTCCCACAAACTCTATAAAGAACTCCCACAAGTTTATGACAGTGTCATATATTAATGCTTAAAAAAAACAGCAAAGAACCTCATCAGAGTGAAAGTTAAATGTTGGAGAACATTTAAATCTATCACTGAATGGTAGGGAGGTCAAGGGATTTAAACTTATAAGCCTCAGAAAGGATGAGTCTTTTTAATGTTTTGTGGCAGGAGAATATCATTATAAAATGAGTATTTAAAGAAGATTTAGGAATTCCCTGGCCGTCCAGTGGTTAGGATTCTGTGCTTACACCGCAGAGGGCGCGGGTTTGATCCCTCATCGGGGAACTAACATCCTGCATGCTGCCTGGTGCTGTCTCAGGAAAGCTGAGTCATTTTATCTTATACTATATTTTAATTTCATAATGCTAGAATTTTATATATGGATAGAATAAATACCATATGCATCTAACATTTTTTCTCTTTCTATGCTTTGTTCTCTTTTCTTGTTTTTCTCTTCTTTCTTTCTGTATTCTTCCTTCTTGTTTCATTGTTACTTTTTCACCCCTTTATCAGTTCTTTTCCTTTTTTATTCCGTTTTTTTTGTTTTTCCTTTTTTCTCAACATTATCACCTCTTCCTTCCAGTTTCCTATTCTCCTTTTCTCCCCTCTTTCTCATGCTTTCCTTCTTACCTCAACAGATTGTCAGCAGTGTTTTCTTATTATTTTTTATATATAGTGTTATCTTTATGTTAATTCTAAATTAATAAAATATTTAGTAGCTATTAGTAAAAGCAATTATGACCTGATTGGAAAAAAAAGTAAAATCCTTGAGGATGTTTTCACACACAATAAATGCATGCTAATTAGGTTGGTATGAAGCTTTACTTTCAGAGAGAAATAAGATTTATAATAGATGTTTGAATGAATATTGAGAATCTTAATATCCTATTTGGAATTTTAAATCCTCATTTCAGATCCCTGGCATAAATCAAAATAATCGAGTTAATAAATCATAATAATTTAAAATATGCATTATCTTTTTATGATGCATTCTACTGCTATGAAAAAACTTTTAATTAATTGGCAAGATTATTGAAGTCAGTTTAACAAATTTGAGCTCCTACTATGTGTGATAAACTAGCCTAGGAAACAGAATATATTATTGGATATGATAATTAAGATCCTTTCTCTTTCTTGATTGAGGAATTCAGAGAAGTGATAGGTCAGTTTTGAGGGAGATAATAAAATCAGTCGAAGAGGTAGATTGGGTGTGCTTTTGCTAGGAGGAGGAAAGTTGAGGGAAATGATAGAAGAACAAGACGGAGAGACTTGTAAAGGTAATCTAAGAATATCATACTGTACAGTTTTAAAAAGCATTGGTTGCACGTAGGGGCAGTGAGTGGGAGATAAATGAGATGGTAGATACATTAATTTGTTTATCTAGCATTTATTAAGCCTCTGCTATTAGCTGGGCACTGTGCTAGGTACAGAGTGATGCAGAGAGGAATAAAAGTGGGCACTGCTCTGAAAGTTTTACAGACTAGAGGGGGAGACAGCTGGGTAAATAAATTAGTTTAACCAAATACATTAACAGAGAAAGGTAAGACACAATGTGGGCATTGGTCTTTTCTTTCTTGGTTAATCAGGAATATTAGAGACTGCTGTTCTTATTGGGTATTCAAGGGGATGGGGAAGTAACATTTATTAAGCACTTACTACATTACAAATATTTAGCAAGACTGTAGGTATTTAATCTCCTTTTGTCCTGATAATAACTCTATGAATCCCCTTGTATAGATTCAGAAGGTGAGGCTCACAACAGTTGTGACTTGTCACATTAATAAGTGGAAAAGACAGGATTTGAACCCAGATTCATTTGATTTTAAAATAGTACTATTTCTATTATCATTTTTCAAGAGTCTACGCTTCATTTGACAGTTATTAGAAAATAGTATGACTGCCATGTAATAATATGATTGGAGATATCCAATCATACTGAAAATAAATAATATTCTGGGTAGTAGGTAGTAATAAGGCTTTATGCTAGGGGGACTGGAAGGAAATAATGAAGATAGGAGTACTTGTGGAGAAAGAATCTGAGGCCAAGAAAGAGAGGATTCAGAGAACAACTAAAGAAGTTTTGACCTAAGTAATTTTTTAAAATATGGAAACTAAAACAAGTGAGAGAAAAGCTGGGGGAAATAATGTATCTCTTTCCATTCCTTCTACTACCTGTTTGCTCATGACCTCATCATGACTTGGCAGGAATATGACAGTGACCTGTTGTTCATTCTTTATACTGACACCAGAATTAGTTCCTAAAGAATCCTCTGAATAGTCATTTCCCACTCTCTGCTGTACAATGATGTTTAAAGTCCTTATCCCAGAATATAAATATATTAATCTTTTTCGCTGTGTGCTGCAGGTTATATGAATTCTCCAGTATCATATTACAATTGAGTAAATTTCTCTCTGACTGCATCCACTCTAGAATGTATCCCATCTATTATACTTTCATTTCAACAACAAAACTTCCTATTTCCTGATTTTCTATTTGGTTCTTTTCAATATCCTCCCATTTCTTTTTCATTTCTGCTTGTTTTTGTTTCATATGTTACGCTTTTGTTTTTAAGGAATGGTATTTACTACTATTTTTTTTTACAGTTGAACTTTTAAAATATTTCTTTATTTTATTATTTTAATTGGGGTATAGTTGCTTTACAATGTTGTGTTAGTTTCTGCTGTACCAGCAAAGTGAATCAGCTATGTGTATACATATATCCCCCCTGTTTTGGATTTCCTTCCCATTTAGTTCACCACAGAGCATTGAGTAGATTTCCCTGTATTATATACAGCAGGTTCTACTCCATTATTTTATTTTATTATGAGGATTATAAACATAGTAATCTTGAAATTTTCAGATTACTCTGTATTTTCACTGTAATAAATTCAATTCCTGATTACTGGCAGTCTTTTACGTAAGTTTTTCATTGTCTGTTTTTATAAATTTTGTGTGTTTGTGTATATTGAGTGATTGTTGTGCTTATTTGTTTTTCTCTTGATGAAATGTGTTTTTCTTCCCTTCCCATGTAATAATTCCATGGTTGCCTCGATATGGATCTCATGTCTTCTATTGGTGGCTCTGGAAGTTATCCCATAGTAATATTGTGTTGATGTTGTATCTGTGGTAACCACATGAGGGGTGGCTTGACCCATGTCTTAGAATCAAGTCTGTGTTAGCTTCCTTCTGTCTCTCTTTGGCATAAAGCTTTATATGGGTCTTTATTCAAATTAGCACAACTCTCAGTATTTTTCTAATCCCTTACATGGTAAAGGTCCATGATTTTAAGCAGAGAGTCATATTCCAGTCCCCCATCTCAGGTGGGGCACTTTTGGTCTCAGTTATATCAAAAGAGTTGATTCTAGGCTCTCTATGCTTGCTTCAGGGCCTGGAGCCCATCAGACCTGTTGCTTCCAATCTGCTTGCTACTCTGTGGTTTTGTTTCTTTTCCTATCCGTTGAGGTATCTCAGTTGTTCTTTAGGTTACCTCTGCAATTTTAACATATGTATATATGGAGGGAGGGAGATGGGGAGGCAGAGAGAGAGAGAATGTCATGTGGCTATTTGAAATGAAGATGAACTTCAAATCAAAATTTTACAATGTCATTTTAACCAAAATTCTTAGAAGACTAGTAAAACTTAGTTCTAATCCAGACTATATTTCTGGACAGTTTTTTCTAGCTACTGCTTCTCAGGTACCTGTTACTCTAACCTTCCTGTAGAACAGCTTTTTCAGGAACACACAATGTAGTTTTACGTTCCATGCCTTTTCTCATTCTGTTTCTTCCACCGAATACCGCCCCCCCCCCCCCCCCGCTTTCATTCTCTCTCTGTCATAGTCATTGTTCTTTAAGACCAGATTGATTAAAAGCCACTTTCTGAAGAACACTTCCCTTGACTCTCCCCACTATAAACTTATCACTGCTTTCTTTTTGCTTCTGGAGCATTTTGTACTATCTTTTAATTTATCTCACCATATATAGCCATGATTAGGTGTTTAAATATTTGCTGCCCAACAATATGGTTATTGTGTAAAGTCATGGATCACATTCTATTCATTTTTAAAACCCTGGTGTGTGTTTGTCACATGGTAGGTACTTAGAAAATGCCTGATAAATAAATATGATGTTATTGCTGAAACAAATTAGAGTCATGTCTTTTCTTAATAGCATCTCAGTTTAGGAATGTGAGTTTAATACAAATATATATGTATACACATATATATAAAAGATTATAGAAGGTGGCAATACAGTATAAAAATTGTGTGTCTTACAAATCTTCATCTAAAACAAAATATCATTTTTTTAAAAAAAATGATATGTAGTGGTTTATATACAAAATTAAGCAAAAATATAGTTTCTTATTTGTCTTCTAAGAGAAATATACCAATGTTAATTTAGACAAATGCTGTTTTCCACTATTACGTAACTTTATGGCTAGGAAGGAAAGGAAATATCAAAGAGAGTGGTGAGGTTATAAGAAGCCACATGAATAAATCTGTTGGATTATCGAAGAAGAGATAAGCATAATATTAAAAGGCAATTTGGCAGTGAAGACTCAAAATTCAGGATTTTAGCAATTTTAAGAAGTGTAGACTAGAGACGGAGAGAGACAGAATGATGACAGAAATTCTGACAGGATGACAGAAATAAAAAATCTGACCTAATGAGTAGTCAACAGATCTTTGGAGTTTTAGGGCCTTAGGAAAGTTAGTGAAATATTTCTGAATACCAACTCAGCAAAAGGTGTATATCTGTGGGATTCAGTAATTCTGGCTTATAGCTTGGGCAGCAAGTAAACAAAATACAGGTCAAAAGACTTAGTCCCCGAGAGACATGCTCCAGGTAAGGTGTTGGTGGGATGAGTATGAACACCAGCAAACAGAATGTGTAAGTGAATCCATGTCTGTTTTGAATAGCTACTTGGGCTTCAGCCCTTCATGTACATTATTAAATTCTCATGATTCTAAGGTAAGTATTATCTCATTTTCCAGATGGGAAAAGGTAGGCATAGAAAGATTAGGTGGCTTACCCAAGCCCCACAGCCTTCAAGTAGCAGTGACAGGATATAAGCCCATATTTTCTGGCCCCAAACTGTTTTCTTTTGATACACTTTCTAGAAAGGAGTTTGACCTCTCCTGTGCAGGAGACTAAAATGGCATGATGGGGCTTCCCTGGTGATGCAATGGTTGAGAGTCCACCTGCCAATGCACGGGACACGGGTTCGTGCCCCGGTCTGGGAGGATCCCACATGCCGCGGAGCGGCTGGGCCTGTGAGCCATGGCTGCTGAGCCTGCGTGTCTGGAGCCTGTGCTCTGCAACGGGAGAGGACACAGCAGTGAGAGGCCCGCATACCGCAAAAAACAAACAAACAAACAAAAAAAAAACAGGCATGATGAAGATAGAAATAAATGGGAACTTCAGACTGTAGTGTAGGTAGAGGCGGTCAGTTCCTAACACTTAAAAATGGAATTAAATACCTTTCTTAAGGACTTTTTAATCCCAAATTACGTCAGACTGCCAAGAAATAACAGGGTGGAGGAATTGGAAACGTTCTATATCCTCATCACTTAATGTAGCTGAACATTTTGGACCAGATCAAGGTTGTCAAATATTTTACCATTTTTATTACTGTGGGTTGGGTTTCTTTCATGTTCTCCACATTACTTTTAAAATAAGCATTTCCATGTCACTAATGAAATTTTAGGACAGGTCTCACTATTGGGTTCAAACTATGTTCCATTTATTAAAATGTTCATTTCTCTCATTTAAAAAAAATTAGAGTTTAAAATTTTGGTGATGCTTTATTGACTCCCCAAACTGAAAACTGAATGGTGTTTATACTTTTTCTTAAGAATTTTACTCTCCTAGTCCCATAACATTTGAGAAACATGTGAAGAGGACATCAGACCATGGCCCTTTTATGTTAGAAGCCACTTAGAGACCACTTCATCATACACGCATACCTTTAAGATGAAAAAACTGAGGCCTGATCAGGTTAAATGATGTGATCAGGGTTATATAATTTGTTCATAACAGCATAGGAGCCAGAAGGCACTCTTTGCCCAGTGCTCTTTCAATGCAGAGGACAATTGTGGATTAGATTCTTGAATTTGTCTTCCCCTGAGAGTTTATTTTTAGGTGTCTTTGCCTCATGACTGAATCACTTCATGATGGGAAATGTCTACAATGAGATGATCAGTCAGGGGCAGGTGTTCCTTTTTCTTGGGTAGTGTATATTATGGGAATTCAGTAGTGCAGACAAAAGAAATGGTTAGTGCCAAGCTGCTTTTGGGGGCATTCATTTGGTAAGGCTATGTGGAAAATGATAATTTTTCTCCTAAAGAGGTTGTACAATTTCATCTTCTTGGAATCCACAGAGAAACTTTGTAAATATTATAAATATTTCCTCTGGAAGCAGATGTATGTAAGATGCCTATTTTTCAAGTTAGCTGCATCATAAATACTGTATTTTAATCTGAATTATAGCGCTCTAAATTACTTTTAAATATATGAAAAGGGGAAAGTCTCACTAAGGCAAAAATATTCATTCCTATTTATAGTAATGTGAAGTAAATTGCCTTGTAAAAATTTTAATTTTCTCAAGATAGAAATAATATAAGCCCTCAAAAACCAAGCAAGTGCATAGTCTTCTTTTTATTATTATTTTTATTCATTTATTTATTCAGCAAACATTTTTTGAGCCCCTGGTATGGCTATCTGATTGAAGTCCCAGAATAAATCTGAAGTCTCCCAGCCCTTGTTAGTCACCCTCCCGCTCACTTCCTGTTCCAGGCACCAGCATCTTCCTTCAAAACCTCCACCCTCTGAGCCTCCTGCCATCTCACAGCATTTTCACGTTTCCTTTGTCCCTTCCTCTCCTTGCTTGGGGTAACTCCTACTCATCTCTGAGATGGCAGGAAGACTTTCCTGATCCCCTGATCCCACCTCTCTATGATATTATAATCCTTCTTCATCTTCAGTGAAATGTTTGTTTGTTTAACCCTAAGCTACAGAAAGGAATTGTGTCTGTTTTTTTAGCCATTATTTTCTTATGACCTTATTCCTAACGGATGCTCCATCAGTATTTTTTGAATGAATGAATGTCTCCTGAAACCTATCAACTATTTGGGGATATAGTTAGTTTAAAAAATAATTATAGTATAGTGTGAAAAATGTGGGAATATGAAGTAAATGAATAACCTTTAAGGAGGGAAAGGAGGTAATTGAGGAAGCCTTCTCAAGAGGAGATGATACCTATTCTGCATCCTGAAGGATGCCCAAGAATTTGCCAGACGAGGAATATGAGTGAGGAGTCATCCATTTTATATTGAGGGAAAAGTAAGAGCAAAGGCAGGAAAATGGAAAGAATATGGCATGTTTAAATCAAAATATTGCTTTTGTATCAGCATTACCAAAATCAATACTGTACTGTCGTCTTATATATAGAACTTTACCAACACCTCTTCAATAAAAAAGGATTTATGCCCTCACTCTACTGGGAGAACAGATTCATATCTTCCTAGCTTGTAAAGCAATTTCCTCTCCGTGGGATTGTTCTGAAAAGTTCACCTTAAAAAAATATCAAGAAGGGAACAGGTGGGACATTTCACAGCTTGAATTAAAAGGTAGTACATAAGAAAAATTATTCTCTAAAAATATTTTTGAAAATAAGTTTCTCTTCTTTCTCTTTCTGTTTAAAGTAGAAAATTTAGGTGTCCTATCATATGAAATGTGTTCATGTATTGGAAAAATATCCATTCTAGATGTGGGAAATAAAAGAGGCAAAAAAAATTATACTCTATCAGAGGTGCTTCCCTTGACAAAGCAAAATTCATTTGCCTCCCTGCCTACTGTCACCACCCTAGGCTCCAGTACCTCTTTTCATTGGTAACATATAAATTTGCCTACACTAACTACCCAAATACAGAATTGGTTACTAACACAGTCTCATTAAAACTATTAATAATGAGCTAAAGAAGAGATCATTTGGAGAAATGAGGTAATGATTGCCAAGTCATTTCTAAGTTTGACCCATCATGCTCGTAGGGTATCTGTAGAGATCAGTTTATTTTTGGCTTTGGGGTGTGGCTGCTGTTTTCATTATAAGCCTTATGGATGCACATAACACATCTTACATATTTTATTTCATATTATCTTTCATGGTTACACATTCTATTTTTATTCAGTATGATACCACTTCACTTCTGTATTCCACAAACTCCCTTGAAGTGGCTTGGAAGATATTCTTTTAAATGTTTTCTACTCATCATTTATTAGGCAACATTGTTGTTGGTCTTCTTCATAATTATCTTACTTCGTTTTCACAGTAACCTGTGTGGTAGTCATTATTTTACAGTTTCATCGTAACATTGCGCTTCCCATTAGCTGTGGAAAAACAGTGCTCATTTATTCCATTGCATTCTCCATTGTTCCTAGGCAATAATGATTTACAACGGTGATTTACATCATTGAGCATTTATTATATGGCAGACATTAAGCGTTTTACATGTATTAATTTATGCAGTCCTCCCTATAGTTGTATGGTGTCTAGCCTATAGTTAGCAAGTTAGATGAGGAAGCTGGGGGCACAAAGTATTTAAGTAACTTTTCTAAGATCACAAAGCTAGTAAGTGATAGAGCTGGATTTAAGTCCAGAATCCATCAAACTGTATTGTCTCTTATGGTATTGTGTTGTGATGAGTACCTACTGGCTGGTGTGTGGGTAAAAGAAGAGAGATCATTTGAAAGAGATGATGTGTTTGTGATTGAGGTGAATCTAAAAGTAATTGGGCAGAGAGCTCAATGCTACTTTCAGTAGATAGTAGCAAATACTTCCAGTTCCTCACTTTTTCTATCTTCCTCAAGCCCTGTATTACTTGGCCTATCCACAGGGACACACCTATACACATGTAGACACACACACACACACACACACACACACACACACACACACACATCCTAGAGAAACAAATCTGTTCATTGTGTCCTTAGCATTATACTAAGAAAGAGGAGGGGACAGATTGAGCAAGTATGTACATCCCTCATCTTTCCATTGCCACACCTTCGCATCATTTGAGAATGTGTATTTATTTGTCTGACTTCTCCAATGTGAGCTTCTTGAGGGCAGAACCCAAGGCTTTCTCATCTTGTTTACTCCAGAATGCAGCAGTAATCCTCAGCAAGTAACAAGTGCTCTATAGATTTCTGTTGATTGAGAAAAAAGGGAAGGAAGGAAATGAATGAAAAAACGAAGGAAATGATATGTTAAGATTCCATAGACCATAAACATATATAAGTTCTATTACTTCCACTCAAATTCTTCATTTAAATTTCTTAAATTTAATGGTACTTGTGACAAACTGTGACAGCACTGTCAGTATTATAATGCATTTCACTAGAAGCATAGTCAATGGAATTTTCCAGTATTACAAAAATATATATGATGTGCCCATAGCTTTTTATTTTGCTGTTTTTAGAGTTTAAATAATATTTAGCTGTAGGCAGCTAGTTTTGATGACAATGTTCAAGATGTTATTTCTGAACATTGTGTCCTTTGGCTTCTAGGCTAATTTTTTTCAAAATATTCTGATAATGATCAGACCATCATAACATTAGTTCATTTCCAAGCAGTGCTATTACCTGAAACCTTGGTCCACCTTAAGATATGAATTAAATTAAGCAGATTAAACATTTATGTTCTTATCTGTTTTTCTCTCATATTCATTAATTTCCTGAAATTTCTGCATATTCTTCATGTGCGATGTCAGCATTGACTCTTAGGCATTAAACTCCCAAGTACTGAAATAGTGTCTAAGTCACTTCACACAAACCCTAGTGGGAAGTAATAGTAGTCTGGACAACATCTTTAACAGAACAATTTTGGTCTTAATTATTTTTTTGCCACAATATATAATGTTCCAAATGTTATAAGTATAGTGACATTATTTTAGGCTAGTCATGATTACAGATGTTGAATATATTTTTAGTTTATCTATTTTGACTCATAGTTGTATCTGTAGGATGTTTCTAATTGCTTTTATTTTGTCTATCTGGTATTTCTACTGAAAAGATTGATCTTAGTGATTTCTGTAGGTAATTTACATATAAGAAAATGCTTTGTAAAGAATAACATGATCTGTAAGTGTTATTGCTGGTTACCTGGTAAAGCAAATGAGGAATTTTGTTAGATTGCATTTGAAGCCAGCCATATATGGCATATATTGTATAATAATGACTATAACATATATGGTTTTCTTATATTATATCAGAAATGTTCTCAAGTTCTCTGGGGCTCCTGGCTATCATTATGAGAAATACTGCAGAAATGAAATGATGATACCTACAGACTGGACTTTGGAGAAAGTCACACCTGGATAATAGTCCTGAATTCAGCTTTCACAACCTGTGAGGCAAGCCCTGACATCACCATACACTATTATGATTTTAGAATGAAGTAGAAGAGAAAATTGGGAATCCCAGGACTTTAGGAAATGTCTATTAACTTAATAATCACCAGGATCACAGAAATAAGCAATAAAATATTTCAAACCTAAATCAGAGAAGAAAATTTTGTGCCTTACTATCTTTAAAATGAGAATAACAACAGTATCTACCTTATCAGGTTCTTATAAAGATATAGTGAGTTAATATTTATGTCTACCTCACTGAGTGGTTATGAAGATTAAATGAGTTAATATTTATAAAACACATACAATAGTACTAGCATATAGCAACTTCTACACAAGTATTTATTAAATAAATTAAACCAAATATAAATATTTTTCACCGTACATGTATGTTATTTACATAAGTTTGAAAGTCAATTATTAAAATAAAATAATTTTTCCCAAACATTAAAAACAATAACTGGCATATACCCAAAGTTCTGGTTGTCTTTTTCAGCTAATTTAAAATGAATCTATTTTCAAGCAGACCAACAACAAAGACAAGGGACCCAACCATTTTCTCACTGGAGGAGGAAATAGTAGAGAAACCAGAAAATCAACTGTTATAGTCCAATGTGTTAATTACTTTGATAAAGAAATCCACAGGGTGCTCTGGGAGATCAGAATGGTAAGAACCAGGGGGCTTCATGAGAGACAGCTGAGATGAATTCTGCAGCACGTTTGAAGTGCGGCTCTTCAGGCAAGGGACGAGCCTGTTGGAATAGATAGAGGTTGAAAAATGACTTGACCTGCTCACAGAACTGCAGAGTTCTAGAGTGGGACAGGTGTTGCAGCTGGAGCTGGAGGAGTGCAATAGGCAGGGGCCAAGTTCAAAGGTCATTATATGCCAGTTCTCCCTTTACACAGGAGAATGTCATGATCGGATATGGGTTTTTAAAAAGATCACCAGGATTGTGTAAAACACTTGAGAAAATTTGTGCTGAATACAGTTTTCTTTTACTTGGGGTAATCAACATAGATTTAACTAAGTAAAAGGAATGAATATTTAAATTTAATTTAAAGTGTGTTTAAAAACTTTTACTTTTAAAAAAGGAGGAGTGACATTATTTTTATGAAGTTAAACTTTCAGATAAATTTGTGTGGGCTCCACACTTGAAACTGAATACTAGTTCCAACAGGAAGAAAATTCAGATATGGCATTTGCTCTCCAAATCTGTTCTTTCAGCACCTAAAGTATTGCAATCACTGTTGCACTTACAAAGAAAAAAAAAAAAACTGAACAAAAATCTCTTTTACATGAAGTAAGTCCAGTATATTTTTGAGTCAACGTCTTCCAAGTAAGTTTCAGTAAATTCTCTCCTTCGCCGGCACAGAACTTAGAACATGGTGGCTTTTTAATAAATGTATTCCTACATTCCTGCTGCACTTAGATAGCTGAGATTTGGATAAATTTAAATACTATTATTGGCAAATACTGTCTTATAATTTTAAGGCCAAATATTTTATTCAGCTGTTGTTTTAACTTAATTAATGACTCCCTCCAGCACTTGTGCTGTCACTCACTCACTCTTTTTTTTTTTTTTTTTGGCCAGACCTGACCCTTTGTTCTGTTAGCTTTGTGAACCACCAGCTACTCAGAAGTATACTTCATTGTGGTCTTCCTATTAAAACCTTCAACTAGCCCCTTGTAAAACTTAAAGAGGCTATGTGAGCATTGTGGGTTGGCTTTGGCCTTGTCAATTCAAATGACCAAAATGAAAATTACACAAGATAATGTGATTTTAGTTGCCAAACAACATCTAAGTCTTTTTTTTATTTTTCATATTACATGTTTTATTTACACATTGCAAAAAATTCAAATAATATAACATTGTAAAAAGTAAAATCTATCCTAAATCTTAGTCTCCATGCACTTAAGTAGGTTTACGTATTTACACAAATGTTCTTTTTTTCATGATCAATATATCCCACATATCTAGGAGTTGTATTTTATTTATAGATTAAACTGTTTGACTTTGTTTCTCTTTTACATGTTTATTAGAAATCAAAGATCTGTCAATATTACTATTATTATTATATTTTTTCTGAAATTGCCTGAAAAAAGTCATAAAATATAAAGCTTTTTCAGTTTTGGCATTTGCTGAAAATTTTGCTTTTAGAGCATCTATGACTAATATAAATTACCTGTTTGGATTGCCCTTCCTAAAGGGGCTTCATTGGAGTTAAGATAAACATACAACAGGTGTTCTAAAGTTTGAAAATATAATTTGCACAGCATATGGACATGCTACGAAAAATAATTTCTTCTTTCTAAGAAGCCTGGAAGGATTCTCAGTATAAATCAAAGAGTTTATGACACTACTGGGGAAATAGTCCAGGTGAAACAAGATTATTGAGTAGTAGGAAAGCTATAATAAAAACTGTCAGTACTGTCACCTAGTTCTCCCTAAGGTCTGTAAAGGATCAAAAGTGTATTGAGCATCATGTAACAGATGTCTAGAGTGTGAGGGGAACCACAATTGTGCTGAGCAGCAATATACTGGTTTGAAAAATAATTACATATGGCTTGTTGTAGTTAAAAATGGTAGGCTAGACTATAAAATGTATTGTGAATCTTGGGTTTTTGAAAACGACTACATGCTAACTAAACGTGTAACTGATCTTTATTACGGATGTATGTCGTCACATGTATATAAATGTATTCAAATTAAAATGGTATGCAAAATATAGGTATTTTCTTATTTGCAAACAGTTACCTAAGGAAATATTTTATTTGTGCATAGATAGCATATTTTGTCAGGACAAAGTGCTACCCTACCCTGGAGGGTAAGAAATACTTTGTCACCATCTCACCGGGTGGCAGCAGTTGAAAAGGGGAGGGGAGAAATATGCCTTATACAGGCATTGAAAATACAGAAGTACTAGGAGATAATGTGTGGAGCAGGAATGAAGGAAAGGCTCTTTCATCGCATGGTTTCTCATATTTGCTAATTGCTTTTGTTAGTTACTTACTCAACTATACATCCATAATAAAGATCAGTTTACATTTTTCGTTAGGATATATCCATTTTTCAAAAGCACAAACTTCACAGTATACTGAGTTGCCCAACCTATCATCTTTAATTTAACTGATTTTTGGGAGAAGAATATGTTTGCCTCATACTATTAGCATGAAGAAACAACCAGAAACCTCATGAGGAAAGGATTCTGTATAAATGACTTTGGGTCACTAATGAGATTGACATGTATTTTAGCAGTTTGATTCCTGAAGAAGTGCACTGACAGGAATTTTCCATAAACATTTGTGAGTAATACTGAGAACCAAAGATGGGTTATGTAGTCTCTGCCCTGGATGAACCCATAATCTTTTTTTTTTTTAATGAATTACATTAGGCAACAGAATTTCTTTTCCTCTTATTCCTTTTATTCGTTCATTCCTCCTATATTATTGGGCAGGTAAAATGTACATGGTGTAGTAGCTGCTGTGTGGAATACGGAGAAACCACATATGCATCCATAACTTGCTGTATCAAGCTCTAGTAGACTCATTGGTCCATAGCAAAATCCTGCTTGTTCTTCAGTCTCCAGCATAAGTATCTTTGTTTGAGAAGGCTTCTCTGATTTTCCTGAAGTAGAAATACTTTTTCCTTCTTCTGAAATCCCATAAGGAGAAAATGAAGATTTAAAGCATATATTTATGTTTGTCAGATATCTACTACGTTTAATGTATGTAAATAACTGTAAAACATTGTACTGTGACTCTTCACTGACCCCTTTCACATTAAAGGAGAGAAAGCAATGCATAACTTTTCAGAGCATTTTGAGAGTTATAGAGAATGCCTGTTAAGTAACTAAAGAAGTACATACTATTTGGTGTAAGTGTATAATATTTAAACATTCTCACAACAAACCTCTGAAGTACAAATTATTACCTCCATTTGCATATGAGAAAACTGATCCCCAGAGAGGTTAGGTCATTTGCCTGAAGTCTTAACACCAGTACAGTGAAGTCAAGAATTAAATATGGGCAATCAAGATCCAGAGCTTGTTCTCTTAACCTCTATGCTATGCTTTCTGAGGTAATACATTTAAAGGTTTTGGACAAGCAAGCACATTTGAGCACTTAGTAATTAATATTAGTGTACACATAAGTCTGGGTGTGTGCACACACACGCTCTATATATCATACCTATACGCTATGTATAATCTGGCTTGTTTATGCTGCCTATATTTAGTATAACCAAGTCTCACAAGTAACCCTATCCAGCTACATGGCTTATCACCCTCTCATTACTGCAAGAGAGAGGAATCTCTTTATCTTCTTGATAAATCTTCTTTATCTTCTTGGCCATCTTCTTCAATCCCTTTAAATACTCTCAATCCCCACCATCTTTAAGGTGGATAAAAAATGGTTTCCTGGGCTTCCCTGGTGGCGCAGTGGTTGAGAGTCCGCCTGCCGATGCCGGGGACACGGGTTCGTGCCCCGGTCCGGGAGGATCCCACGTGCCGTGGAGTGGCTGGGCCTGTGAGCCATGGCCGCTGAGCCTGTGCGTCCAGAGCCTGTGCTCCGCAACGGGAGAGGCCACAACAGTGAGAGGCCCGTGTACCGCAAAAAAAAAAAAAAAAAAAAAAAAGGTTTCCTAAGAGTGTTGCCAAGCGGACCATCCCTCCAGGACATAAAGCAGGACTTTTATCTATTAGTATCTCTGGTTTTCTTGATCAAAGTATACCTCTGTTGTAGCTGCAAATGACAGGGATAAAATTATATCATAGGTTTTAGGGCCTAGATATCTACTTGGCAGAAAAAAACATTTAATAAATACTTTGATTTGTTCTGTATTCATTGACCTTAAGTGTTTCTGTGTTACTGACATGTTTTTAAAACTTGTGAATGTGTAATACTTACTTTTTTTTTTTGGCTGCGCCACGTGGCATGTGTGATTTTAGTTCGCTGACTGGGGATTGAACCCATGCCCCCTGCGTTGGGATCACAGAGTCTTAACCCCTCGACCACCAGGGAAGTTCCCAATTACTTGTAATAGTTACAATATAATAACATTTTTTATTCCATTTCAACAATTCAATTTGTAAGTCATGATCTTGTACTCTTCAAATAAATTTATAGTAGAGAGAAATTGGAAATGGGGGCACTCTTCCTTCACTGCTGTAACCTACATTTGGCAAATAAACCTATTTTCTTTAGATTTTGGTATTGGTATTTAAATCTTGGCTTATTATTTAAAACTGCTATTTCTAGTATCTTAAAGTCCCAGTAGATTCTGAAAGCCTTAAGGACTGACCCCACTTCCTTTAATCATACTTGGTTCTCTTTTCATACCTAATTATTTCTGTCTTATGCATATATGCATGATGTGTGTTTATTTTCTTTCAACGACTTCTTGCAGTTTGTAATATATACAGATTCCATCACATTCTTCTTGTTCCACCTCTGTACAACAAAAACTTAAAGTCCCATTGGCTCTCATAAGAAAGAGAAAAATCTAAGTTTAAGAGCAGCATTCTTCAGATACTCATGATGATACTCTCTTTGTGTAGTAAAATAGGACGATATGTTTGTTTAAAATTTTAGGAGGTAATATGTACTAAAGTCTTATGGAAGTGTTTTATTTGCTTGCAGGACAAGATGTATGCAAATTTATGGCTTCTTAGGCTGTTGAGGTTTCTGTAGCACACACAGTTTTTTCAAAAATAAGACTATGCTCAAAAAGTATCTTTCCAATAGAAGTGGCTACAGCTAAAGCTGTTTAAAGCTGTAATTGAATTAGCCTTCGAAACTGTGTAATATCATAAAACTCTAATGTTTTCATCTTGACTTGAGAAGCCTCTTGAGGAGATGATTAAGACTACCTTCCACTTTTTTTTTTTTTTCTTAAACTAAAATTGGACTCTAGGAGAGAGGATACTATAGCCTTTTTCTAGCTGTGACTTCTCAACTGCTTTTTTCTCAGTCTTCAAATTACTCTGGGAAGGAGGCACTAGTGTTGTCAAGAGATGAGGTCAGTAAAACATCACCTTTTAAAATTTTGAGTTGTCTTCATACCTGAATGGGCTAGATGGGTGTAAGATGGTAAATATGTTCCAGTAGTTCCTTCAGCTGCCTTGGCCACTGGTTTCATTATGCTTCTGGGAGATTTACAGAGGCTCAATATTCTCATCTATGAAGTGGAGATAAAAGTGATCTTATTAATTTTTAAGAATCAGTTATATATGAAGATCAAAAACGAGTATTATTTTTAACTTTAAGTTCCTTCATTTAACTCAAAATATGCAAAAAGTGTAAAATGCACATTTTTAGCTATTAGTATTTGAGACAAAACAATTTTTTGACACAGACTATAGACATATTGTAGAAAAGTTTTTAACTATGTTATATTCCTAGATTCATGATCATCCAACAAAATGTTTTGAGCATTGATTGTGTGAATTGTGTACTGTTCTAAATTTTGCTTCTTTTTTTTTTTTTCTTTTTTCCGGTACGCGGGCCTCTCACTGTTGTGGCGTCTCCCGTTGCGGAGCACAGGCTCCGGAAACACAGGCTCAGCGGCCATGGCTCACGGGCCCAGCCGCTCTGCTGCATGTGGGATCCTCCCGGACCGGGGCACAAACCCGCGTCCCCTGCATCGGCAGACGGACTCTAAAACACTGCGCCACCAGGGAAGCCCTAAATTTTCCTTCTTTTGAACTATCTTGCAGCACCCACATGTGAATGGAAATTTCTAGTGGATATCTTTACTTAAAGATTGTTTTGTTGTTAACCTATAAAATCAAATAAATATTAAAAGCCTTAAAACATGAACATCGTTGGTGGGGTTAAAAGGCAGAATGGTGCACAGGATAAAAAAATTCAGTTAGGGCTTTCCTGGTGGCACAGTGGTTGAGAGTCCGCCTGCCGATGCAGGGGACGTGGGTTCGTGCCCTTGTCTGGGAAGATACCACATGCCGCGGAGCGGATGGGCCCGTGAGTCATGGCCGCTGAGCCTGCGCGTCTGGAGCCTGTGCTCCGCGACGGGAGAGGCCACAGCAGTGGGAGGCCGGCATATCGCAAAAAAAAAAAAAATTCAGTTATTGTAAATGATGTTGCCATAGCTTTCCAGCCCAGTGGAATGTAGAAACTGGGCCAAGATGCATATTAGGAATATTCAAAGTTAGTTCCAAATACCCTTGAGCTAGTAAGAACCTGTGGTGTAATCAGAGAAGCAGAGTCAGAAAGTATATAGGAAAGGCTGTTAATGGAATACTGAGAGAAGCAGAGAGAATTATTGGAAGCTGAGAATGGCTCTTGTATATTTAATGCATCAGAACATTGGATTAGTCTCATCATACTTTAAAGATGCCAACCAGCTTTCTTGGGTCCTTTTATTATGACAGAATCTGGGTGCAAGTGATGTAAGCTGTGGAACTCAGATATATGTATGACACTTCTAACCTCCATTTCTTGACTCACACACCTTCCATTCAATCTGATACTCCATTCTGCCCAGTTTCAGTAGAAATGTTGCCAAGTTGGGGAAGGATATTAGACTATATATTTGCTTACACTGGTTATAATAGGGTGGAGAAGTTAGATCCTGTACCCACTGCTACACCTGAAGTAGTTAGACCTTTCCAAATAAAGGTACTGAATATCAAAGATCTGAGGAAATACAACATGAATATTAAGAAAATATTTAATTTTTTTAATGTAAATACTGACTTGCCCAGTTTGATTATATAAGCTAACATAGATAATACATAACCTGATGAAACAGTGCTGACTTGATTGAACCAAAGTCTAGCAAAAAACCCAAAGACAATGCAATGTGAGTTTTCAAGTCTTTCAAACAGATTTGTGTGATTTTTTTAAACTGAGAAAGAAATTAATTATTATTTAAACTCATGGATTAGAAAATTCTTCAACAAGCATATGTTACTATTCCAACTGCTATGTATGCTTAACAATAAAAGAAGCAGGCATCTGTTCTCAGATGTGTGAAGAATGAAATGCTTTAGTTCATTGCTCACTATAATGTTTTTTGGTGTCATACTGTGGAGTAAAATAGGCCAGCCTCTGGGCTTCCCTGGTGGTGCAGTGGTTGAAAGTCCACTTGCCGATGCGGGGGACATGGGTTCGTGCCCCAATCCGGGAAGATCCCACATGCCACGGAGCGGCTGGGCCCGTGAGCCATGGCCGCTGAGCCTGCGTGTCCGGAGCCTGTGCTCCGCAACGGGAGAGGCCACAGCAGTGAGAGGCCCGTGTATCGCAAAAAAAAAAAAAAAGAACAAACTGTCCAGCCTCACTGATATTTGGGGAGAGGAATCATAGCTCTCTTTCCCTAGAGAAAGTTCCTGGATAAATATATCTTTAATAGTTTTTGTCCTTTAAGTAGCAGTACTAAAGTTTTCGTACATTTTTTATGGTGATGTTGAATCATGAAGGATTAACATTATTAAAGATTGTATATTTTGCTTTTAATGAAATCTGTAGTTATCCTCTCTATTAAATATAAAAATGAAAAAAGTTCATCATTGGTAAAAAATTAAGACTTTTTATTGCTTTAAAAATAATTTAACATACTCAGTATAAATGTAATTATTTGGGGATTAAAATATTACATAAATGTTTATCTGTATTAACTTTTGCCTCTTACAATGCATTTAAAAATAAACTGCACTATAAAAGAGTTACTTTGAAACATAAAAGGGGAATTAAATGACTGAGGATAAAAACAAGTGTAATTTAAATGTTACTTCTAATGAAAAATTTATGTAGGACTGTGGTTTACAATAATTGTTGACATATTCCCCTAAGTACTGTGTCTGTGATTTTTCATGGTATCAATCATTTAAAGCAATTTAGGTAATACATTCTGACATGCATTTCTGTTATTTTATTTACACCATTTGCCTACATCATTGTAATGCAGTACCTTTCTGATTTGGTACAGTAAATGCACTCTGTAATATCTATTATGGCATGGTCAAAGGATAATTTATTGTCAAATAGAAAAATAGGTCAACACTAATGTCACTTGATGATCAATCCCCCCCAAGTTTAATAAAACATCTCCCCAGTATGCATTCCACTGCAGTGGTTGATATTTTATTAGGACTACCTGGCTATAGCAGTAGTGTAATTACTGAGCTGTCAGAGTGATAAGTGGGATTAATGGCAGCCTGATGCACTTTAGTCTGCAGAGCGCTTAGAGAATTGCAAGATGGTATTATTATCAGAGTCTGCCCATTCTGGCATATTCATGGCACCAAAGAAAAAAAGAATGCTACAATTCAGGTTTCCATTGCCCTGCCTCATTAACATTTGACATTTCCAACAGCTGTTATTTGTGAACTAGCTCAATAATAAAAGGAGAATTATTTGGTAAAGAGGCTTAATAACCACAACTAAAACTCCTTGTGTTGTCAGTGCTGTTAAGTGAATCTGTTTATGTTGAATATAAGATTTCTCTGGAAGAACAGAAAAATACACTTTGAATTAATTTGGCTCATTCATACCTGCTGACATTATAACTTTATTTTTTAATTGCCTTATTATTCAAGTTGCGTGTTAAAAAAAAGAAAAGCTGAAAGCTTGTGACTTCATTAGGGATAACCAGAATCCTCTATCTATTTATCTATATCTTTATCTATCATAACAAGTATTTCTGTTGCTTTATTCTTATGGAGTGGCAGATATTTAAAAAATTGTCAAAATGACTTTTTTACAAATCAGAAGACATTTAAGATTGCATATTATTTTATAGCTATTTTTATTTTAGCTATTTTATTTTACCACATAATAGGAAATCCTTTCAAACCACTGTTAATGTACAACATATTTATCCATGTGAAGATAACACATATAAGTATCACGTCGTTTCAACATCAAGGACCAAATAAACCATGCTTTGTTTTCTTTTTGGATTGTTGTCCTACTGATCATACTTCCAAGAAATTCTTTTTAAACTCAGTGACAGTGTTTTAGGGAAAAAAAACCCATAAGTATAAGAAGATAGGAATTCAACTAAATTATAAATGTGAATCTAACAATGGCATTTAGTGAAATGATAGGGGAGAGGTTTAATGACTGCATTTCAGAGAGGACAATTGATTATGAAAAGCCTTCGGTACTCATTGTGTAAAATTTAATTTAGAGAGAAGGCTAAGGGCACAAACCAGAGAGAAGAGATCAGATTTAAAAACAAGATATTAATTAGGTACTGAGAAATTGGTTCAGACAATGAAGAGGACTCTCTGACTTATAAAAGAATGACAAGGAGACCGGTATTGTTTTCTTAAAGGAAATGAACCAACGTCTTTACACATGGAAGTGGATAGAAAATGAGCCAGCTAGTGACCTTTGTCACTGAGCAACGTGGGACTCATTCTCAGTGAAATTCTCAGAGAATTCTCGTCTTCTGACAGATGTGACAATGGTGTATGTTAAATTTCAGATCACCAGCTTAATTTTTCACAACTCCCACTTTCACTTTATGCCATACCAGATTCCATTAGTTCACCTACCCTCTCATGTTTTTTCTCTCCAGGCCTTGGCACGTACTGTTTTTATCCTTTGTCATTTTCTTGAGTGACCCTGCACTCCAAATCCCACCTTCATTTGCTTCCCTAATGCCCACTCATTCTTCAATCATCCCTTTAAGTGTTATTGTTCCCAATAAGCTTTGCCTGACTCTCTCCCTCCAGGACTACTGTTCCTCTTATATGCTCCCTTAGCATGCTGTTTTTACCCAAATTCACATTGACCACACTGACTACTACAAGTGCCTTTTATATGTCTGAACTTCCTCCAAACTGCAAGTTCCATGAGAGCAGGACCATGGTGGTCTTGTTGATCACTTTTATAACCTCATATCCCAGGTTCTGCCATGTAACAAGGGCTCATTAAATATTTATCAAATGAATACACAAATACGTATATGAATGTACAAATTAAAGACCATTCTAACCAGTGGTTTCAGTCCTAAGGTAGTAATTATAGAACTGTGATTCTCACTGTGTGGCTCCAACCATGTTTATCAGAATCACCTTAAAGGGGCTTTCCAAAATGCAGATTCCCAGACCAATAACTCAGACTCAGGAGGGGCTTCTCTGTGGAAATTATGACATTTATCAAGCTTCCCAGGTGGTTCTTAGGAACACTGAAGTTTGAACATGTCTCTGGTCATTTCCGCAGAAAGCAGATTCTGATATGAGATTAGTATGTGGGAAGTTTATTAGAAGATCCACACCTGTAACAAGAGTGAAGGAATCAGGATTGGACAGACATAGCTACGATAAAGGCTGCAGTAGATCCCTGCAGACCTATTCCCCAAGTGGGGGCAAGGAGACTGCGCCTCTACCTCCCCTCACTGACCTGTGATTGGAAACTGGCAGCAGCTAGAAAGGGGGCATGACCTTGGTTCAGCCTGTTCTCTTCACGTGAGGGCACAGCAGCTGGAGGAATAAATACTTCAGTCTGAAAGGGGGTAGATCTGGTCTATGCATTGAGGCATCTACTGCAAAGCCCAATTGCCATGTGAATAATGCGTAGGTTAAAAGACATCAGAAAATTGGAGGAGGGAGGGAGGGAGGGATGATGGCAGGGGAAGAAGAAGGCTGGGAGGAGAGGTGGGTGGAAAAGTGGGAGAGATGAATGGAGGAAGAAAGGAATTTACACGTGGTAAAAAGAGAGACTTTACCTTTGTGTTTGTATAATTGTGGTGTAAAAGGCATACAAAACTTTTATCATAAAAGACTCCATTCTCTAAGCATTATCAGTGTTGTGAGGGATCCAAGTAAGACTGATTTAGTGAATGGATGGATGAATGATGTATCTTAAATAAGTTTGATCTTCTTGAACTCTAGGAGGAGCACCAAGAGAAAGGGCAGTTATTAGCCTCAGTGGTGCCATTTCATACACCTTAGGAGGTGTGCAAAAAGTGAAACACAAGTACTCTATGTTTATTGCTTAAAAAATTTTTGTATCTAAAAATAGTACAATTTTATTTGTTCTTAATAGACACTAACTCTGAATGGGTATAGGGTAGAGAATATATAGAATATTATCTCACTTACTTTATAGTTTCTTTAATTCAGTTATTTTATTCCCTAGATGCCTGAAATGTGCAGATGCCCCCTGTCAGAAGAGCTGTCCAACCAATCTAGATATTAAATCGTTCATCACAAGTATCTCAAACAAGGTAAATTTGGATTCAGTTCTGCAAATGAAAATTAATAACAGCCTTTGATCTTGTTCTCTATCTATTATGACCATGATTAAAGCATAAAGCTTGTCTTAGTAAATTGGGTTAAAGTATTAAAAATATGATTTCTATAGGCCTGTGAAAATGTGGCACATTTTATTAATTAGTCTCTCCCAGTTTGTGATATGATTATTGTGAAATGCGTATTCACTGTTTATTGTCTTAAAAATTAGTTCGTGTTGAAATTAGTCATTTTTTAATACAAAGCATTCACTGAATAGATTTGCTCTAGCTTAGGCGTGCTAAATGCTTATAGATAGGAATGTCATTGATTATCTGAACACATTCAAATTTGTGAATTATTTTTGTGTTTTTGTTTTTTGCGGTACGTGGGCCTCTCACTGTTGTGGCCTCTCCCATTGCGGAGCACAGGCTCTGGACGCGCAGGCTCAGCGGCCATGGCTCACGGGCCTAAATGCTCCGCGGCATATGGGATCTTCCTGGACCGGGGCACGAACCCGTGTCCCCTGCATCGGCAGGCGGACTCTCAACACTGCGCCCCCAGGGAAGTCCGTATCTTTGTTTTAAAATGTGCTTTGGTATTAACTCTGGCACACTGAAACAAATCAAGGGAATTTGTTTAAGATTTGGAATAATTCATAGAGACTGATAGAGTTGTAACCAAAAGCCCCCAACAATTAAAAAATAGAAAACAGACTTTTATGGGCATGAGTAGAAAAAAAAGGAATTTTGATCTTTCAGTTTTTTTTTTTTTTAAGTCAATGTAAGGCTAAGCCTAATTTTTATTCACTAAGAGAATGGTTTATTGATTGAATAATTAATTAATAGTATCTTTTGTTTGAGAAAGGAGCATTACAATCTCTTAGCCAAGTATCTTATCTTTTAACTGAGCAAAAGCTGAAGTAATCTTCTCATAAGGATGTAGCGAATCCTTCCTTTCACAGGGTTTAAAACTTATGTTCTAAAATGCTGCAAAAATCCAGTAAAGTGCCCCTTCAACTACCAGGTACCTTTTAATA
This sequence comes from Globicephala melas, assembly GCF_963455315.2. Classification (NCBI taxonomy): domain Eukaryota; kingdom Metazoa; phylum Chordata; class Mammalia; order Artiodactyla; family Delphinidae; genus Globicephala; species Globicephala melas. Next base: position 102,175,353 of record NC_083314.1, read on the forward strand.
TATAAAGATCATTTCTTAATATGTCAATGATTTAAAAAATATTGTAGGAGAAAAATTATAAATTTATATAGCTTTAGAATTTCAAAAGATTTAGAGGTTATTACTTAGGTATAGGACATGGTGTTAATCTACATGGTCAGTTTTTTTAGGATTTGAAGTCCAGGTTGAATTTTTAGATTGAACGCTTGTGAACCCAGGGAAAATTACTTATTTCTTTACCTTCATTTATGAAAGAAAGATAGCATCTGTCTTACAGGATTATGGTATAAACTAAATAATATTTGTATGTGAAAAAAATCTCTAATATGGTAATTATTCAACAAATATTTTGTTGATGTAGAATTATTAACTTCCTTATTCATTCAATATGGTAAATATTATACAAGTGATTACTTTTTTTGTAGCCGGTGTTATTCATTGAACACCTACTATGTACCAAACACAGTGACAGGTACTGGGTAAGAAAGGGTCCCTGCTATGACCTTGCCTTTTGGAAATTCATAATCTGTAAGCAAAGCCAGATACGTTAAAAAACAAAGCAACACAAAAACCTAGCCATAATTCAATATGGTTAGTGCTGCAATCCATGCAGTTCAGGAAGAGTATTCAGCATATGAAAAAGCAGGAATATGGGTGTATACACGGCATATTTGGAGAAATATAATAAATTCAGTGTAGCTAAGATGAAGCCTAGATTACATGAACAAGAGTGATGAGAAAGAGACCAGACAATTAGGTTGGGATTAGGTCGTGAAAATATTTTAATTCTATGCTCAATATTTGAGACTTAATTCTGTAGATAGTAGGAAATCATCAATGATTTATGTTTGTTTTGTAAATAAGATGAAATCTGAAAAGGGATACTAACTTTGTAGTATCCCAAACATTTATCATCACAGGATCTCTGTCTTGTATGTGAGAATGAATAATTTATGTGAAATGTGTGCATGAAATCTCATTTATTTAATAACCTCATGAGAAAAGGAGTAAAACAAAATGTCCAAAATTTGAAGTAGAAAGTGTTTTGGCTAAAATTATATCTAAGGTAGTAGTACTCTTGGCTTCATGCATGAGGAGATACTAGAATTATGATCCATGCTAGCTAAATTTTCCTTATATATTCTATAATTCAGTAGTGATTTTGTGATTCTAATTAGTGTATAGCACATTCATTTAAGGTCTACAAAAGTTTATTAAAAAAAGACAAAATGGGAATAATGATATTCTTTGAAAAGTTTATAAAGTGTCTAAACAAGATTAAAATCATTTCTATTTTAGGAAAAAATGTTGTTTCATTAATTCTTTACTACCTGATGAAACATTGCACATTGCACATTGTATTTATTTAAACAGATTTCCGTATGAAGAGACGATATTTGGAGGTATTTAATTGAAAATGTAATCTTTTGCAGACTTTTAAGGAACTCTGTTGTAAGTAGTATTTTGTTGAAGAATCATTGCACCAATCATGAAAGGTCAGAGATTCTTGTACTTTAAAGCCTGCAGCTTTTTAGCTATTTACCAGCTGTGTACAATGTAGGCTGTCCCACATTGCTCTGCCAGTGGACTTCAGATCAGGAGGGGGGTTCTTTCCAGGTTGAGAGGGTAATTGAATCACCCAACTCAATGAACCTTGTGCCTTTTTGAAAAAAGGATGTCACTTGTGTTGTATTGTGTTCGGTTTCTGTGATTCAGTGGAGTTTAGGCCAATACTTCCATTCTTTACTTTATTACAAACTGGATTACAGCTCTAGTTTCCAAAGGTACACTCAATTCTGTCGTACCTCCTCAGTCAGTTTTTCTGCCTGTTCGTGCAGGCTGTTGTTTACAATTGTATCTCTCAGTCGGAAGTACACGTTTCAGATTAATCAAACTGTGAATACTAGGCTATATTTTTTGATAGTTTTCTTATTTTTCTTTTTTTTTTTTTTTTTGGTGGTACGCGGGCCTCTCACTGTTGTGGCCTCTCCCGTTGCAGAGCACAGGCTCTGGACGCACAGGCTCAGCGGCCATGGCTCACGGGCCTAGCCGCTCTGCGGCATGTGGGGTCTTCCCGGACCGGGGCACAAACCCGTGTCCCCTGCATGAGCAGGGGGACTGTCCACCACTGCGCCACCAGGGAAGCCCAGTAGTTTTCTTTTGAAAAAACAGTATGCATAAGGTCAGTCTATAAATTTATTGAAAAATTGCTAAAAAATGTTTCTTGTTTCATGATGCTTTATTTCAAATAATAGTTATTTTCTCTTTCAAAATTTTATATTAAGTTGTAAAGCTTTGGTTTTTCCACAGATTTGCATATTTTACAGAATCTGTGTACTTAGATTTTGTGACTTTTATATCTAGATAGATAAATTTAATAATATACATTAGAAAAACAACTGACTAAATGACTGAATGTAAAATAAAAGACTCTTCTTTATCATAGATTCCTATTGAAAGTAACAAGAAGTCAGAGGAGCAACACAATTTAACCAGCAGAATTTATTGATAAATATTCTTGATAACAATATTTTTATTTAAATATGTTGTCTTGATATATGTGTGTGTGTGCATATGCACACACATGCACAAAGGTTACAAAGCAGAAGTGCAATCAATAGATTTAGTCCATCCTCCTTTTGGGTTTGCTTTTCAACTTCAATGGCTAAGTGGTTTATACCCTTATGAAATAAAATGTGGATCATTTTCAGAATAATTTTTTAAAATCGTAACTCTAATTACATTACACCCTTGTTCAAAAAGCTTCAGTGGCTCCCCATTGCCTAGAAACTAATGTCCCAATACATAACCTATTATGTAAACCAATTGGGCTTTCTCCACTATTATGAAAGAGAAGTAAGCAGATGAAAAAAAAGTATTAGGAAGTCCATAATTTATTACTGAGTAATTTAAAAGATATGAATATTTTGGATAAATAAAACAAAATGTAGTGATGAGATTTCAGGTTTTCTTTGGTACACAAGGCTAGTTCCCTCACTTTTATTGCCAGATGATAGTGTGAGCACCTCTATCCATCACAAGAAAACTGACAGAAATTTACCTACCTGCCATAAGATGATGTTCAAGGGAACACAGCTTTTAAAAAGTCTATGTGATGCACCAAGAAGACTGACAAGCCATTATCCTTCAGAGCTAAGTCTGCCATTTAGTTTAAATAAGTAGTTCTGAACTTGTCTGTCAGTTTCCCTTACAGTTGAGATGCCAATTTTTGAGTAATGTGAAAGATGTATTTTTTTTCTAGGACTGATTGTATTCTAAATTTTAAAACAAGCTAAATATTCTGGATCTGTGCCATTTGGGGACCTAATCTGAGTGGGTCTTGTGGCATAGACTAAGGTACTGTAATTCTAATTAGCCCTCCCTATCTCATAATGTAATAATTCTATCCTTTTAAAACTTGATCAGTAGTATTGTTAATGCTTGATTAGCCAATATTGGATTAGCTTTATTCAAATTTTTGCCTATTTTCTTCAGGTTTTTTTTCCACGTTGAGATTTCCATGGGAAATCAATTCACTTTTGCTTAGAATAAATACTTTAAATCTTTATTCAGTAAGGGTATGGTGTTGACCAACTCTTTTTGTTTCTGAAACTTTATACATTTATTAACTCTTGAAAAATAGTTTGACTATGTATAAAATTCTGGGTTGGCAGTTATTATTTTTTTTCACCTCTCAGACAATATCATTTTAGTCTTTGGTCATGCATTGGTGCTATTGGAAAGTCACCAGCATCCTAGTTATTGCTCATTTGAGAGTCATAATATCTTTGGAGGGGAGTTGATTTAAAGATCTTTTTATCTTTAGTGTTCAGCAGTTTTACAGTGACTTATCTAAGTCTGGATTTCATTTTATTTATTTTGCATGGTTTTCCTTGTGATTCTTGAATCTGTGGATTGATGTCTTTCATCATTTGGGGGAATTTCTCATTGTCTTTCTCCTCTCTTTATGGAGCTCTCATTAGATATATGTTAAACATTCTTACTTTAGTCTCAATGACTCAATTTATTTTTTAAACTTTCATCTCTGTGTTTTGGGGGTTACATCTTAGATCATTTTCTTCAATTCTACTTTCAGGTTTACTAATACTTTCTTAACCAATTTCAAACATGTTGTTAAAATGGTCCACTGAGTTTTGAGTTACAATTTTATCTTTCATTTCTAGGAGTCCTTTTTTTTACATTAAAAAAAATCTGGTAGCTTTTTATTTATTTTTCAAGCCTGTCTTTAATTTTTTAAAACAGATAAAATTACTTAACTTTGTACTCTGAGAATCCCACTATCTAAAGTATTTGTGAGCCTGATTATATTGTCTGTGATGTCTACTGGCTCCACTCATAGTGTTTTGTTTCCCTGTGTGTTTAATATCTTTTTTTATTTTTATTTTTTTATTATTATTTTTTAATTCTGGTTGCTCATTTTCTTTGAGGCTTTATCTGTGGAAGTTCTTTGAGGACAGCAATGAAGACGTTTCTTTAGAAGGAATTTATATTTGCTATGTTCTCAAAGGACCTGAAAACAAAAGCCTTTTTCACCTGGTTTGATGAATGCCTTTAAGATGGTTCCACTTATTTCTCTGCTCACTGCCTTTTCATTTTTCAGTCCCTGGACATGAGAGCTCATGGATGTGTTCACAGTGACTTTTTATTTTTATTTATTTTTTTTATTTATTTTATTTTTTTAACATCTTTATTGGGCTATAATTGCTTTACAATGGTATGTTAGTTTCTGCTTTATAACAAAGTGAATCAGTTATACATATACATATGTTCCCATATCTCTTCCCTCTTGCGTCTCCCTCCCTCCCACCCTCCCTATCCCACCCCTCCAGGCTGTCACAAAGCACCGAGCCAATATCCCTGTGCCATGCGGCTGCTTCCCACTAGCTATCTACCTTACTACGTTTGTTAGTGTGTATATGTCCATGACTCTCTCTCGCCCCGTCACAGCTCACCCCTCCCCCTTCCCCTAACCTCAAGTCCGTTCTCTAGGAGGTCTGCGTCTTTATTCCTGCCTTACCCCTAGGTTCTTCATGACATTTTTTTTTTCTTAAATTCCATATATATGTGTTAGCATACGGTATTTGTCTTTTTCTTTCTGACTTACTTCACTGTGTATGACAGACTCTAGGTCTATCCACCTCATTACAAATAGCTCAATTTCGTTTCTTTTTATGGCTGAGTAATATTCCATTGTATATATGTGCCACATCTTCTTTATCCATTCATCCGATGATGGGCACTTAGGTTGTTTCCATCTCCGGGCTATTGTAAATAGAGCTGCAATGAACATTTTGGTACATGACTCTTTTTGAATTTCGGTTTTCTCAGGGTATATGCCCAGTAGTGGGATTGCTGGATCATATGGTAGTTCTATTTGTAGTTTTTTAAGGAACCTCCATACTGTTCTCCATAGTGGCTGAACCAATTCACATTCCGACCAGCAGTGCAAGAGGGTTCCCTTTTCTCCACACCCTCTCCAGCATTTATTGTTTCTAGATTTTTTGATGATGGCCATTCTGACTGGTGTGAGATGATATCTCATTGTAGTTTTGATTTGCATTTCTCTAATGATTAATGATGTTGAGCATTCTTTCATGTGTTTGTTGGCAGTCTGTATATCTTCTTTGGAGAAATGTCTATTTAGGTCTTCTGCCCATTTTTGGATTGGGTTGTTTGTTTTTTTGTTATTGAGCTGCATGAGCTGCTTGTAAATTTTGGAGATTAATCCTTTGTCAGTTGCTTCATTTGCAAATATTTTCTCCCATTCTGAGGGTTGTCTTTTGGTCTTGTTTATGGTTTCCTTTGCTGTGCAAAAGCTTTGAAGTTTCATTAGGTCCCATTTGTTTATTTTTGTTTTTATTTCTATTACTCTAGGAGGTGGGTCAGAAAGAATCTTGCTGTGATTTATGTCCTAGAGTGTTCTGCCTATGTTTTCCTCTAAGAGTTTGATAGTTTCTGGCCTTATATTTAGGTCTTTAATCCATTTTGAGCTTATTTTTGTGTATGGTGTTAGGGAGTGATCTAATCTCATACTTTTACATGTACCTGTCCAGTTTTCCCAGCACCACTTATTGAAGAGGCTGTCCTTTCTCCACTGTACATTCCTGCCACCTTTATCAAAGATAAGGTGTCCATATGTGCATGGGTTTATCTCTGGGCTTTCTATCCTGTTCCATTGATCTATCTTTCTGTTTTTGTGCCAGTACCATACCGTCTTGATAACTGTAGCTTTGTAGTATAGTCTGAAGTCAGGGAGCCTGATTCCTCCAGTTCCTTTTTTTGTTCTCAAGATTGCTTTGGCTATTCGGGGTCTTTTGTGTTTCCATACAAATTGTGAAATTTTTTGTTCTAGTTCTGTGAAAAATGCCAGTGGTAGTTTGATAGGGATTGCATTGAATCTATAGATTGCTTTGGGTACTAGAGTCATTTTCACAATGTTGATTCTTCCAATGAAAGAACATGGTATATGTCTCCATCTATTTGTATCATCTTTAATTTCTTGCATCAGTGTCTTATAATTTTCTGCATACAGGTCTTTTGTCTCCTTAGGTAGGTTTATTCCTAGATATTTTATTCTTTTTGTTGCAATGGTAAATGGGAGTGTTTTCTTGATTTCACTTTCAGATTTTTCATCATTAGTATATAGGAATGCCAGAGATTTCTGTGCATTAATTTTGTATCCTGCCACTTTACCAAATTCATTGATTAGCTCTAGTAGTTTTCTGGTAGCATCTTTAGGGTTCTCTATGTATAGGATCATGTCATCTGCAAACAGTGACAGCTTTACTTCTTCTTTTCCGATTTGGATTCCTTTTATTTCCTTCTCTTCTCTGATTGCTGTGGCTAAAACTTCCAAAACTATGTTGAATAGGAGTGGTGAGAGTGGGCACCCTTGTCTTGTTCCTGATCTTAGTGGAAATGGTTTCAGTTTTTCACCATTGAGGATGATGTTTGCTGTGGGCTTGTCCTATATGGCCTTTATTATGTTGAGGAAAGTTCCCTCTATGCCTACTTTCTGCAGGGTTTTTATCATAAATGGGTGTTGAATTTTGTCAAAAGCTTTCTCTGCATCTATTGAGATGATCATATGGTTTTTCTCCTTCAATTTGTTAATATGGTTTATCACATTGATAGATTTGCGTATATTGAAGAATCCTTGCATTCCTGGAATAAAGCCCACTTGATCATGGTGTATGATCCTTTTAATGTGCTGTTGGATTCTGTTTGCTAGTATTTTGTTGAGGATTTTTGCATCTATGTTCATCAGTGATATTGGTCTGTAGTTTTCTTTCTTTGTGACCTCCTTGCCTGGTTTTGGTATCAAGGTGATGGTGGCCTCGTAGAAGGAGTTTGGGAGTGTTCCTCCCTCTGCTATATTTTGGAAGAGTTTGAGGAGGATAGGTGTTAGCTCTTCTCTAAATGTTTGATAGAATTCGCCTGTGAAGCCATCTGGTCCTGGGCTTTTCCTTGTTGGAAGATTTTTAATAACAGTTTCAATTTCAGTGCTTGTGATTGGTCTGTTCATATTTTCTATTTCTTCCTGATTCAGTCTTGGCAGGTTGTGCATTTCTAAGAATTTGTCCATTTCTTCCAGATTGTCCATTTTATTGGCATAGAGTTGCTTGTAGTAATCTCTCATGATCTCTTTTATTTCTGCAGTGTCAGTTGTTACCTCTCCTTTTTCATTTCTAATTCTATTGATTTGAGTCTTCTCCCTTTTTTTCTTGATGAGTCTGGCTAGTGGTTTATCTATTTTGTTTATCTTCTCAAAGAACCAGCTTTTAGTTTTATTGATCTTTGCTATTGTTTCCTTCATTTCTTTTTCATTTATTTCTGAACTGATTTTTATGATTTCTTTCCTTCTGCTAGCTTTGGGGTTTTTTGTTCTTCTTTCTCTAATTGCTTGAGGTGCAAGGTTAGGTTGTTTATTCTATTTGTTTCCTGCTTCTTAAGGTGGGCTTGTATTGCTATAAACTTCCCCCTTAGAACTGCTTTTGCTGCATCCCACAGGTTTTGGGTCGTTGTGTCTCCATTGTCATTTGTTTCTAGGTATTTTTTCATTTCCTCTTTGATTTCTTCAGTGATCACTTCATTATTAAGTAGTGTATTGTTTAGCCTCCATGTGTTTGTATTTTTTACAGATCTTTTCCTGTAATTGATATCTAGTCTCATGGCGTTGTGGTCAGAAAAGATACTTGATACAATTTCAGTTTTCTTAAATTTACCAAGGCTTGATTTGTGACCCAAGATATGATCTATCCTGGAGAATGTTCCATGAGCACTTGAGAAAAATGTGTATTCTGTTGTTTTTGGATGGAGTGTCCTATAAATATCAATTAAGTCCATCTTGTTTAATGTATCATTTAAAGCTTGTGTTTCCTTATTTATTTTCATTTTGGATGATCTGTCCATGGGTGAAAGTGGGGTGTTTAAGTCCCGTACTATGAATGTGTTACTGTCGATTTCCCCTTTTATGGCTGTTAGTATTTGCCTTATGTATTGAGGTGCTCCTATGTTGGGTGCATAAGTATTTACAATTGTTATATCTTCTTCTTGGATCGATCCCTTGATCATTATGTAGTGTCCTTCTTTGTCTCTTTTAATAATCCTTATTTTAAAGTCTATTTTGTCTGATATGAGAATTGCTACTCCAGCTTTCTTTTGGTTTCCATTTGCATGGAATATCTTTTTCCATCCCCTTACTTTCAGTCTGTATGTGTCTCTAGGTCTGAAGTGGGTCTCTTGTAGACAGCATATATAAGGGTCTTGTTTTTGTATCCATTCAGCTAATCTGTGTCTTTTGGTAGGAGCATTTAGTCCATTTACATTTAAGGTAATTATCGATATGTATGTTCCTATTCCCATTTTCTAAATTGTTTTGGGTTCGTTATTATAGGTCTTTTCCTTCTCTTGTGTTTCTTGCCTAGAGAAGATCCTTTAGCATTTGTTGTAAAGCTGGTTTGGTGGTGCTGAACTCTCTCAGCTTTTGCTTGTCTGTAAAGGTTTTAATTTCTCCATCAAATCTGAATGAGATCCTTGCTGCGTAGAGTAGTCTTGGCTGCAGGTTTTTCTCCTCCATCACTTTAAGTATGTCCTGCCACTCCCTTCTGGCTTGTAGGGTTTCTGCTGAGAGATCAGCTGTTAACCTTATGGGGATTCCCTTACGTGTTATTTGTTGTTTTTCCCTTGCTGCTTTTAATATGCTTTCTTTGTATTTAATTTTTGACAGTTTGATTAATATGTGTCTTGGCGTATTTCTCCTTGTATTTATCCTGTATGGGACTCTCTGTGCTTCCTGGACTTGATTAACTATTTCCTTTCCCATATTAGGGAAGTTTTCAACTATAATCTCTTCAAATATTTTCTCAGTCCTTTTCTTTTTCTCTTCTTCTTCTGGAACCCCTATAATTCGAATGTTGGTGCGTCTAATGTTGTCCCAGAGGTCTCTGAGACTGTCCTCAGTTCTTTTCATTCTTTTTTCTTTATTCTGCTCTGCAGTAGTTATTTCCACTATTTTATCTTCCAGGTCACTTATCCGTTCTTCTGCCTCAGTTATTCTGCTATTGATCCCATCTAGAGTATTTTTAATTTCGTTTATTGTGTTGTTCATCGTTGCTTGTTTCATCTTTAGTTCTTCTAGGTCCTTGTTAACTGATTCTTGCATTTTGTCCATTCTATTGTCCATTCTATCTCCAAGATTTCGGATCAACCTTACTATCATTATTCTGAATTCTTTTTCAGGTAGACTGCCTATTTCCTCTTCATTTGTTAGGTCTGGTGCATTTTTATCTTGCTCCTTTATCTGCTGTGTGTTTTTCTGTTTTCTCATTTTGCTTATCTTACTGTGTTTGGGGTCTCCTTTTTGCAGGCTGCAGGTTCGTAGTTCCTCCTGTTTTTGATGTCTGTCTCCAGTGGCTAAGGTTGGTTCAGTGGGTTGTGTAGGCTTCCTGGTGGAGGGGACTAGTGCCTGTGTTGTGGTGGATGAGGCTGGATCTTGTCTCTCTAGTGGGCAGGTTCACGTCTGGTGGTGTGTTTTGGGGTGTCTGTGGCCTTATTATGATTTTAGGCAGCCTGTCTGCTAATGGGTGGGGTTGTGTTCCTGTTTTGCTAGTTGTTTGGCATAGGTTGTCCAGCACTGTGGCTTGCTGGTCGTTGAGTGAAGCTGGGTGCTGGTGTTAAGATGGAGGTCTCTGGGAGATGTTCGCCGTTCGATATTATGTGGAGCTGGAAGGTCTCTTGTGGACCAGTGTCCTGAAGTTGGCTCTCCTACCTCAGAGGCAGAGCCCTGACTCCTGGCTGGAGCACCAAGAGTCTTTCATCCACACGGCTCAGAATAAAAGGGAGAAAAAGTAGAGGGAATTAGTAGAAGTATGAGGAAAGAAAGAAGGAAAGGAGGGAAGGAAGGAGGGAAGGAAGGAAGGAAGAAAGAAAGAAAGAAAGAAAGAAGCAAAGAAGGAAAGAAGGCAAGAAGGAACGAAAGGAGGGAGGGAGGGAGGAAGGAAGGAAGGAGGGAAAGAAGGAAAAACAGAAAGAAAGAAGATACAGTAAAAATAAAATAAAGTATAATAAAGTTATTGAATTAAAAAATTCTTGTTTAGGAAAAAAAAGGGATGGATAGAACCTTAGGACAAATGTTGGAAGCAAAGCTATACAGACAAAATCTTACACAGAAGCGTACACATACACCCTCACTAAAAGAGGTAAAGGGGGAAAAATCATAAATCTTGCTGTCAGAGACCACCTCCTCAATTTGGGATGATTCGTTGTCTAAAGTAGGGAAGGAAGGAAGGAAAGAAAGAAAGAAAGAAAGAAAGAAAGAAAGGACGAAGGTAAAATATAATAACGTTCTTAAAATTAAAATTGATTAAGAAAAAAATTTTAAGAAAAAACCATGGACGGATAGAACCCTAGGACAAATGGTGGAAGCAAGACTATACAGACAAGATCTCACACAGAAGCATACACATACACATTCACAAAAAGAGGAATAGGGAAAAAAATCATAGATCTTGCTCCCAAAGTCCACCTCCTTAATTTGGGATGATTGGCTGTCTATTCATGTATTCCACAGATGCAGGGTACATCAAGTTGATAAATCTATTAGGTTATATTTACATTATGGAATGTTATGAGGCTATGCATTATTATTATATTTGTTGATCTAGAGAGATATCCCTATTGAATGAAAAAAGTAAGTTGCATATTAATATGAATAACATAACACTATCTTTAGAAAAAATTCTAATTTATATATAAGCTAAAAGTGGCATAGAAGGAAATAACTTAAACTTTAGATTCCTCAGTTGATTAAGGTTGAGGGCAGGGTAAAGAGGTTATTAACATTTTTCTTATAAATGTCCTTATTATTTTACTTCTACAATGAGCATGTATATTTTAAAAAATATTTATTTATTTTCTTTATTTTTTGGCTGTGTTGGGTCTTAGTTGCAGCATGCAGGATCTTTCGTTGCGGCACATGGGCTTCTCTCTAGTTGTGGCATATGGGTTTTCTCTCTGTAGTTGTGGTTCAGGCTCCAGAGCACATGGACTCTGTAGTTTGTGGCATGTGGGCTTAGTTGCCCCGCAGCATGTGGGATCTTAGTTCCCTGACCAGGGATGGAACCCACATCCCCTGCATTGGAAGGCAGATTCTTTACCGCTGTACCACCAGAGAAGTCCCAGCATGTATATTTTTAATAAAAATAATAAATTACAATTCAATAGTAAAATAAAATAAATCTAAGGGTTTACAGAGTAACATGTGCAGGCCTTATTCTGAGTTTTTATTTTGGTATAAAGGATGAGAGAAAAATTCAGCTTTTTTTTTTTCTAAATAACTAATAGTTCCAAATCTGTTGAATAATACACTTCCCACTATTCTGAAATGCCACATCTATCATATACTTAATTCTATATTTATTCCCCTGATAGTATATTTATTTTCAGAATATCCTGACTTTTCTCAACATGTAAAATTAATTTTATGAAATGGAAAGATGCTCTGCAAAATAATTATTGAACACTGTGTTTGGACTCTAATATATTAATTTAAATTTATTAATGCAAATGTATGCTTATCTTACCTTATTCATTTATCAGTTGGTATAACATTAAATTTTCTGGAATTCAGCCTTTAATACATAGCCTCTCAGTTTTGAGTCTAGCAAATGGTAGAATGCTAAATTTACTAGTGCTAAAGACAAAGGACTATAATATTATTGTCAAAATGTACCCTCTTTTCTAATGCATTGTGCTGGAAAAGATAGATGGATGTTAAATTGTCTATTGAATCATTAATGCTTATGCAAAGTCTGTCCTGTTTCTGTTTTATAATATATGTCTTTGGACCTTTAAAAGGTTACATTTTTACTTTTAATCACATCCAACATAGGTAACATTAACTACTTTTCTTTGTATTTGCTTCAAAAGATTAACATTTAGTTCTGAAAACCTGTAACACAAAGCATTATTAGTCAACCCATTATAAAATATGAGCAATATAAAATCTAAAAGTAATATAACTAAATGAGAAAAGATATTCATTGTACATATGAAACCAATTTTATATGAGACAGGTAAAGCCACACTGTTTGTGGTTGTGTGTATGTTTGGAAACATTTAAACATATGCTACTGTAAATATATTTTAAAAATTAATTATTTTTAAACAGAACAATGACTTATAGTCTATATATGTATATGTAAATTAAACTGGAATTACGGCTTTTTTCTTTAGTATAATCAAGACAAAGAAAAATCTATATAAACACATGAGATACTACTTAGAATATTTGTCATTATTAATAAGTAAAATTCAGTGTAACAGAATCTAGACAAATGGAATTTTAATCTAACTAACCATCCCATTATATGGCGAAGAAATTTGAAATCCAGCAAGGTTAAATGATTTATCCCAGATCACAGAACCACTTGATAATGTAACTGGATTTTCCTGAGTATGCTTTTCCTTGTCGAGTGTGCTTTTGTTTGCATCACACTACGCTATTTATATGAATGAAGTATGTATATTTATAAGTCATTATTAAAATATAAAGAGCTAAATAAGTAACACATTTGCTATCCTGAGTTTTATAAGTAGTATTAATGTATTGAAGAGTGGGCAAAATGTATAACACAGTAGACGTCATCTTAAAGAAATTTGGGTTTCATTTTTAGACAAGTACTTTGATAATTTGAAGAGTTTTAAGTAAATTGTTATAATCAAAACTAATTACAATTTTGAAAGTAGTTTGGGTTTAAATTAATGCACTTGGAAAGGAGACTTTTCTGATAAATCTATTTGTACCCACTGTACAGATTGTAACTGACAGCTGGTTTTATGAGCCATATATAACACACTATGGTAGACACCAAAACACCCTGTCAGTTAAGAAATCTCTCATTTCTGTCAGTGAAGAGTAAACCTTCATAAAATAGTGTGACTTTATTTTGCTTGAATAGAAGAAAATAGGAGTGTTAAATTATAGTCTAGTTCTATTATCATAAGTAGTAAAATTCTGTCAAGTTATTATCATATATATGATGTTCAACAACGGTCACTGAGTTTGTTGTTTTAAATCTTGTTTGGGGTAAGATGATTTGGAGTGAGATTATTTGAGCTCTTTCTTACCTTCAGGTTTCTTTTTTTAATTTAGCTATTATATATATTTGTTATTGAAAATATAAATTTATTTTTAAAACTTGGCCAAAAACTTGATTGACTTGTACTTTTTTGCCCTTTTCAATAACAAAAGTTTTTTAAAGAACAGAGAAACAACAACAAAACCTCCACAGTTTTTCTTTTTGTAGCCAAATATTAGTAACCAGTATATTTAAATTATATCCGAGATGACACAATTCTCTAATATAAAATTAGAGAAAAATCTTTTAGCATTTTTATGTAGTTTATAAATAGGGGATTCTATCAATGTTAATTTTACTTCACCTTCAATAATTTCTCAAATTAAAATATTTCTATTTGCTTTCAAGTTATGTAATATTTATAAATGATGCTTGTAGATTTCTACTTTTACATTTTTTTCTTAGCTTTAATGATCATTCTAACATTATGATCATGACTCTAACATATGTGTTTCTATATTTGCATTGCAGTTTAGATGTAGAAAGGCATCCTATCTCCTTGAAGAAAGTATATCATGAATTATGGTAAACTACTATATGCGAACTCTAGCATACACTAAATGAAATAATCTTATGTTCTATTGTTTATTTCTGTGCTTCTTAATCTCTCTCTAAGAATGAAAACAATTATACCTTTGTAAATTTCCTACAAAATCTATTGCACATTTTATTATTTTGTCGGATAAAGTGGGCTTGTTAGTTTTTACAACAGATATTCACATTATTTACTTTAAAATGATCATTCAAAACTGTGAAGTACTTTACACTTTTTGAATTTTACCTAAATGTTTATTTTTGATATTAAAAGATAAATGCTAATCAATTGAGTTTCTAATATTCTACTGCTTGCTTAGAGGCAAAGATTATAGATTAGACATGGTTTCTGAAATTTTAAAAAATTAATAAAAGACAGATCAGAAAAATATACAACTATCGTAAATTTATATTAACAAATACAGTGGTTGAAAAGGTGTAGTGCAAAGAAAGGACATACCTGCATTATGCTTCTGGTTGGAAAATGGTGAAAAATTGATAAAGTTTCTTAAAGGAAATGTTATTTGAACAATGATATATGGTATGAATAGGGTGGATATTGGTATAGAAGATAATTGTATTCCATTTAACCAGAACAATCTAGAGCAAAAATACTGATTCTTCACGCGTATCTAGTGCTTACCAAAAGGCCTCTCACAGAGTAGATGTTCATAAATACTTGATGATTAGTGAATTGAGTACATGTACACATACACACTAAGTTATCTTAACTAAGTTGGGTAATATTATATGTTCTCAGGTCAATTTAATAGAGAAAGGTGGATAGGGTGCAGAAAATTGGAGAAGTAGAAGTGACATTTTTACATTTCTATAATGTATATAAATTATTATGCCCCTACTTACATGCCTCCATGTCATTTCTTTTTTATGACCTAGTAGATTGATGATAATTTTTCTTTCTGTACTTTTTGCTCTTTTTTGCTGTCTTCTACTTCCTGAGTTTTCTTTAATAAGTGTTAAAATCTTAAACTCTTAGAATTAACATGTTAAGAAAACCTTTTTAGGGAGAAAAAGCCTAGGGGAAGGCGTGGGGACTTAAATTCATTAAATCTGCCCTATGCTCCATAATGTACTAGGCATCTTATCTGTGTCAAGTATTTAAACAATATTTAACATAAATATGACTAATTAAGAAGGAATTTTGATCTGTATTTCTTAGGTGATGAAACTGAGGCTGAGAGATATTACATTTTCCTCCAATCATATGGTATAAGCATGATTCAAATCCAGGAGCATATGGCTCAGAAACCCGTGTGTGTGTGTGTGTGTGTGTGTGTGCGCGCGCGCGCGCGCACGTGCGTGCGTGCACTTGAATGTGTGTTTTCTAGTTTAGCGTCTCAAGGTCAGATAAAAACTTTATTTTCTACAAGAATGATTTTTTTTTATTTCCTTACACATTAAGTGAGACTAAAATAAATTCATAGTTCTAAAGTCTACTCATGTAAAAATTTTGTAAAATTTAGTGTATGTGGTATGAAGGGAGGATTTTCAGAATAAAAGCATCCAAATCTATTCTTCCATCTCCATTTGTCTCTACAAGAATGTGAGTACTGTGAGGGCGGGAATTTTTGTGTATTCTGTTCGTGATATATCCCTACCTCTCCTTTGCCAAATATGTGAAGATACATAGATTGTTTATTGAGGGATGGTGAGTGCCAGAGAGATGTCCTTTGCCTATACTTTTGTATGTGCTACTAGAGATATTTTCTATTCAACTAATGTACATCATGACACTCACCATTATATAGCTCAATCCAGAAATACAAGTAATGTTAATTCACCCTTCTCACACATGCAAACTTATTGAAGTTTAGCCCAAGTATTTTTTAAATGCAACAGATTGGAGTTTATCTTGGAAGGGTGCTTCCATCTGTGAAAACACTCATTGGAAGAAGGAAGAACACTTTAAAATAAATCCACCAGCTGTATTGATAATGCTGTAGTGACATGAAGGCCTGAATATGATAGAACTATTTGTTAAAATAGTTATACCATATGAGAGAATAGCTGGCTTGTGAGTTTTTCGTGTTTCTTGATAATGACTTTAAAAATCATTAAATTGTAGAGGGATGACACTAATGAAGTTTCAAGCTATAACTTTTAAATGAAAAACAAAGAATAAAAGTTGAAGTTATCTTAAAATTAACTCACGTAAATGGCGTAAGTTGTTCCTTAGAATATGCTTTAAAAATCCCAATGAGTAATAGAAAATTCAGCACCGAGAAGACACTGGGTAAGTTAATGGACCGGATAACAGTCAACGCCTGTTCTTTTGTGTTGAGATAAAAACAGCAAACATATCAAACATCATTTTTGTCTTTTAGATTTTTGTTTAAAGAAGGGAAAAGTCATCATCCTTTATATATAAAATAAATCTGTGCACAAAAGATCAGATATTTATTTTCTTTCCCTCCTAACATAGCCCTGTACATTTTTTCTTTCACACAGTAGAAGACTAAAATACTTGTGACTGAATAACATGAAGAAACCAGTTGAAGTGGTTGTGTATTTTCTAGAAGGAGACTGCTGCGTTGTCTTTAAAGTACCCTACTAAATTTAAATTTTATAGCCTTTACTTTTAGAAAGGTTTAAGAGCTCACAGAATAGGAGTCAAAACTCTAGTTTAGAAGGAGGGCTCAAGAAATCTTCCCACTTACTATGAGAGAAATAATTGATATTGATCTTGACGTTCTTGATGGGAAGAGTTGAGGAAGTGTTCCCTTTCTAACAGGTTTCTGAATGTCTGACTCTGAGTACCCATATCTCTACACATGGAGTTATCTACCGTTTCTTCAAAATTAATTGTAAGAGGTCAATTGCAAAGGTGACTTCTGAATAGGTGCTTAATGTTGGCTTAGCCCATTTTCAAAACCATGTTTCTATATTCTGTGATATATGCCAATGCTTTCCGTTTTTTAGGTTTAAATTGTTTCTTCTTCAAATTCCCTGTAATTCCACTCCCTTTCTGAGAATTTCCACATCATCTATACAGCAGTCTTCCTAGTTAGTCCCTTAGTACTGGCACCCTTCTATTAAAAAACTTCAATTAAATACCAAACCCTTAAGTTGACAGTGAAGATTCTCCATAATTTGGTCCAAACACATTTTCCAAATATATCTCCTAATCATCATTTCCTAAGTGGATGAATGAACTACTCTAGCCAAACTGCCAAGTCATTATGCCAAGACATATTTTGAACTTTTCTGATTATTTACTCATTTCAGTCTACAATGACTATATCACATTCCCTCTCATCTCTTAGGTCTGTCACCTCCAGAGTCATTTTGAATGCCACCAATTTTAAAACTGATTCTAAACCTTAGCCTGAAATGACTTCTTACTCCGATAGCAAATCATTTTGATATCAGGGAACGTAAATTTGCCTTAAAAAAAATTGTCATGGTGATTTTTTAATTTAAGAAACATTCAGTAATTCTTATTAATTTAAAAAAATTTTATAGCCTCCTATAATTTTATTTTGATGTAATGGTTACACTTGGAGTTATGAGAGTGCTGAAAAATTACTAGACAGTTTTATTGTCAATGATAGGCGGTGATAGATCAGGCCCAGTAAGTTTGACAGCGGTAGCATATCATGAGCCATAAGTGTAATTTTAAATGTTTTATTTGTTGCATTTAAAAAAATATGTATCTCTTTCTCTTCTGTGATTATTTTATTGCAGTCTTGAAACTAATTTGGGGCTCATAAAACAATCAGTATTCTTGTGGAAAGATCCTTAGGTGTTTAAGTAGATTATATTCTTTCTGCATTGTTTTTTCCTCAAATATCCTTAAAAGTTATCTGCAATTGACATTTTTTGCTATGATACTCTTTTTATATTATAAAAACTTCTAATTATGCAATAGGATTTTTTAGTCAGTGAGTCAGTAAATATTTGTTAATCAATCATGTCACATGTTCCTGATGTGTCAAGTAAGATGAGGAAAGAATACTGACAATGACTTTGAGATTTTCTCGGCAGTGATTAACTGCTTGCTTAATTGCAGGTGCTGAGTTAGTGGATCAATGGGTTTAAGTAGGAACTAAAGAAGTTTGCTTAGGAGTAGACCAATTACTTTTAAGCTCGTAACTATTCATTATGGACAGTTTGTTTAATGTTTACCACTATTAGGCAAAATTATCCAAAACCAGACCAACGACCAATGAGATAAGTCTGTATTTGTTTACCATTATCATACTAAAGCATTTTGTAAGTAAATACAAGGTGACACCTAAGTATTATTTAATTTTTAGGAAAAAAACTATTAATTTGTAACATTAATTAAAATTTTAGACTGCAAATTTGCATCTTTACTTTGAGATTTGTGTATAGTAGAGTTGCAAATTATTTCCATTCAGTAGAAAATATAACTCCAAAAGTGATGTTTTGTTGTCTTCTAGGATATTGTCCAGTTTTGCATCTAATTTAGCAGTCTTATTCAAATATCCCTTTATAAAAAAATTTTATTTTCTACAAGAATGATTTTTTTATTGCCTTACACATTGCCTGTATAATTCCCAGTCCTGTAAGTGTACTTTTTAAAATAACAACTTTATTGAGATATAATTCATATCCCATACAATTTGCCAATGTAAAGTGCACAGTTCAGTGATGGTGAGTAAATTTGCAGAGTTACAATCGTTACCACAATCAAATTGAGCATATTTTTATCATCCCAAAATGAAACTGTATACCCATTAGCAGCTGTTTTCCATTTCTTTTCAGATTCCCAGTCATAGGCAATTATCAATCTGCTTTGTCTCTTTGGTTTTGCCTATTCTACATATTTTCTATAAATGGAATCATATAATGTGTAGTCTTTTGTGAATGGCTTATTTCACTTAGCGTAATATTTTCAAGGTTCAGCCATGTCGTAGCATTTATCATTACTTCATTACTTTTTATTGCCAAATAACGTCGATTATATGGATATACAACATTTTTTTTTAGCCTTTCATCAGTTGATGATCAGTTGAGTTGTTTTCATTTTAGCCATTAGGAATAATACTGCCATGGACATTAGTGTACAAAGTTTTACATAGATATATGTTGTGAATTTTCTTGGGTGTACACCGAAGAGTGAAATTGCTGAATCTCATGGTAACTTTACTTTTAAAACTTATGAGGAACTGCCAAACTATTTTTTAAAGCAGCTACATCATTTTCCAATCCCATCAGTAGCTTATGAGAGTTCCAATTTCTTCACATCTTTGCCAACACTTTTCACTGTATGTCTTTTCAACTATAGCCCACTAAGCAGGTGAGAAGTGATATTTCATTGTCATTTTGGCTAGCATTTCCCTGATAGATGATGTTGAGTGTCATTTCTTATGCTTTTTGGCCATTTATATGTTTCTGGAGAAATGTTTATACTAATACTTTGCTCGTTTTAATTGGGGCTATTTGTTTGTTATTAGTGAGTTGTAAATATTCTTCACATATTCAAGATGCAAATTTCTTATCATGTATGGTTTTCTCCTGTTCTGGTTTTCTTTTAACTTTTCTGATGGCATCCTTTTAATTTTGATGAAATCCAATTTATCTATATTTTTGCTGTTGCTTGTGCATTGTTGTCATATCTAAAAACCATTGCCTAATCCAAGGTCCTGAAGATTTGCTCCAATGTTGTCTTCTAAGAGTTTTATAAATTTAGCTCTAAAATTTAGATCTATCATCCATTGTTAGTTAACTTTTATGTACAGTGTAAGGTAGAGTTTCAACTTAATCCTTTTGCATGTGGAATTTGGTTATTACAGTATCACTTGTTGAAGAGAATGTTCTTTACCTATTGAATTGTCTTGGAACCCTTTTAAAAATCAGTTGGGGCTTCCCTGGTGGCACGGTGGTTGAGAGTCCGCCTGCCGATGCAGGGGACACGGGTTCGTGCCCCGGTCCGGGAAGATACCACATGCCGCGGAGCGGCTGGGCCCGTGAGCCATGGCTGCTGAGCCTGCGCGTCCGGAGCCTGTGCTCCGCAACGGGAGAGGGCCACAACAGTGAGAGGCCTGCGTACCGCCAAAAAAAAAAAAAAATCAGTTGAACATATTGGGTTGGCCAAAAAGTCATTCGGGTTCCAAGTGTATTGAAGAAACATTTACATGTGTCAGTTGTGACTGTTGGTTTCTAAGAAGACCAATACTCCATTGAGCAATACTCCATTGTATACTATATCTTCTTTATCCATTCATCTGTCGATGGACATCCGGGTTGCCTCCACATCCCAACTTTTGTAAATAATGCTGCTATGAACATGGGGTGCATGTAATCCTTCGAATGGTGTTTTCGTTTTCTTCATATATATGCCCAGGAGTGGAATGGCTGAACCACATGGTAGTTCTGTTTTTGGTTTTTTGCGGAACCTCCATACCGTTTTCCACAGTGGCTACATCAATTAACATTCCCACCAACAGTACACAATGATTTCCTTTTCCCAGACAGAGGTTTGAGGGCCTGAAATAAGGTGGTAAGCACAGAAATGGAGTGGAGAGACAGATCTGAGAATAAGAGAAATATTGTTAAACCACCATGAATGCTGTTAAAACCATGCATTTAGATCTATTTTAAAATGTTTTACTTAGTTATGGAATGTCAGTTTGATTCTTTTTTAACAGATTACAATATTCTAATTATATTTTTATTGTTTCATCTATTTTGTGTGTCTTTTTAGACTGAATTTTTATTAAAATTAATTTAAAGTTTTCATCTGCTAACTTTACTTTCTGGATCACCTTGGGGTCTGCTTCATTTATTTATTTGTTTTTCTGATCGTCAGGGATTTAGTTCTGTCTTTTCTTATGCCTAGAAATTTTTTATTTAGTGCTGGACATCTTATATAAGATGATTGGTGTTAAAACTTAAATAAAGACCTGGTAAAGTTCTAGAAATATAGTAAAGAGTCAATAAATAGTAAAGATGATTGTTGTTGTTTATTATCATCAGTATTTTATATAGGAATTTGTATTTATGATTGAAGTTAGTTATGGAAGCAATGTATGTGTTTTCGAAGACCTTCAAAAGTACTTTAAACAAAAGCCAAAAGAAAAACAAATGCATTTGTTTCATATTGTTAAATATGTTCTACCATCTCTTTTTTAAAAAGTATTTTTAGAGTATTTTTATATTTATTAAAAAATTGTGAAGATGGTACAGAGAATTTCCATACAAAGTTTCACCTACTATTAACATCTAACATTGTATAGCACATTTATTACAATTAATGAAACATTATTAATATATTATTATTAACTAAAGTTTATAGTTTCTTCAGATTTCCTTTGTTTTCACCTCATGCCCTTTTTCTGATCCAGGATCCTGTCCAAAATAACAGATTACATTTAGTTGTCACATCTCCTTAGGGACCTCTTGACTGTTACAGCTTCTCAAAATTTTCCTTAGTTTTGACAAAATACTTGACAGCTTTGAGGAATACTGGTCAGGCCCAATATTTTAATTTTCATTAGAGGAAAACATTCTTCTGAAATATTCAACTTATTATTTAGTAAATGATGATGTAGTTGTATAATTTATGAACACGTCGGGTTCCAAAAATAATTTTTTTAACATCTTTATTGGAGTATAATTGCTTTACAATGTTGTGTTAGTTTCTGCTGTATAACAAAGTGAATCAGCTATACGCATAGGTGTATCCCCATATCCCCTCCCTCTTGCATCTCCCTCCCACCCTCCTTATCCCACCCCTCTAGGTGGTCACAAGGCACCGAGCTGATGCCCCTGTGCTATGCAGCTGCTTCCCACTAGCTATCTATTTTACATTTGGTAGTGTATATATGTCAATGTTACTCTCTCACTTCGTCGCAGCTTACCCTTCACCCTCCCCGTGTCCTCAAGTCCATTCTCTACGTCTGTGTCTTTATTCCTGTCCTGCCCCAAGGTTCATCAAAACAATTTTTTTTTTAGATTCCATATATATGTGTTAGCATACAGTATTTGTTTTTCTCTTTCTGACTTCACTCTGTATGACAGACTCTAGGTCCATCCACCTCACTACAAATAACTCAATTTCGTTTCTTTTTCTGGCAGAGTAATTAATATTCCATTGTATACATGTGCCACATCTTCTTTATCCATTTATCTGTCGATGGACACTTAACGTTGCTTCCATGTCCTGGCTATTGTAAATAGTGCTGCAGTGAACATTGTGGTACATGACTCATGGTTTTCTCAGGGTATATGCCCAGTAGTGGGATTGCTGGGTCATATGGCAGTTCTCTTTTTAGTCCAGAAATCCTTTTTTTAAAAATTATTAATTAATTAATTAATTTATTTATGGCTGCGTTGGGTCTTCATTGCTGCCCGCAGGCTTTCTATAGTTGCAGCGAGTGGGGGCTACTCTTTGTTGCGGTGTGTGGGCTTCTCATTGTGGTGGCTTCTCATGTTGTGGAGCATGGGCTCTAGGCACATGGACTTCAGTTGTTGTGGCTCACGGGCTCTAGAGTGCAGGCTCAGTAGTTGTGGCGCACGGGCTTAGTTGCTCTGCGGCATGTGGGATCTTACTGGACCAGGGATCGAACCCGTGTCCCCTGCATTGGCAGGCGGATTCTTAACCACTGCGCCACCAGGGAAGTCCCTAGAAATTCTTAATGAAACGTAAAGGATTCTAAGCTAATCTATAATAGTCAAATGTGTGGAAGGGAGCGATTAGGGATGAACTTGTTAAGGTTTAGTCCTGTATAATGAGTTTCGTCTGCATATTTGGTTAATAGGATGTTACTGAAGGAGGATAGTCAACAAAGAGTGTCACAGTACATAGTATCCATGGACAGGCCAGAAGAAATGAAGGGAAATAGAGCCCTGGTTGCTTTTAATTTAGTTAAATGGAGGATAACCTGGATAACCTGAGCATAATCTTTTTTTTTTTTTCTTAAGGTTTAGATTTTAAGCTTGTTCAAGTAATCTACCTAACTAATCTTTGTTAAAACTGAAAATAAATATTTATAGCAGGATAGAGTTAGATGCCTTGTGAAAGAAAAATAGTTACAGAACATTCATATTTTAAATTTCGACTACCAAAATTATTCATTTATTAATATGATGTATATTGAATACTCCTATATATTACTTTGCTAATAATTGCTTTATAGCTCCTGATGATGGTAAACAGTATTATAACCTCTGCATCTTATACATATATTGATTTCAATCCAATAATCTAATAGAAAAAAATAGGTCATAATTTGAATGTTTAAAAGGTACATTGTTACATAAGAAAATTTTATTTTATTTTATTTTTGCAGAACTATTATGGAGCTGCTAAGATGATTTTTTCTGATAACCCACTTGGTCTGACCTGTGGAATGGTATGTCCAACTTCTGATCTTTGTGTAGGTGGATGCAATTTATATGCCACTGAAGAGGGACCAATTAATATTGGTGGATTGCAACAGTTTGCTACTGAGGTATGTAAGATGTATACATTGTTTCCCTCCCCCCAAAGCACAAAAATCTTAAAATAACTTTAATTCTTGATGCTTTGTTGATATCCAATATTTTTAGTGTGATAATACAGGTAAAGTGAAAGTGTTTTGTGCGATAAACAGTATTTTTATTCAACAACTTGGCTTCAAAAATGAAATTTTCTAAAACCATATGTCAATTTAATTGTAATCCCAGAAGGTTATTAAAAAACTTTCACTGAAAATTGTATAAAGTGGAGGATCTGAAAATGGGATATATTCATTAACTTTACATTGGAGTATGGCTAGGAGCCCTCATTATGAAAAGACTATCTTGCTTAACTGATTCTTTTTCCAGAAACTGTCTTTAATCTTTACAGCTTGAAATAATGCATCAGTATTCTTCTGTAATATTTTTTGAGTAATAGAGGTTGTAGAATTATCAAACACCCTGAAACTGAATAATATTCTTTAACATTAGCTTTTGTGAATTTATGGATTAAAAGCCGGTGTGTTATTTGAATGCAAATTTATAATAAAGTAATATGAAAACATTTTGTCCCTATTTATCCTATAAGTTTGGGCCATGTCTTTTTCTTTTATGAATACTTTTTAAATGACTTTGATTCTCTGGGACATCTTATTCTCTCTGGGGTCTCCTTTTTGGAGTCAACTACCAGGTCAATTCCCATGTATCATTTAAATGACCAGCTTATATGGAGGTTCCAGTAAAATTTTGTAATCCTTGGTGTCCAGTTGGCTAGAATACCAAATTAAATGCCTGTCAACACTAGATTTTTAGTTAATGACTTCCCTGTCTGATTTTGTCAACTTAAACGCAATATATTCTTTCTTTTTAGGACCCTTCCCATAGTATCCCTCAAGCTTAAATTTCACTTTGCTTTTAGTAATAAATCAGGGTTATTCCCTTCCTGCTTTCTGACAGGTTAATTCTAAGGAAGGGCTCCTGGGAATGAGAAAATAGAAACAATTTGAGGTTGTGAGTTGTTGCAATAAATTCTTGGATTTAATTTCTTTTCCTACCAAATTCAAAATTGCATTAGGCTTACCTGACCAGTGCAAGGTATGATCTTTACAACCTGAGAAAATCCTTAGTTGTTGGAGAAGATTCACTTGAATTCTTCCACATTTTTCTTTGGGGACTCATTGCCTCTTCATTAAAACAGGGCAAGCTTGCAAGGATGTAGTAAGTAAAAGGTCACATAACATGTATACGAACTAACACTGCATTTCAAAACAAGATGAGTTAAAATAATATTGTTAGTTTGTCAGTGACCTGACAACAGAGAGGGAGAAGGCGAAAGGGGGAGAGTGATAAGGAAAGGGGAGGAGAGGGGGAGAGAGAGAGAGAGAGAGAGAGAGAGAGAGAGCATGGGAGAGAGGAAACAGAGAGAGGGAGAGAAAGGGAAACACCATTCCTCGGAGAACTCTCACTTGGTTTTAATGAGGTTACTACCACTGCTTTCCAAAGCAGTCTGTTTATTTAAGACATAGCATAGATTAGAATGGCATTAAAATTATTTTAAGTGACTCATGGAATTTAGATAGGAATGTATCTTATTACATTCCATTTTTACTTTGTATTACTGTGTCTTCAAATATATCTATCAAATCATAAATAAAAATCTCCCAGTGGAACTATATAGAAAAGCTTTCCATTCATTTTTTTTTTTTTTTTAAGTTGACTACTTAGGGCAAGTTATTGTAGAGAGTTCTGTGAAAGGGTTGTTTACTTAAATTTACCTAACTCTTATAGTTGTGAAGGTAAGCAGAAACAGACTCACAGATATAGAAAACGAACTTGTGGTTACCAAAGGAGAGAGGGAATGGGGGGGACAAATTAGGGGTGTGGAATTAACAGATACAAACTACCATGTATAAAATAGATAAGCAGCAAGGATATACTATATAGCACAGGGAATTACACTCATTATCTTGTAATAACCTAAAATGGAGTATAATCTGCAAAATACTGAATCACTATGCTGTACGCCTGAAACTAACACTAAATCAACTACACTTCAATTAAAAAAATAAGCAAAATACAATGAACTAATTGACTTCCAGTGAAAAGAAAAAGTATATATATTTTAAATAATATTAAAATAAAATATTAATTATAAATAACAGTATACAAAATACTATTATTCTTTCAAACTACTAAACTATTGACGTGAATACTTAAGTCAAAGTGGAACATGATGCAAATAATTTCATGTTTTGGTTGTTTGATAAAGCAATGATTGATTTTTGACCTTTAAAGAAATATAAATCTATTTTTCAGCCAAATTAAGCAAAGGTTAGGAAAGCAGAGTAAAATAGTATGATATTTTTCAAAATTGTTTTTCCTATAACTTGTAAGTGATTTTTAAAATATCAACTCTGTAGTCTGCCGTTACCATTTAAATCCATATCTTACACCTTTCCATTTGAACATGGGCATATGATTTGGAGGGACTGTGGTAGAAAAGGAATAAATCACACAAAGGATAGCATGAGGAGAATCAGGAGACCAGCTACTCAGCTACTTTCTTTTGGTCCTGTATTGTCAGTCCTTTGCTGTCCTCACATCCGCAGTGACCTTGCTTCATACACTTTTGTGTGCTTGTGGGACAGACAGGCTACAGGGTGATTCCAAATCTCTCTTGGAGGCAGTTTTTCCTAGTTCAGTTAGGTATAATAATAGTGCTTCAATAAAACAATTTTGGAAATAATAGTTTGCCATGGATTTTCTTATCAATTTCATCAGGGTCTTAAAAATTTCTCTACAAAAATGTAACACTTGAAAATTTTATTTTAAAATGTGTTTGATCATTTCGTTGAATTTTTAAGAAATCATGTATTTATCACATTTAATAAACCAACTAGACTCTCATTACCTCTCAAATTTAACTAATGAATTGTTGCAAAAAGATAGTGAAATAAGAATGCATCTTTCTACTCATTTCTAAAGTTTGAAAAACAACTATAAGTAGATAATTAGCTGCATGTCAAATCACTTCCCTTTTACTGATGTTAAAGAGTTTTAGAGACAATTTAGAAAAATTAAAATTGAAAGTCCAAGGTTCTAAAGTTTGACTCTAAATCTTAAAGTGAATGAGGTTCAGAGGATTAGTACTTAAGATTGCTTCCTCAATTATGAATTTTTAGGAATACATTAGATTATGAAATTGGTATCTAAAAACTATATTTTTCCGAGTAAATGTTTTATGAGATTATTTTAATACCCATTACATATACTGTTTTGTGTGGCATATACTTCTTGACACTGTACTTTTAGTTTACTTTTCATATTTTCAGTTAAGAATGGAACTGACAAACGGAATTCCAGACTAAATCAGGTGACTCACTGAGAACAGAATTACTCTTTAGATTTTTCTCTAATTGTATCTCTCAGCAGGTTTTTTATATCACCTCTCATTTGTAATACCCAGTTCTTAGCCCACCATCATATACCATTTATATACCATCATATACTATTTGTGTTTATTTCTATGTTTTATTGAGTAGGCACAGTTGAAATCAAATTGACCAGTGCTTATAATATAATAAAAAAATACACTGATATGATTCAAGCAGCCAGGTATTATGAGGCTACATTAAGTAACCTAGTAAAATTACTTAAATGACATCAATATTTATATTTTGTTAAATGCTGCAATAAATACTTTAAAGAATTGTGAATGAACATGAATACTTGAGTTAGTGATTATTTTAATAGGACAAATATTATTTCTACCATATATTCATCTTGAACATGGAGTCACTGAAAGCCTTAAACTTTTGCCTTCTACAGGTATATTGGAGTAGAATATAGACACACATACACTAATAAATAATAGAGTATTGCATGTCCTCTCTCAAATAATGTTTTTTTTTGATGCATCCCATCTATCAAATAGATAAGTAGAGAACAAATAAAAAATTTAGGTGCAGTCCTCATATTAAAATCAATTATTAAGAAAAAGTACATAAATTGAAATATGAGATTGGATATACTCTGTGTGTTATGTCGATTGCTTTATAAATCAGTTAATAAAACAAATGACCGAGATACTTTGGAAAGTGAATGAGAACACTATTAATAATTAATTCAGGGCAACAGAAACAAACCAGGACTATACCAGGAAAACTGGCTTGTATAAACACCCAGTGTATTAAGCTCTCACTAGGTAAGGATTCAGTTAATCAAACAAACATTGATTGAACATTGATTAGAATTAAGTGTTGTTGTAGGCTGCTTCTACATACTACATGTCCTGAGAAACATTGTAGTTTCTCAGGAAATAATACAAACCAACAATGAAATTTCATAACAAACTTGATAAGGCATATGCATTTACATTAGCATCCTTGGACTAATAATTCAACCTTCATTATTATTATTATTTTTTGTTAAATGGTTTATTTGAGATTTTTCTTGTTTCTTGAGGTAGGCTTGTATAGCTATAAACTTCCCTCTTAGAACTGCTTTTGCTGCATCCCATAGGTTTTGGATCGTCATGTTTTCATTGTCATTTGTCTCTAGGTATTTTTTGATTTCCTCTTTGATTTCTTCAGTGATCTCTTGGTTATTTAGTAACGTTTAGCTTCCATGTGTTTGTGTTTTTTACGTTTCTTCCCCTGTAATTGATTTCTAATCTCATAGCATTGTGGTCAGAAAAGATGCTTGATATGATTTCAATTTTTTTAAATTTACTGAGGCTTGATTTGTGACCCAAGATATGATCTATCCTGGAGACTATTCTGTGCACACTTGAGAAGAAAGTGTAATCTGCTGTTTTTGGGTGGAACGTCCTATAAATATCAACTAAATCTACCTGGTCTATCATGTCATTTAAAGCTTCTGTTTCCTCATTTATTTTCATTTTAGATGATCTGTCCATTGGTGTATGTGAGGTGTTAAAGTCCCCCACTATTATTGTGTTACTGTCAATTTTCTCTTTTATATCTGTTAGCAGTTGCCTTATGTATTGAGGTGCTCGTATGTTGGGTGCATATATATTTATAATTGTTATATCTTCTTCTTGGATTGATCCCTTGATCATTATGTAGTGTCCTTCCTTGTCTCTTGTAACATTCTTTATTTTAAAGTAATTTTATCTGATATGAGTATTCTACTCCAGCTTTCTTTTGATTTCCATTTGCATGGAATATCTTTTTCCATTCCCTCACTTTCAGTCTGTTATGTGTCCCTAGTTTTGAAGTGGGTCTCTTGTAGACAGCACATATATGGGTCTTGTTTTTGTATCCATTCAGCAAGCCTGTGCCTTTTGGTTGGAGCATTTAATCCATTCACGTTTAAGGTAATTATCGTTATGTATGTTCCTATGACCATTTTCTTAATTGTTTTGGGTTTGTTTTTGTAAGTTCTTTTCTTCTCTTGTGTTTCCCACTTAGAGAAGTTCCTTTAGTATTTGTTGTAGAGCTGGTTTGGTGGTGCTGAATTCTCTTAGCTTTTGCTTGTCTGTAAAGCTTTTGATTTCGCCATTGAATCTGAATGAGATCCTTGCTGGGTAGAGTAATCTTGGTTGTAGGTTCTTCCCTTTCATCACTTTAAGTATATTATGCCACTCCCTTCTGGCTTGTAGAGTTTCTGCTGAGAAATCAGCTGTTAACCTTATGGGAGTTCCCTTATATGTTATTTGTCATTTTTCCCTTGCTGCTTTCAATAATTTTTCTTTGTCTTTAATTTTTGCCAATTTGATTACTATGTTTCTCGGCGTGTTTCTCCTTGGGTTTATCCTGTATGGGACTCTCTGCACTTCCTGGACTTGGGTGGCTATTTTCTTTCCCATGTTAGGGAAGTTTTCAACTATAATCTCTTCAAATATTTTCTCTGGTCTTTTCTCTCTCTCTTCTCCTTCTGGGACCCCTATAATGTGAATGTTGTTGCATTTAATGTTGTCCCAGAGTTCTCTTAGGCTGTCTTCATTTCTTTTCATTCTTTTTTCTTTATTCTGTTCCACAGCAGTGAATTCCACCATTCTGTCTTCCAGGTCACTTATCTGTTCTTCTGCCTCAGTTATTCTGCTATTGATTCCTTCTAGTGTAGTTTTCATTTCAGTTATTGTATTGTTCATCTCTGTTTGTTTGTTCTTTAATTCTTCTAGGTCTTTGTGAAATGTTTCTTGCATCTTCTTGATCTTTGCCTCCATTCTTTTTCTGAGGTCCTGTATCATCTTCACTATCATTATTCTGAATTCTTTTTCTGGAAGGTTGCCTATGTCCACTTCATTTAGTTGTTTTTCTGGGGTTTTATCTTGTTCCTTCATCTGGTACTTAGCCCTCTGCCTTTTCATCTTTTCTGTCTTTCTGTGAATGTGGTTTTTGTTCCACAGGCTGCAGGATTGTAGTTCTTCTTGCATCTGCTGTCTCCCCTCTCTAATCTTCATTAATTTTTGATATTTGGTTTTGGAGATGATTAGACCTTAGTACAAAGGATAGGATCAGGTAGGGGGAAAACGTAGCATCATAATACTCCATACTTGCATAGCACTTCAATGCTTTTTTATAATATCTCACTTTAAAATGTTGAAAAACAACCATTAAGACATGTAAACTAGCCAATGTTTTTCCCATTTGGGGCATGAGGAAACCAAGGATCAAAATGATTAGAAAATCATAGTTTGTTAAACAAACTCCTTTAGCCCTGGACAATGTTAGGTACTTTACTTAGAACTTGACTGATACTGAAAATAACCCTCTAGGTAAATGTTATCACCCTCATTTTTTTGTATGAGTAACAAGAGACTTACACAAATTCACATGTAATAAAGGGCAGATCCAGAGTACAAAGCATCTAATTCCCATTATTTCACAAACTGTCACTTGTCCCGCCTAATGTTATAAGTCATTGATACAAAGTCAATGTAAACTTGGGTTTTCTGGCTGCAGGCTCACAGAGTTACACCTTGTTGACTCAGCCACAAATACCTCAGTCACTGTACCTTACAAGTCACAAAATGAGGTCACTGTACCTCATTTTCTGGTAGATATGAAGCAACTATATTAAAATAGGTTGTGTAAGACCAACACATATGGCTTAGTTGTTTTCTTTATTTATATATGTTACCAGGAAGCTTTTGTTTTTTCTTTTCTTCTTGCCATTGAAGGATTATTATACAGCCAGTAGTCAGGTTTCATGGGGCCTGAGATGATAAACTTTGGGTTCCTTCTTTGAAGAATTACACAAAAGTACTGCTGCAAATTTAAATGCAGGGCCTTGGAAGGGACCCGTGCAATTGAGAGCCCTGAAGTTTAAGCTTTTACCTAAAGTTTTATATTAATTAGGAAAACCTAAGCCTGATTTTGTGATAACTGGTCTATAAGTACATTTAAGAATGAGTCTAACACATTTATGATACAGTTTGGCAAACTGGTCAATAAGATCTGCTAGTTCATGTGTATAATCTAAGATATATTACCATGATAATGGATGATAACCAATATTTATGGCTAATGCCTTTTGCAGTTCATCTATAAATAGAATATGGATTAGCGAATAGTTGTTAGATTTGATGACATTTCACACTTGCCTTATTGTCCCAAACTTGTATCATCTTTGAATAAAATTTCTCCATACCACTCCTATTTGAAAAAAGTGTTATCAATAGTTTGTGAATACTGTTCATAGAAAAGAAAAAAAAGTATTTCTGAGAGAAATAAGAAGTACATGAAAGATATGCATTAAAGAGTAATAAAATCAATGGTTTGTATAAATGAAATCAAGAGGGCTGCTCTTGGGGATGCAAACACAAGTAATGCCTGTACAGGCTTCATTTGTGTCTCTCCTTTTGGTCTTAATGCAATGATTAATAGAAAGGAATAATGTCTTGATAAAGATATTGGTAAATATTTGACATTCTTTTCCAAAAATCTTTAGAGATTTATTAAACATACTCAGTGTGGGGTTGGGGAGTGAGATGAATTTGGGGAGTGAGATGAATTTGGAGATTGGAATTGACATATATACACTCTTGATACTATGTATAAAGTAGATAACTAATGAGAACCTACTGTATAGCACAGGAACTCTACGCAGTGCTCTGTGGTGAGCTAAATGGGAAGGAAATCCAAAAAAGAGGGGATATATGTATACATATAGCTGATTCACTTTGCTGTACAGTAGAAACTAACACAACATTGTAAAGCAACTATACTCCAGTAAAAATTAAAAAAAAATACTCAGTGCTGGCACAATGATGAATAATTAAACCTGCAGGATGGATAGATAGTTAGATGATTTTCATCATAACATTTTAGTTTGTCTTATAACTATATATTAGTATCTGGAGTTTTAACACATAAAAATACATTCAGAGATTTGGGGCAATAACATTGAAATTTACCGAAATCACATGGTTATTAAGATTTACTGTTAATGTTTTTTGAATTTTTGTTTATAAGTTCAAATATATATACTCTTGTGGGCACCTTACAGTGTAGAAGGATGGACTTTCATTCGTTTGAATCTTAGCAACTTAAAAATATGTATTTTTTTTGCAGATATATTTGATGAGTAGTAGTATAAAGTAGCACAAAGCAGTAATAGTGTATCAGCATGAATCACTTGTAAGAGCCGTTATGCTGGGAGTTAAAATTTAAATACCCGTTTGCTCCAAAGCGTAACTATAAATGAAATATAATAAGCACACAAGAAAAGTTAATAGCTGAACTAACAAGGAAGATAAATACCTTTTGGGGCCAGAAATGGTATAGAAATATTCAACAGTAAACAGGGGACTTGGGCCACTGTCTCCTAGGCTCTGCATAAGCAAACAATCAATCAGGGGCTGCTGGGGAGTTTGACTGGTGTGGGATAATAAGTACCAAAAACATTATGCATCATAGAGGACTGGATTTACCTAACCCTGGTAGAAAGTTTTAAAAAAAATAGATGCAGGGCTAGGGCTTATATGAAGCTACAAAGATAAGCAATGAGAGCTGTGCCCCAGTGTTTTGGGCATGTGCCTAGTGGCCCAGTAACTTGCTTCTGTGTTATCTCTAAATATCACCTGGGGACTGGAGCCCTGGGCTTCCAGTTAGAGACCTGTTTCTGCAGTGGGGTAGAGGGAGAGGAGTGATGCTGGGTGGAGGCCATCGTGTACTGTACATAAGAAGCAAGAGGGTAAGTGCAAAGACAGAAAACTTTGTCTCAGAATAAGTCTGGAACAAAAAGTCCAAAGCCACATTGAAAAAGCTAATGCTGCCAGTGATAATCAAAAGACTCAACCTATAGATGATTTTGTCCTAATGAAACCAAATACTACCATAATCAGACCTTTAAAACAAATAGAAAATAATATCCATAAAAATAAGGTAAAATTATGAAAAAAAACCAATGAATTTGGTATGAAAAATAGT
Organism: Globicephala melas; assembly: GCF_963455315.2. NCBI lineage: Eukaryota > Metazoa > Chordata > Mammalia > Artiodactyla > Delphinidae > Globicephala > Globicephala melas. Next base: position 102,208,351 of record NC_083314.1, read on the forward strand.
TGATTGGAAATATTCACTGTAGTAAAAATACCAGTAAAAAGTTAAATTTAGAAATGGAATAGAAAGAGATTGGTGAAGAGCAGCCTTAAGGCAGTTATGGTAGAGAATTTTCCAAAAGAAAGAAAAGATGTAAGCCCCTCTATTAGACACACGATTATAATATTGTGAAATACCAAAGATCTCAAAAGAAGCAGCTTCCAGAAAAAGAGAAAACAGATTACTTTAAAACCAAACAACATTTAGACTGACCCCAGACTTTTCATCAGCATCCATAGATGTTAGAAGCCAAGAACACTTTTTATAAAGAACTAAGATAAAGAACTGTATTTCTCCCTTAACAATCCAAGCATGAGTAAAGGTATTTTAAGCATTTAAAATCTACGGTGACTTATTACTCACCTTGTTATAAGAACTGCTAAAAGTTATTCTTCAGCATGACTGAGACAAACTTGGAATGAAAGAGAGATGTACGAAATGATGGTGAGCAAATAAACCAGAAAAATATGGTGGTAAATAAAATTATTGACTGTAAGGTAATGATAACAACTCATTTTGGGGTGTTAAAAAAGATAGAGATAAAATTTTATATAAAATTGACAAGGAAGGTGTTTGAGGTGGGTGTGGTAGAGCACAGTTAAGGGTGGTAAGGGCCTTTTGTGTTGGGAGGAGAGAGATACTTGATATCTCTCTTCAATGTTTTAAAAACATTGAAATATCTATGTTAAAAATTAAAAGGTAATCACAAAAAGTATAGAAATACCACCTGTAACTTCTAAGAAATCATAGAATCAAAGAGGGGTGGGTGGGTAGAAAACTTAATCCAGTGAGAGACAGGAAAGGAAAAATAAAAAATGAGAGAGAGAAGCAAATACAAAATATGGTAAACAGGAAACACAGAACAGATAGTAGAAATACATACAAATATATAATTAATCATAATAACATATTTATTAAGTTTACTTATTAAAACATAAGTGACTTTATTATGGATTAAAAATAAGTACTCCAAACAGCTATATGATGTTTAAAAGAGAAAGACCTTATCAGATAACTTGAAAATAAGGTGGTTGAAAAAAGCAATACCTTGCAAGATAGTAACCATAAAAAAGTTAGTGTAGTCATATTCATATGTAACAAAAGTGGAATTTTAGGGAAAGTGTACTAGTAAAAATAAAGAGAAAAACAATTAATGAAAAGAAGAATAAATGTCTTAAAAGTATAAAATTCATAAACTTACATATACATTACAATATGGCCTTACTCAAAATTTGTAAGATTTTTTGAATAAAGTTTATTAGATTGATTTGATAAATCCAGAAAGGTTCCTGTACCCAACTAATATAGAGTGAGTGCATATAGATATATATGAGTGTGGACATATATGTATATATTGTTTCCAAATAAATACATACAGACTGCACTTTTCTGCAACACAACTAAATTAGAAATCAAAAATAAAAATATTGTCAAAATGAAGGTAATAGCAACAAATTTAAAACACACATTTGTAAATAGCTCATGGGTTAAAGAGGTTATCACAATAGAAATTATAAAATATTTAGACCTGAATGACACAATTTCCATTGACAACCTGTAAAACGTAGCTGAAGCCATTTTTACATGAAAATTTATTGTGTTAAGTGTATATAACAGAAGAGATAAAGATTATATATAAGTAAGCAGGTTTCATTTCAAGAAGCTAGAGAGAGAGGAAACAGGTGGAGGAGGGATGTGTTGGTGGTAGATGTGGAAAAAGGAGAAGAAAGAAACTGAAAATAATAGAAAAATAATGAAATAGAACATGAGAGCAAAAATAATGGTGATCTACAAAGAAAACCTGGCTCTTTGAAAATAGTTTAGTAAATGATTATCTGGCATATCACATAACAACCAGTACATTTCAATTATGGCTGCCTTCTAATTACTGTTCTTTTATTATTTTATTGACCTGCTTATAAGTAGTTAACCATTACTGCTGTTTCTAGAAAAATCATATTAAAAATCAGTTGAAGCTGATAGGATGGGGGAGTGATCTCTCCAGTCTACCATGTCTCCATCACTCTCTGTTGCCTCCCTGCTCTCTTTTTGTCCCTAGCAAGCTGTAGCGTGGATTGCCTGACCCCCGACAGCTTTATTTTCCAACTCCAGCAATGAGCACATATTTGAGTGACTAACTAGGTAGTAGGCAGTGTCTGGGTGCTAAGGATACAGTGATGAACAAGATAGGAATGATACTAGCCCTCAGGGAGCTTATTGCCTAGTGAGAAAGACAATAAAGCAAGCAAATTACAATGAAGTGCGGAGAGGGGGCAGTCAGACAATACTGTGGGAGCCAGTAGCTAGGAACCCTAACAGATAGTCTAGCAGGGAGGGGAAGCTGAGTTGAGAAAGTGAAATTTAAACCGAATCCTGAAAGATGTTCACCAAGTATGGTAAAGTTGGGAGTGGGTGAGAATTCAAGGCACAGAGAACAGCATGAGCAAATTCTGAAGGCAAATGAGTGTTTGCACTGATTTAGTTTGAACCTACATATGATTTTGGATCAGTAAAGTTGCTCATAACCAAAGTACACACACCTATGTTTTCTAATTGTATTTTGTCAACTTAACTATTCAATTCAGTTGTAGCCTTAAATCACAAATAGAACATATAGTTTAATCATAATAAAACTATGAACTATAATGTAGAATAATAAGTTAGGAATCAGTTCTGCTGTCTATAAAATGAGCAATGATACCTAACTTTAAAGATTTTTAGGGCTGGAGATATAAATGTTAAGCACCTACGTGAGTGCCTTATAAAGAGAAAGCATTAATCCCGGGAGGTTATCATCATTGATTTATTCAATCTTCACAATAAATTGTTGAAGTAATTATTACTCTCTTAATTTTAGAGCTGACATTTAGAGAGGTGAAATCCTCTCCACAATAACATGTGTCATTTTTTTAAGATTTGGCTAAGGCGTTATCTTTCTTCCCTTCTGGGATAACATTTCTTTCTCACCAGCTCCAACAGCACCATGTATAAAAATGAACCCTACACATGGACAGATTGCATTGTAATAATTTTTCTATATTTAAGACATATGAGTACTCTGTTACCCAGGGAACTACTTACTGGAAGGTCTGTGTTTGTCTTATTCATACTAGTATAGAGGGCACATAAAGATATTTACCAAATTAAGGTGGAAATTTAATGGAACAGAATATTCTGATTTCAAATTACACAGTATTTTTACCATGCCAGCGATGTCTCACAATAATGTCTATTTTAATAATAAGAACATAATGAAACAACATTTTTTAAGAATCACTAATGCATTAATAATTTTGATAACTAAAAATTTGCCATAGCATGAAATTTTCCTTATTTCTCATGTGTTTGAAACACAGTTCCCACTTTTGGTGTCCCTTGTTTAATTGTGATGAAGAAACTGTCAGACAGCCCAAGAATATTTCTTTTCTAAGGATGAGTGCGGTGAATAGTATGTACTCAGTACTTCCTTTGACTTCTTTCACAAAAGGAAGCAAGTTACAAAGAAAATTACATAGAAGCATCTCCTAGAAGGCATGTAATTTGAGGTAACTTACTTTTGGATGCACAAATAACAATCTCTTTCCATTTAAGCATTCAAAAGGTAACCAGACTGTCATATTGCTAATTAATTAACTCAAAGAAACTGAAACCAGCAAAATGAAAACCAATGTATTTTTTTTAAGGTTTCTCTTAGACCTAAACTGATGAAATAGTATCTCTTTAGAAATGACCAGAAATTATGTTTTTTTCTATAATAAAATCAAGTTAAATACTTGCAAAAATATAAAACTCTTATGGGATATGTTGAATACAACTAACCTTTTACAATATATCCTTCAACTAGTGGAGATATTCTGAAATATCCAAGAAAACTTTGTCATGATTCCCCTATAATTTATAGTTGCTATTGCTTGGTTTATAAGAACAAGTAGAGTAATTGAGGAAGAAATATAGCTACCAAATATCTGTGTTTATTTCCATTAAGTACCATTTTAGAAAGTAAGAAATATTTAAATGAGTAAAAGGATACTCTCCAATTAGAATCAGTAAATATCTTTGCATTTACCATGTTATGTCCTTTTCCATTTAGAGAGCATTGCATAATTATTAGACAATTATACTGTTTCTGTCTCCAGAATGTGAGGAAGCTTGGGGGAATATTAGATGGCCCCTCTCTGTGTCTCAGTCTTTGCATTTTTAAAATCAGGATAATTTCTCCCTTGCCTCAAAATAATATGAAAATTATGGGGAAAATGCTAGTAAAGTCAATATGGAGTGATGAAAGAAATGCACTTCTCAGATGAGTGAAAAGTCAGAAATCACAGGGCGATTATACAAGGAAATCTATTTAAAATGTTCCTCAAGATTATTCACTTACAAATAACCTATAAATAACCATCCTTTTGTATCACTGAGGAAGAACTGCGTGTGTTACTCATTTGTTGAAATGAGTAACTATCACTGGAGTTCAGGAATTTTGAAATTAATCAAAATCTTGCTGGATGCCTACTATGTGGTACAATTCTACTGTGCCCTGGCATTCAGAGAAACCCTCAGATTAGGTTTACATGTATTAACTCATTTAATCCTCATATTAGCCCTATGAGATAGATATTATTAACCCCACTTTACAGTTTGAGGAGACTGAAGCATGGAGATGTTAAAACACTTATTCAATACTGTACACCGTGAGAATGATGGAGGTCATGACTCAACCCCAAGAGCATAATTTTAAAGCCAGACCTCTAAACATGTTGCGTTTGTGATGAAGTTTACAAAATTTCATTCAAATATTCAGTTCATCAGAAACTACCAAGGTTGATGCACCCTACTATAAAACTAAGGGGGAAAATCCAGTGCAATAATAATTTACAAATAACAGAACAAAACTGACTCATCTTCAGTTTATGAGTCCATTTTTGCTCACCTGTTCAAATTACTGTTAAGTACAGTTATTTAGTTTTCAATTTTAATTTTGAATTTTTTTCTTTTCTAAAATTTCTTTTTTTTTTTAAACAAATTCAAGTTTCCTGGTGAAGTTCACATTCTTATGTATTTTTTGAACATGTTCATTATAGTTATTCTAAAGTCTACCTTTGATAACTACACTTACTGGATTATGTATGCATATCTTTATGTTTTCTGAGTTATTGGCAGTTCTTAGTTCTTAGTTAATGAGAGGCCTGGGCTTTTTTGATCAAAAGCCAGGCCTCGTATATGAAAATTTGTAGATGTTGCAGTTGACTTATTATCCTCCACAGAAGGTTCACCCTATCATTTGGGAGGTAGACAGGAGTGAGACCTTATCACCTTCATCTAAATCAGGCTGGGTTACATGTCTTCCTCTGGTTTGCCCCACTTGCAGAGTACAGCCCTCCAGAAGTTTCAGCTGTATGCTAAGGTGTTTACTAGGACTTTTTCTTCTTCAGCTACTCCTGTACTCCAGTTGTTTCTTCTGGCCTCTCAGAGTGCAGAAAGCTCCCTTCTGCTTTACAGAGATTTATTTTGTTTATAAACACTGTGTCTCTCTAGTCCTAGAAAATTAGCTAAAAATCTCTCTTTCAGTCTCTTCTGAGCCGTGGTCATCTATCTACAAGATTCCTCACTCTGCTAAGAAGTGGCGAATTCCCTCAGGGTAAAAGTAACTCCTAAACTGTCACCTCACTTCTCTGCTGTTCCCTTTTTTCTGAGATCTTGGCTCCTCTAGTCAGGCTTACTTCAGAGGCTCTCCAGTGCTTCCAACGTATTTTTGAAATGTTATTCTTCAAAAGCTAATCTATCATAACCAGAAGCAGATGTCATAAATTATCTACTGAATGTCTATGTGCCAGGTGAGCACTCACTGCTGGTTATACAATGGTAACATGTTTCTAAAAATATTTAAAACAAATAGTTAATAAGTTGTATGTGTGTGTTTTTATATATGACATATTCTATGACTCAAGAACTAATGTTCCGCTAACATGGAAACGTGGCACACGTGGTAAATGGTTTCATTAAAATAGCATACACAATATGATACAGGAGCTTAGAGGAGGAGCATTTAACTTGGACCAGGGCTGGAGTAGGGAAAGTGAGTCAGGAATGCTTCCTAGAGGACCTTAGACAGGAATTTCAAAGATTGAGAAAGAGTTAGTCAAGCGTAGATTGCCATCAGCTTGACCCAGTATAACTTCTAAGTATGCTAATACTTAAAATGTACTGCTTATTTCTATTAAAAGCACAAATGGATTGGAAACATTAAAACTATGTTTGAGGATGTAAAAGTTAGCTTAAAAATGTTAACCATGCCAATTGATTTCTCCGTAGGTGTTCAAAGCAATGAATATCCCACAAATCAGGAGTCATTTTCTGCCTCCCCCAGAAAAAATGCCTGAAGCCTATTCTGCAAAGATTGCTCTTTTGGGTGCTGGGCCTGCAAGTATAAGTTGTGCTTCCTTCTTGGCTCGATTAGGCTACTCTGACATCACTATATTTGAAAAACAAGAATACGTTGGTGGTTTAAGGTAATGCCTACATTTATTTCATGTTCACAGTGTCAAAATTGATGGGGTAAAATGATTATGAACATTGTTGGTTCGTAATCGTATAGGAACTTCAGGCTCACAGATGGTATTTTAAGTGTTCTTTTTCCAAATGCTCAAATTTTGATTTCATTATTCACTTTAAATTTGCAGTTGGCTTTAAGCAATATTTATTTTAAAATTTCTCTGTCTAGTTCTGTGAATTTAAGAGAAATCTCAGCAAAATATTTTATGAATAGAGGAACCAATCATATGAAAGCTTATTTCAGGACTTCCCTGGCTGTCCAGCAGTTAAGACTTCACCTTCAAATGCAGGGGGTGCGGGTTCAATCCCTGGTCAGGGAGCTAAGATCACACATGCCTCACGGCCAGAAAAACCAAAAAATAAAACAGAAGCACTATTATAACAAATTCAATAAAGACTTTAAAAAAATGGTCCACATCAAAAAAAATCTTTAAAAAAAAAAAGAAAGCTTATTTCACTCCTGTGAATCTTTCCTTTAATGGCGATATATATATGTGAAAATTATGCAAATTAGAGATGGAGAAACCAAACTCCACAGAATATTGGATGATTCATTTTGTTGTGTACACAGACGTGCTGTCCTGATCACGTATTTTCATTCTCCGATCTCTTTAAGTTTTGCATTTGATTATAATTATGTTAGAGTCTACTAAAAATGTTCCATTTTAATGTACATTTATGCAGTGTTTATCTCATAGATACCATATTATTATTTACTATTAATCAGCATCATTATTAAACCAGGATTCAGTCACATAATCATTTATTCCCATGAAGATTCATACACTGAAATGGAAAATATTCACTTTGTATCTGATTTTCAGAAATTCATATTAAGCTTAGAAATTGGATGGAGTTTGCTTTATTTAAAATAAATGGAACTCTTTAGAATATACAATGAAGAAAAGGCAATCTCTTCAACGACTGATGTTGGGCAACCTGGACAGCTTACATGTAAATCAATGAACTTAAAACACTCACGCCATATAGAAAAATAAACTCAAAATGGTTTAAAGACCTAAATATAAGACATGACACCATAAAAGTCCTACAAGAGAACAGAGGCAAAACATTCTCTGACATAAATCTTAGCAATGTTTTCTTAGATCAGTCTCCCAAGGAAAAAGAAATAAAAACAAAAATAAGCAAATGGGACCTAATCAAACTTAAAAGCTTTTGCACAGCAAAGGAAATCATCAACAAAACAAAAAGACAACCTATGGATTCACAATAAGGAAATGAGGTTTAGGTGAAATAGATTTGGTCATAGAAAATATTTTGAGAACATGTGTTATGTAACACAAATTTAAAGTGTGGTACCTTAGCGTAATAAACTAAAGCAAAGTTCTATCGGAGTATGAGCATCGTGCTTTAAAAAGAATGGAAGGAGGTTGTTACTGGTTAATTCCATTTAGATGAAAGAAACATGAACATATAAGAGCGATTATTTTTTTAGGTTATCTGGGCATTCCACTGATTGTACTAAAGGATTTGTGGCCACAAGGAAGATTTCTTTCAAAACTTTAGATTGTTAAAAGAGCACATATAGAAGAATGAAAGTTTGTTTTTATAAGTACAACAAACTTGGGAAGTAACCATTCCAATTAAATTCCATCTTCTGTCCTTGTATCCCCTTTCTCAATACGCAGTCTTGAGGGTAATCTCCCTCTGTCCCTTCTTCCCTCCTTCCTCCCTTCCTTCCTTCCTTCCTTTTATATTTATTGATCTCCTACTATGTGCTGGTCATTGTCTCGGGCCCTAGAGATACAAAGGTAAATAAAGCAAAGTGCCTGTTCTCATGGGGATCGTATTCTGGTAGTGGGGGGGTAGACAATAAAGCAACAATAAACCAAATATAGAGTATGTCAGGTGTTTATAAATGCATGAGGGGGTTTCAAAAATGGCAGTTTAGTGCTGTCCCTAGAGCATTTGATATATGGAATAGATAATTTTTAAAATATGGTTATCCTCTAGTCTGTACAATAAAATAATCTTCAAAGAGAATTATGTAATAATTGGTGATTGTAATTATTTTTATTCACTCCCATAACACAAAATATTAGCAATTAAAACAAAATAATTTCAATATTAAAGGTATAGTTCACAGTTTCACTATTTTAAAGTTTAAACCCAAGTTAAAAACTTCTGGTCACACAAAATGATAGAATTGAAGTAGATTCATATTGCTTCATGTGTTATCATTTTATCAGTCTCAGATCAACTGTTTAAACATTGGAATACGTAGTCTTGCAGGGGTGGAGACACATGCTGCCTATGGCCATTGGAATGAGGAATATGCTTGTAGGTGTATCAGCATGTGCCAGTGGTTGCTGTTTAACTGGAGTTCTCCATATTAACTGTTCTGTAGAACTCAGTTTATTAATGAATGGGTAATAAAATTGGGATTATTTAAAGGTTACACATCTTTTTAACATCTTTATTGGAGTATAATTGCTTCACCTTCCATAGCTCAGCTGGTAGAGCGGAAGACTATAGACCTGACACATGTGGATATTTATTTTAAAATCATTTATTACTAAAACTCTGTAGCAACTGTAGCCATTATTTAGAATTTAGATCCACCAAAGAGTTTTTTGGGGGGAGACAGTGTTTAGAATATCACTGACTTGTTGAGAGTTACCTGCTCATGGTGATAATACAAAAAGGCTTATTTTTGTCAGTTTCATAACTTTTTAAATCGTCTGAAAACAGTGTACCTCCTTATTGCCTGCACCTGGACTTGGTGTGATGCTGGTAAGAGAATAGAGTACGAGTATAGGGTTGAGCAGCTCATAGGAAGGAGTTGTCTGAGGACGTATGTTAGGGTGGAGGAACCAAAGTTTAGTTTGGGGTATAAAAAATTTGAGATACCTATTAGACGTCCAAGTGAATATAAAGGTCTGGAATTTAGGTTTGAGGATAAAAATGTGGGTGCCATCACATATGGACGGCATTTAGAGCTCTGAAATGAGGAGGAATTTGCCTGGTATCTGGGGTGGTTAGTGTTCCTGTTGAAGCCTGCTGACACCCCCTCTGCTCCATTGCCCGTCCCCTGAACACAGCATGTACACTTTTTTTTCCCCTCCTCCCCCTTCTGTTCCTCCTTCCTTATCATTTTCCTCATCTTGAGATGCCTTCACTTGTCTGAAAGCTGATCATATGTCACATTTCACCTGATTATCTCATCTTGCAATAAGCTAATTCTCCTTTGAAACACTCTCGTTCACATTTGGTATTTGATATTTGTCACGTTGTACCATGAGGGTGTGTGTGTGTGTGTGTGTGTGTGTGTGTGTGTGTGTGTGTGTATCACCCATCTGTCTGCTGACCTCATCCATTGGTGAATATAATTGTGTCATGTTTATAACAATCAATAATTACCTCCTTATCCCCTGCCTACTTGATTATGATCAAATCTAACTCTTTTTAGTATCTCACGTTACTCTTATTTCCTATAGAAGATGCTTGGAAATGTGATTCTCACACATTTATTCATAACACATGTGCTAAGTAAGTGTGGGCTACAACGCTTTCAGGGCAGTATGTGATTCTAAGCAGAGCTGCTCAAGCCCTAGCAGCCTGGCATTCCATTTGCTCTGCTGACTACTTCAACTTTCAGAGTTATACTTCCTCCTTGCTCTGGTTTCTTCTTGCTAGGTTGAGAGTGTTCTCCTTTCTTCCTGGTCAGTAGAAAAATTGTTCCTGCTTCATTAACCTGCTGTTTCAGAGCCATATCTTAAATTAGAACCATTGACCTAAACTAGCATCATTTTTTTTACTTACATATCGTATACTTCTATTCAGAACCCATAAAAATCCCAAATCAGAGGAAGGTACTCAGCCTCACAGTGTATCTGTCTGTATTTAGAGACTCACCTTGCTGTGGTTGGTTTATTTAGCTAGAATTTTTGCTTTCGTTTCTAGCCTTTTGAGGACTTTCATCAGATTCCAATGTTAGTCCATTTTCAGTCTCTCTTCTGCAGACCCCCAGGCCTATCAAGACTGGGTGTCTCTTTGTGCCTACTTATATAATCCATACTATTTAAGAATTTTTCTCCTTAGCCTCGGAAGGTACAGGAAGGAAAAAAAAAATATCCTCTATCCTCTTAGGTCAGTAGTTGCCTTGTGAAATAAACTAACATAAGACAAATTAAGGAGAAAAACAGTGTTTATTAACACATGTGTTGTACATACATGTGGGAGAACTCAGTGATGAGTCATTCAGAGAAGGGGGGTCAGAACTTGAGGTTTATGTACCATCTTTTTTTTTTTTTAAAAAGATAGATTTTATTTATTTATTTTTGGCTGCGTTGGGTCTCGAGTGCAGGCTTTCTCTAGTTGCGGTTGGGGGGGGGAGCTACTCTTCATTGCAGTGGCTTCTCTTGTTGCAGAGCATGGGCTCTAGGCACGTGGGCTTCAGTGGTTGTGGCACACGGGCTCAGTAGTTGTGGCGCACGGGCTTTGTTGCTCCACAGCATGTGGGATCTTCCCGGACCAGGGCTTGAACCCGTGTCCCCTGCATTGGCAGCCGGACTCCCAGCCACCTCACCACCAGGGAAGCCCCTATGTAGCATCTTAACAAAGAATGATAAATTTGTGGAGAAGTGACAAGACAAAGGAAAAAGGGTTTATGCTTTTAGGGACAGCAAACTGTGAGAGGTTAATATATGGGGGAAACTAATGGAACATAAGAGTTATTTAGTAAAGCTTGTAATGTAAATTCCTCTTGGTGCCCATCTTTGGGCTGGTAAGGGTCTACAATTGTCTCCTGGTGATTAAGAGTTTTGCCCTTCTTGGTACAGGAAAGGAAGACACACCATTGCAATGTGTGTTATGTACTGCTTTTTGGCAGGTAATAGGGGACCGGAGAGCTTTTCTTGTATCTGTTTCTTCTTAATTATCTTCAGCTCAAAATAATTCTGTGCCGAAGTGGCATATTTGGAGGGGTATATTCTGCTACCCTACAAAGGCAGAGTCCTGTGTGGTGCCCAGAGCATTATGATAACCGCTGAGGTAGTGTGGTTGTCCAAAGATCAGCTTAGGAGGTTTTTCTCTCTTACCCTATGCCCTAAGTCATTCTTATGTATAATCTTACACCCTAACTAGATAGAAAGCTCCTTTAATATAGGACCTTGATTTTGTACTGTTCAGTACTTTGCATTTTCTATAGCACTGAGATGAGCATGGTGCCTTGCTGATTGATGTATGGAAATTAATTGAATAATCAAGTTCTTAAGTCACCAAAGAATGAAAAGACTACAGGTGCACTTTGGAAGACCTTGCACTGAATGATCCAGAAAGTTCATCTTCAACAGTTATTTATTTATTTTACAAATCAATCTCTATAGTGCTTGGATATAGCTCTTTCACTGAATGTACTACATTCTGTTGTAATGATCTGTTTATATATCTTTGCTCACAAGAATGAGAGCTTATTAAAAGTGGTAATTTGGTCAAATTCACCATTAAATCACTGCAGCTAACACTGTACCTGGTACTTTGTAAATGCTTGTTGGATGAATGCTTGTTGGATGAATGACTACATGAATTGCTGTATATTCATGAACATATGTAGCCTTTTTATTGCTATAAGATATTGAAAAGTTATTTGAACTTACCTTTAATACTATGTATGAACTATTAACTCTTGAAGTGATTGTATTTGAAGACAGAAAACAATGAGCACTGATATCAAGTAGGATTACTTTTTTAATGACTGAACCCTTTTGGGACACATTGCTTTCATAGAAGATTGTTTTACTGTAAAAATATTCTGTAGATCACATTACAGAACTTATTCTGTAATGTCCTGAACAGTATGATAATACAAAGTTACAGATTTGAATTTGAACAAGCTAGAGGTATAGTTACAGAATATATATGTGTGTATGTATATATGATATGTATGTTAAACACTGTATACTTTCAAATTTTTGTTTTTTTAAGATTTTCTTTTCTTAGGAATTTATAGAAGTGTTAGTAAATAAATCAACTAAATACTGTAATAAACTTAAAAGTATAGGCCAATTGTCTACTCACTATTTGTTTTTCATTGTTTTTATTTATTTTCCACATCAGTTTCTACTGTTTCTCTTGAAGCCCATATCATATTCTGTCATGCATATAAAAATGTGGATGTCCTCACACTCACATTATGTGATATGAAAATACCCTCAGAAGAGATACTTATTCCTTTAATACTGATCAATAAAGACATGTTGCATTTTTTAAATTGGTGATTTTCCCACAAATGCTTCTCATTTTTATTTTCAGTATCTCTGAAATCCCTCAGTTCCGGCTACCATATAATGTAGTCAATTTTGAGATTGAGCTTATGAAGGACCTTGGTGTAAAGGTAAGTGAAAAACATAACGCTTACATGTGTATTGCTCCAAAAGAAAGGAGTAAGCTCTACACTAAAGATTAACAACAAAATGTCACACACTTTAGGAAAGAACAATTAAAAGCTACACCAGGCAGAAGCAGAAAGATGCTTCTCCTTGCTTAGGGCATTTGTCTGTCTACTGTCTGAATGCCACTAGCCTGGAAAAGGGCAATCAATAGTTCTCATCTGGCACGCCTGCATGTGATTAATTGTCTGTAAGAAACAAATTCCTAAATTGCTTTAGGGGTTCAGTGCAGCTAATAGAAGGGTTTGGTTGCTTTAATCACGTTTTTTTCATGCAAGTTTTGTGCACTCTGAAACATTTGTATTTCACAATTTGGAACATAATTTCTTACAGAGGTTTATTTTATTTACTATATGTGTAATGTCAATAGTGTTAATGTGATAATCCTGTTTCAACATAAACAGTTACTCAGCAAGGTAGAAAGCAACAGCTCTGTATTTTTAATTGTTTTGTGAAATAAATATTGTGTTCTTTTAAAAAAAAAATTAATACATTTTACTTTCGTAATATAGCTTTAGATATTCCTGTTCTTTTGTATTATTTAAGAGTATCATACTCTGGCTCTTCACTTGAACATATTGCTATTTTTATTTCAAAAATTTTACCTTTCTGTAATAGGTATAAGATAATAGATTAACAAAGTACTATGATTTACATAATACATTCTGTAAGTACATATGGGAGCTATTTTGAAAAGTACAAACTATTCATGGCTCTTGCATTTAGAAATAAAAATTAAAATAACCAATTAAAAGGGAAACACTCAAACAGTATTTTGTGCATTTACACTTATAATTACATCTTATTTGGCAATGGTTAGGCGATGAAACATTTACACATAATCACCAAACAAAAAATCTTATAGCAAGTATGCCGTACAGATGTGCACAACTTTATGAAAACAGAGTTCAAAAATAGTGTTCAAAATAGATTTAAGGGTGATTACTTGCTTTATATAAATACATTCTGAAAAGTTTGTTAAATGTATTTCATTTTGAATGCAAGTTCTTACCTAAATCTCATTAAATAAGAACATGATTATTGAGACTTCAAACTAATATATTAAGTGATACTTCAAATTGAAGATGAATCAAAAATTAATTTGACACCTCTGAATTCATCTTATAAGTAATTACAAAATTGCATTTGATTTTTACCATACCAAATATATTGCATAAATTAGGGCATACCCATTTCTCTTACTAGGAAACTCAAGACATAATAGTAGTCAATTCACTGAGTGCCAGAAAACGTACATTTCAGCTACAATTATGACACTTTCTAATTTTATAGTCAGATAACCTTGACAAAGTCAATTAATGTCCCTTGCCTTGGTCAATATTTGTTCAAAGGGAAAAGTATGCTACTACAGGTTGTGTAAAATATAAACATATCTGCTTATATATGCCTGGAAATATATGTGCTCTGGAAATGTATAGAATCTGATAGTATAGATTGCCTTTGGGAAGGTGTAGGAAGGAGTTTTTCACCATTTTGTACATTTGAATTTTAAACCCTATGAATTTATTAAATTATCAGGAAAGAATTAGAACCTGAATTAAAGAGAAGGTTAATACTGTCTTGTCCATCACTCTGAGGAGAGACAGTAATGAGGTTCTTTTTTAGCTTTGAGGACTTGCATCCATTGATGAAATGCTTGCATCTTTTATGACTTATCAACTTTATCCATGAAAGGATATATATTTTTTAAAATGTTCTACACTTGTTACCACATTTTTCTCATCACCAGATTCTTCTTACAACCTACCTTCCGTTTTTACCTCTCAACTAACACTGTATATTTTAAAGTCAACAATAATTTCCTGGCAATGAAACGAAGTTTTCTCTGTGTTTATACTGTTTGGCTCCTGTGCAGCATGTGATATATTCTGATATGTATGCATGCATGTATATATCTATGCATGCATTTATGTTCATGTATGTATGTATCTTTAGCTTTCATGATCTAGCATTATCTTGGTTATTATCTGATTTTTTTCTCTTTCTAATAGGTTTGTTTCATTTATTTGATAAATAATTATTGAGAATTTACTTTTGCCTAGAGGTGTGCTAAGGACTTGTCTAGAACCATCTTTCTTTTGAACTCCAGTCCTGTCATCTTAATAGTTTAATGAACACATTTATCATCCAAATAACATACACTCATCATATATAAACTTAGTTTAATTCATCATCTTCCCTCCCAACTGTGCTCTTCAGCTAAATTTCTTGTTGAGTAATTTCAATTTATTTCATATCTAATAGCTGATAGATTAGTTCTTGTTTATTCTAAGATGAATTTTTCCAGTCAAATATTGTGTCACAAAAAACCCTCTATTTGTACGTTATATATATATATATTTGTCTTCCACTATTTCATTGTCACTAGTATGTTATAAAAGTGGTAATGCATGGCATCTTTTCTGATCTATGAAATAGTATTTTTATCATATTGAATAAATGTTTTCTTTTTCTAGACTTAGAATAGTAACATTTCCTAAGTTATTTTGTTTTATTTTAACGGAGGAGGGGTGTTAAATTTTTTAATTGCCCCTTTTGAAAGTCTATGTTCAGATAATGTATTGAGTTATATTAATCTTTGCATTTCTGGAATATGTACATTTTGCATCATGTTTTATTATATCTGTACATCTAGAACTAGGTTTGTTCTATGAGTTTCTTTTTTAATTTCTTTTGCATTCACTTATTTATGCACTGAATATTAAAACTGTAAATACAACAGGGAATAGATTCTGTTGCTCGCTTTATAGAGTTTCAAAGCTACTGAAAGTCTGTCTTTGTTTTGCTTTATTTTTTATTTGTTATCTTTGTGAGTTTTGGTTATGCTATAGATTTTGGTTATAGAGTTATGCTAGCTTTATAGAAATAAATTTCCGAGCATTTCATTATTTTATTGTTGGTAAGAATATTGTCTTGATACTTATATTTTTGCTAAATTTGAAAATTTTATCCATCTGATTTCAGTCTTTTTATGAGAAACAGAACATTGATGGGTTTTTTTGTTTGTTTGTTTGTTTTTGTTTTTCGGTACGTGGGCCTCTCACTGTTGTGGCCTCTCCCGTTGCGGAGCACAGACTCCTGACGCGCAGGCTCAGCAGCCATGGCTCATAGGCCCAGCCGCTCCGCGGCATGTGGGATCTTCCCAGACTGGGGCATGAACCCGTGTCCCCTGCATCGGCCAAATTTTCTATCAAAAATGTGAAGAGCATGTACATTATTATCTGTATTTTTTAATAATGGGTGCCACATAGTTCATTTCAAAAAAGCGTTCCACGCCAAAAAAGTTGTAAACCTTAATCCTACATTAAAAATATTATTATATGTATGAAGACATATTATGGATGCATAAAGAAAATTTTTGTCAAGTCCCGGAGTAGATATTAGGTGGAACTTTGGCTCAGGGCTTACTATATTCAGCCCTTCTATTGAAATAGTAATAACTCTTACACTAAGCTTGATGTGGAGCAAATTTTATTCTCAATTTAGCTGGGATGTTTGAGTACCCAGGCATATATTATTAAAGCCATTAGAGGGAGGTTAATATATGCTATAATCCATATCTAAGAAAATTATGACAGAAAATATTACATATATAAAAAATATGGGAGAAAAAGGAGCAAAAACACAAACAAAATGCCCATAACATGATTTTTCTAACATTGTATATATTTAACAAATAATCTTAGGACTTCATAGTATATCAGCCACAAAATGTTTTGATGTCTGTTAGTTATCATATAATACCAGTTTTAAGTTTTACACGTCTTGGTCCAATTTCCTAAGGCATAATGTAAGCAAAATTTTAACATTTTGTCAAAGAATCTTTCTCCTATTCTTTCTGAGAGTGAGTTTTGGATTTGATGGCAAATGTTTGGGGGTTTTATGCTTTAGAAAAGGGAAATTTGACTAGATTCCCCCACATAGGGAAGAGTCCTTGTGCTTGTCACTCCACTGATTATTGTTATTATTGCTTTGTTCTCATTTGCACCATGGAGCTACTTACTGCACAGTGATGGTTATTCTCCCCCTGTCCCACAATGTCTGACTACAATAAGTAAAGTCTTACTGGTCCCAGTCCCAGTAAATTAACACTAGGAGTAAAGCTACTTGTCTTTCCAGTTTTCGATACACAAAAGTATAATTCAACTTTTTTGCTTCCTCAGTTGCACGCTGTTGCCTGCTAGGGTGGAAACAGACTGAGAAACGCAAAATGCCTGTGCATCCTTTCTGAATGTTACAAATTCAGGGACATGTTCACTCTATCAGGGTGGAAAAATTGGAATATTTTCAATCCTGTTTGATAAATCACATAACTCCACTACTCAGCTACACACACGCACACACACACGCACACATGCACACAAACACTACCTCAGGAAGGATGGGGTCTTTCTTCAATTTTTTTGCTGAGTCAGTTAGTAAACCAAACCTAAAGTCAAGTATTCTGAGTATCACTTCCACTGACAGACCCATTGGCAGGGCACTCCACTGCTCAACTTTGGAAATTGTAGTATTATTCAGTTTACTAAAATTTTATTTAAAATATTTGGACCTGTAGTTTTCTTTTATGTCTAACCTTCATTGTATATTGGTATTGAGGTCATTTCAAAAAATAAGCACTAGAACTTTTTATCTTTCTTTATGATCAGAAATAGTTTAATAAAAAATCTACTCTTTGAAAAATAAATTAAAATTCTAAACCTTCATTATCCATTACTTTTAATAGCATCTAACTCTACTAACTCTAATAGTAATACCCACTATTAGATACTTAGTATTAAGTACTTTTAATAATATGTGTTTATTTAATTGTCTAGTTTATTTCATGGTATTTGATATGTTCCAGAGTTCTGAATATTAGTCGTTAATCTCACCTTGGTTGTCCCCTGGTTGTAAACTTTCAAATGGTTCCTTTATCTGCCAATAAAATTAGAACTAGTATTTTAGTAAAACAAAAATGCCCCCCTATGTTATATCCAAAGTCATTTTATCCCCCTACTTTCTCTTTGTTTTCTTTGTTTTGCACTTTATACCCCAGAAACACTACATTTTCAAGTAGTTCTCCACATGCAGTATGTTGTTCTGTGCCTTTGAGGATGGTGCTGGTTCTGCCCTTCATTCTCAAGAGACATTAGAGCATAGCTTTTACACGTGCTGGTTCTGCAATTAAACTACATATTTGACTTTGGTAAAGGTTGTCAAAGCTCTCTTGTCCCTTAGTATCATCATCTGTAAAATGAGGATAACGATATCACTTCATAATGCTATTGTGAGGATGAGAGAAGTCCATCTATGCAGTATTTGGAAGAGTCTTGCACTTAGTTAGGTACTCTATGCAAGTTAGGTGCAATTATTGCTTTAATGGGTAAACTTTGTTCTTCTGCTATGAATCAGTTTAGAGACTTTTGTTTTTAGGAACATGTTGACTTCAAAACTCAAACCTACCAGACCTTGTGCTTCCTTATTTATAATGGTAAATGAGTGCAAAATTGCAGCAAAGTCATGTATTTTAGAGAGTATATACTGGCACATACCTGACCCCTTTACTTCACTCAAGTGGCTAGTCCCTGATCTTCATAAGGTTCATCTTCTGCCCTGTGGAGGGCAGGCCTATTAAAGTCTCCAGCATACTAGCTACCCCTTGCTTATGCTGTCCAATCTGCATGATGTTCTCAGTGTAATGGATCACTATGATGTTCTGTGGTATGGCCAGATTGTTTCAGATTATACATATTATTACAGAAGAGAGTTGACATATTCCTGAGGCAAACCTGTAAATGAATATTCTTATCTTTCCCCCATGAATGTGAACTGTTTCTGATCCCTTTTCCACAGAAACATGAAAAGTGTGCATTCATCATATCAATGGCTACGTGCATTGTACCTGTGGCCTTACTAATCTGCAATAATACCACATCTGTCACAGACACTGCAGTCAGGGCTTCACTTTGGTCAAGCCTGCAGGAGTTTACAGTCATTCTCCAGAAATCATCTAGTCTCAGCAGGGCCAGACTGGGAAACAAAACAGAAGTATTACATGGACCACCACCACCACGACTCCAGGCTATCATTGTGGTTGATTTACTCTCTCGACCAGGGTTTCAGAAGTTTTCTGGCCTTCCCAATATTATAACTATAATAGCTCTTGCTTTGCAGACCAGAGACCCAATGTGGGGATTATTTCTACTGACATGTATAACAATTTTTATTATACACTTGGAGACTTGGGAATAACCACTAACTGGGTCTGTGATCCCCTTAGGCCCACTGTGAACCAGACTTTATCCAGGTTCCATTTTTCACCTTATCACTGTAGGTCCCCACTCTTCAGCTATCAATGTCAGTGAAGAACCTTGTCCAGGGTCCTTGAAATGTGTGATTATGCCCCCTTCCCCAGTGTACAGTCACCTGGGTAAATGGCTATAATTCCCTTTGGAGAAGGAATAGAGGAATCATTATAATATTTACTTGCCAGGATGTTTCAGGGTCTTTCTTTCTAGGGACCTGACCACCTCTTCAGTCAGCAGGTTCAAGATCTGAAAATAGACTCATGTCTGGAATTAAGCAAAGTACTGTGATTTTTAATAGAAGTATCTACCCTCTGACTCCTGACTTTACTCATCTTCCCTCGAAAGTATCCGCTATCAAAATCCTATCCATTTTTTAAGATGGCTTTATTGACAGGGAACTATTTTCAATATCTTAAAATAAACTGTAATGGAAAAGTATTTAAAAAAGAATATAGATACACACACATATATATGTTTAACCAAATCACTTTGCTGTACACCTGAAACTAACACAATATTGTAAATCGACTATACTTCAGTTTAAGAAGGGCTTTATTGAAATCCCACTACCTCTCTTTTTTCTCATCTATATGACCTCAGCCAAAATGAATTTCTCCATCCCTTGAGTTCTTGTAGACATGTGCTGATCACACTCAGTTTTTTATTATACTTATTTCTGTACATCTTCTGCACAGATTTTGACTGTACATTGAGGCAGAAACTGTGTCTCATTTAACATTTTATTCTTTAAAATGCCCCACATAGTGCCTTGAACATACTAATTAAGCTGTGAAAATTTACTGACTTGATTTTAAATACACTAACTTTTCTTGTGGTACTTAATTAAAAGGCAAAAATGCATTTAGCTATTAAGTAAAACATGTTTGTTCTACTTATATACTATTTAGTATACATAAGCCTATATACTAAAAGACAAAAATATTTTCATATCTATACATGGAATTATATATATGTGTATACGGAGTTTTTATTATTTTCGATGTTAAGGATTAAGGTTTTAGTCATTCAAATGCCAAAATACAGTTACAGAATTTTTTTTCTTACAGGTAATTTGTGGTAAAAGCCTTTCAGTGAATGAAATTACTCTTAGCACTTTGAAAGAAGAAGGGTACAAAGCTGCTTTCATTGGGATAGGTGAGTAGCTTACTTTAAAATATTTTTCTTTATAATATTTTTTTACTTCCTGATAATATCCAGAAGAATAACTACCTTCAGACATTTTCATGTTAGAAGTTGTGTCTGTTCAGGGAGGAGCAGACAGAAATGAATGGCCAAAGAAAATTTCCTATTTTGTAACATGTTGCACTGCCTCACCTCATTATGGATTGACTTTGGCAAGACTGTCTTTATCTTCCCATTCTCTCACCATACTCTCATCACCAGCGAACATCTAAGAAGCAAAGTGTTTTCAAGTCATGCCACAGAAGCTCAGAATTTGGGCTTAGAAATATCTTGATGCTGTAGCTTTCTCTTTATGATTAAACAAATTGGTTAAATTGATATTAAAGGAGAGAATTAGCTCATTTTCTTTTTTTTTCAATATTTTCTAAAGACTTTTCATATTTGGCTGAATTTTAAAGATGTTTATTCATAGTTCTGAATGTCACATGGACAGTGTATAACTGCTAAGGCAATTGATGTATCTTATGGTTCCATATTTTGCCTAAATATCCCACGGAGATTGAGTTTTCTAATACTCTTCCCTTCCATTTCCTGTATACTGAGAAACCAGAAAGAGCAAATGGTTGATTTAATTTATTCTTTGTCTCATGAACTTTGTATTTAATCTCTTATATGATCATACTGTGAACAATTATGGCATATAAACTAAGTGCATCCTCATATCTTTTAGTTTGTCTCCTCTCTAGTTCACATTCTTTGAATAGGAATGTCTAATAAACCTACACAGAGGTGAAAACTGTTCCATCTCTTTAAGTAATCACACACTAGATAACATTTCTTTTAGGGCTCTCTTTTTTCATAGTGTTTCTGGAGTAAAATAATCAGGAATGCTTTACTATCTACTAAATTTTCTTATCAGGATGGTGTGTGTTCTCTTACTAGATAATTGATACCAAGTTTAAGACCATCTCTGTCACTCCCTTTACTTAGATGAAAAATTATGAAGAGGAAGATAAATTTTCCTGCCTTCTAGCTCCTAAATATATGTACTGAACCTCCTTTCTTTCAGAAACTTGAGTGCCATTGTCAGCAGTATTTCCCTATGTTATCTAAGTACAATAATCATGCGTAGATACAAAGAGGAAAGAGAAAATATCTAGGGCTATATTATCTAGGTTCCATTTTTAGTGGCACTACCCTTGATTTTGGTTTTACTTTTCAACATTACATTTGTACTGAGAATTTTACTTAAAGAAATTGGGCAAGTATTTTTTGATGTATATTTTGCTAAACACCAGTAAAATTGAATCAGTAAGTTGCTGTTACTCTCAACAAATGTGTATTAAAAAATGTTTGGTTAATAATAAATGAAAAATTTAGTCAGGCAATAGCGCTGAAACATTGGCAATGTTTTCAAATAGCTATTTGAAATTCACCATTGTGGTTTCCTACAGCAGTTGTATGTAAAAGATGCATTTTCTATTAATGGAGTTGCATATGCTAATGCAGTTTAGTGTATCTCTATGAACTTTGTCTACAAAGAATCTCTGTACTGAAGAGATAGGGGCCAAATAAATAACCAATACATTGAAATATCACCAAATTAATTGCTCAAGAAGCAAATTATAACAAAATTTGGAAGAGCTGAATTTTATCACTCTGAGTGTTTTCAGCCATGGAGATATCTTCCATCTGCAAGAATCAGGAATGTTTCAGAGTTTTCTTTTCTTTTATTCCATTAAGTCCCCTTACATATGTTATTTGATAGTGCTACATCCCATTCACAATACTCCATTTGACTCTGCACTGAGGTGTGAATAAAACATTTAATGTGAAGTCTTTTCATATTTATGTTTCTGTGCATTTTCATGCTGAGAAGTGAATCTTTTGACATTTTGGTGTAGTGATGTGTAGAATGCAGTTATGTTCTATTTCAGTATTTTGTATGAAGCGTATACAAGAAAGTTTCATTTTGCCAAAAAAAAAAGGTTCTGTGTGTAGAAGACAAGTAGCCTTATTCTCCAGGAAGTATTTATTTGACACTCTTGACTGCCGAGTTGGGAATTTGTGACCTTTCTATTACCATATAACTACCTATTACTTAGACAGCCTCACATCCTTACATGCTTTTGTTCATTCATCATGCTTCTATGTTGTAATTAAACTTCACTCACTTTGTTTATCTACTTTTTCCCACTCAGTATAGAGGAGTACATTTTGGAATAGGAATTCTACAATACTTAGGATATAGGTTTGGCCACTTTAAGAAAGGAAAATAATAGAGGCTTAAACGAGATATAAGTTTAGTTCTCTCTCATTTTAACAGTATGAACCATCCTCAACACCTGACTTCCATCTTTCGTTCTCAGGTAGCCAATATTTCCACATTCCTGCTAACAAAAATTGGAAATAAAGAAGGGGACTCCTTTCCTTTTAAGTTTATGACCCAGAAATTGCACATATCACTTCTGTTTGTATCTTATTGTCTACATCCTTGTCACATAAACATACCTGGCAGCAAAGGATGTTGGGACATAAAGCCTTCAGCTGGGTGGACATAATGCTCCATTAAACTTCTATTTCTATAGAGAAGGGGGATAATAGATATAGAGAGAGAAAAAAATAGAGGTCTCTGTCATACATGTGCATCATCATTTGTATCTGACACATGGAATCCTTATTGAGAGAAATCAGTAAAGCAGTTAATAGCAAAGAAAAAACTCTTAGAACTTAGTTCTTACATGCTGGTTACATAGGTCACTTAATGATAAAAGTATTTTCTCCTTCTGTAATTGGGAAAACCGTATTATAGCTCTTCTATATTTATAACTATTGTCTCATCCTATGTTAGTTTCTCTAAAAGAAAAAAAGTTAGTTTTTAATTAAATATGACTTATTAAGGATAGCTTTATAAATCCATTGCATTAACAGAAGTGTGTTCTCATGTTTCCTGATTTTTAGTATTGTGTGTAATATTGCTGGTGAAAACTTGCTCACTTTTAGGTTTTTCCCTAACTAATTCCAGAATCCATTAAGGAAATTATCTCACTGTGTGTACATGATTGTGAGACTGAAAGAGTACATCTCTTTACCCGTGAGATGTTTAGTTTTTTCTAAGTGAAATAACGGTAAGTGAGATAAAGCTCTGTGTCTTATTCAAACTGGATTGAGTTGTCTTTGAGATAATTGGTATTTTTTTAAAAGACTGTAAATTTTGGGTATTCTTGTTGAAATAAAAGCACCGGCACAGTGTGTTACTATCAGTGTTCAGAAATAGAGTTTTAGAACATCCTCTCTACGAGGATTTTTTTTTTTTTTTTTTTGCGCGGTACGCGGGCCTCTCACTGTTGTGGCCTCTCCTGTTGCGGAGCACAGGCTCCGGACGCGCAGGCTCAGCGGCCATGACTCACGGGCCCAGCCGCTCCGCGGCACGTGGGATCTTCCCGGACCGGGGCACGAACCCGTGTCCCCTGCATCGGCAGGCGGACTCTCAACCACTGCGCCACCAGGGAAGCCCTGTACGAGGTTTTTTCAGAGTATTTGATGGCTTTCTTTGGTTGATATTGAAATCAATATAATGGTTTACAACCATCATTTTTTATTATTAAAAAATGAGCACAAGCAAATAGAAAATATCAAAAAGTGTGCTGCATATTGTTGTGGTAAATGTTATTTTGCGAAAAATGTTTTTCTATCATATGTGTATTTGTTTTTGGTGTATGTGCTTGCACATGCATACTGCATTATATGGAAAATGTGTTTTTAAGATGCGGCTTAATAGTCAATGCTTGAAAGCCACTGCTATACATTGTAAACACCCTCAAGTACTAATTGCTTTTTCCCCATAGTATGCCCAACACCTCTCAATAAGCAGCTGTTGAGTGAATTAAATAAGTATTGAGTGACTACAGTGTTTTAGGTATATATATTTTTTTAAGTTCTTTGGGTGATTATATTCTGGAGCCAATCTAAGCATCACTGTTCTAGGTGACTGAAGAATTGAATCCTTAATCTTTGCTTCAAAGGAGCCTATTTCCCTTCCCATTTCTGATTGTCCATTTTATGGTACTTTACCTCTTATATTCTCACAAAACATGGCAGTGATGAAAAGGCTAAGCAAGCATGTAAGGGAAAGAATATCCACTAAGACACCCTCAGAAAAATGGTAATACTTTATAGATTCTTCTGACAAAGTATTTTTTTTTCTGAATTTTTGTTTTTAATACTTGAGAGAGGGAAGGAATGACGGGGTGAATACCAGTAAAATCCATAATTACAGTCACAATAGATACAAAGGGAGCAGAGGCTGCCGGAAGATATTATAGAGCTGAATAGTCTCTGTCTCACTCTGTGAAGCATACAGAGTCTCTCTGTATGCTTTACTTGTGTCGATTCTTGAATTCACTTCTCACTATCACTATTCGCCTCTCTTCATGTTACTAGGCTACTCCTTAGCCTCCTAACCAGTCTCTTTGGCCACCGTTAACCACACAACAGAGATAGTGATCTTTCTAAAATTAGATCTCATCATGTCATTCCCTCATTTAAATCGCCCCTACCCCCCACCCAATTAGCTCCCTATTTCTTTCAGGATACAGGAAAAACTCCTTAAAATAAGACTTTCAAGGCTCTTCATGATTTATTCACAACTTATGTCTTTAGTCACTTAGTAAATTGGGTGTCGCAGACATTTGAAATGTTTTCACTTTTACCTCATCTTAATTTTTTTAACTTGGATTTTGGACCTGGTGTTGCTTGGACCCAGAACTGTCATTATTTTCATATTTGAGTTCTTCCATATCCTTTTTTCTACTTCATGGAGTTCTCTTTACTTGTGACGATCCACTCCCTACCTTCACTCTTTAGCCTGGATGAATGAAGCCACTTCCTTACCAACAATCCTCACACCATTATGTCCCTGTTCCCTCTCTGGATGTTCAGATCAGATTTTAGCACTTATTTCCATGTATTATAATTGACTGGTTACATGTTTGTTTCTGCCAGTAGAAGTTAAACTGTTGTAGGTCGAAGAGTCTGTCTGCCTTACACACTGATAAATCTTCAGTGTATAGTGTAGTCCCTGGCACATAGTACGAAATCTATAAATATTTTTAAACTGTTGATTTTTATGCAACCGTTTTGACTATTTTCCGCCTCAGACTTCCCAAAAGGCAAGAAACTCCCCACGTACCTGGGTAGGGCAAAAGAAAAGAGAAAAAACAGAGACAAAAGAATAGGGATGGGGGCTTCCCTGGTGGTGCAGTGGTTGAGAGTCCGCCTGCCAATGCAGGGGACACGGGTTCGTGCCCCGGTCCAGGAAGATCCCACATGCCACGGAGCGGCTGGGCCCGTGAGCCATGGCCGCTGATCCTGTGCGTCCGGAGCCTGTGCTCCGCAACGGGAGAGGCCCCAACAGTGAGAGGCCCGCATACTGCTAAAAAAAAAAAAAAGAATAGGGATGGACATGCACCTCGGGGAGGGAGCTGTGAAGGAGGAAAAGTTTCCACACACAGACTTCCACACAAGTCTCTCCCTTCACGGGTGGAGATTGCGGGTGGTGGGGGGGGGAAGCTTTGGAGCCACGGAGGAGAGTGCAGCAACAGGGGTGCAGAGGGCAAAGCAGAGAGATTCCCGTACAGAGGATCGGTGCCGACCAACACTCACCAGCCCGAGAGGATTGTCTGCTCGTCTGCCAGGGCGGGCGGGGTCTGGGAACTGAGGATCCAGCTTCAGAGGTCAGATCCCAGGGAGAGGACTAGGGTTGGCTGCGTGAACACAGCCTGAAGGGGGCTAGTGTGCCACAGCTAGCCGGGAGGGAGTCCGGGAAAAACTCTGGATCTGTGGAAGGGGCAAGAGACCATTGTTGCTGGGTACGTGAGGAGAGGGGATTCAGAGAACCGCCTAAACGAGCTCCAGAGACGGGCACGAGCCGCGGCTATCAGCACGGACCCGAGAGACGGGCGTGGGACGCTAAGGCTGTTGCTACAGCCACCAAGAAGCCTGTGTGCAAGCACAGGTCACTATCCACACCGCCCCTCCTGGGAGCCTATGCAGCCCACCCCTGCCAGAGTCCCGTGATCCAGGGACAACTTCCCTGGGAGAACACATGGCGTGCCTCAGGCTGGTGCAACGTCTCGCCAGCCTCTGCCACCGCAGGCTCACCCCTCATTATGTACCCCTCCCTCCCCTGGCCTGAGTGAGCCAGAGCCCCCGAATCAGCTGCTACTTTAACCCCATACTGTCTGGGCAGGAACAGACACCCTCAGGCGACCTATATGCAGAGGCGGGGCCAAATCCAAAGCTGAACCCCAGGAGCTATGTGAACAAAGAAGAGAAAGGGAAATCTCTCCCAGCAGCTTCAGGAGCCGCAGATTAAATCTCCTCAGTCACCTTGATGTACCCTCCATCTGTGGAATACATGAATAGACAACGAATCATCCCAAATTGAGGCGGTGGACTTTGGGAGCAACTGTAGACTTGGGATTTGCTTTCTGCATCTAGTTTGCTTCTGGTTTTATGTTCATCTTAGTTTAATATTTAGAGCTTTTTATCACTGGTAGATTTGTTTATTGATTTGGTTGCCCTCTACCTTTTTAAAATTTATATATATATATATATTTTTTTTTTTTTCTTTTTCAGTTTTCGTGAGTGTGTATGCTTCTTTGTGTGATTTTTTTTCTTTTACCATTTTGCTTTTACCATTTGCCCTAGGGTTCTGTCTGTATGTCTGTTGTTCTGGGGTTTTTTTAGTATAGATTTTAAGGCTTGTCATCATTGGTGGATTTGTTTATTGGTTTGGTTGCTCTCTTCTTTCTTTTTTTAAAATTAATTTTTTTATTTTAATATTTTTTTTATTTTTTATTTTAATAACGTTATTCTTTTTCCTTTATTTATTCATTTATTTATTTTTCCCTTTTCTTCTGAGCCGTGTGGCTGACAGGGTCTTGGTGCTCCAGTTGGGTGTCATGCCTGAGGCTCTGAGGTGGGAAAGCCAAGTTCAGGACATTGGTCCACCAGAGACCTCCCCGCCCCACTTAATATCAGTCAGTGAGAGCTCTCCCAGAGATCTCTGTCTCAACGCTAAGACCCAGCACCACTCAACGAGCAGCATGCTCCAGTGCTGGACACCCCATGCCAAACAACTAGCAAGACAGTAACAGAACCCCACCCATTAGCAGAGATGCTGCCTAAAGTCATACTAAGTTCACAGACATCCCAAAACACAACATTGTACACAGCCCTGCCCACCAGAAAGACAAGATCCACCCCCACCCACCAGAACACAGGCACCAGTACCCTTTATTAGGAGCCTATACAAGCCACTGAACCAACCTCACCCATTGGGACAGACACCAAAAACAACGGGAATGATGAACATGCAGCCTGCACAAAGGAGACTACAAACAGACTAAATAAAACAAAAAGAGAAGACAGAGAAATATGCAGCAGATGAAGGAGCAAGGTAAAAACCCACCAGACCAAACAGATGGGGAGGAAATGGGCAGTCTACCTGAAAAGAATTCATAGTAAGGATAGTAAATATGATCCAAAGTCTTGGAAATACAATGGAGAAAATACAAGAAACGTTTAACAAGGACCTAGAAGAACTAAAGAGCAAACAGACAATGATGAACAACACAATAAATGAAATTAAAAATTCTCTAGAAGGAATCCATAGCAGAATACCTGAGGCAGAAGAACGGATAAGTGACCTAGAAGATAAAGTAGAGGAGAAAACTACCACAGAGCTGAATAAAGAAAAAAGAATGAAAAGAATTGAGGACAGTCTCATAGACTTCTGGGACAACATTAAACACACCAACATTTGAATTATAGGGGTCTCAGAAGAAGAAGAGAAAAAGAAAGGGACTGAAAAATATTTGAAGAGATTATAGTTGAAAACTTCCCTACTATGGGAAAGGAAATAGTCAAGTCCAGGAAGTGCAGGGAGTCCCATACAGTATAAATCCAAGGTGAAACACGCCAAGACACATATTAATCAAAGTATCAAAAATTAATTACAAGGAAAAAATATTAAAAGCAGCAAGGGAAAAACAACAAATAACATACAAGGGAATCCCCATGAGGTTAACAGCTGATCTTTCAGCAGAAACTCTGCAAGCCAGAAAAGAGTGGCAGGACCTGTTTAAAGTCATGAAAGGGAAAAACCTACAACCAAGATTACTCTACCCAGCAAGGATCTCATTCAGATTCAATGGAGAAATTAAAACGTTTACAGCCAAGTAAAAGAGAAGAGAATTCAGCACCACCAAACCAGCTTTACAACAAATGCTAAAGGAACTTCTCTAGGCACGAAACACAAGAGTAGGAAAAGACCTGCAATAGCAAACCCAAAATAATGGAGAAACTGGGAATAGGAACATACATATCAATATTTACCTTAAATGTAAATGGATTAAATGCTCCAACCAAAAAACACAGACTGGCTGAATGGATACAAAAACAAGACCCGTATATATGCTGTCTACAAGAGACCCACTTCAGACATAGGGACACATACAATCTGAAAGTGAGGGGATGGAAAAAGATACTCCATGCAAATGGAAATCAAAAGAAAGCTGGAGTAGCAAGTCTCATATCAGAAAAAAATAGACTTTAAATTAAAGACTTACAAGAGACAAAGAAGGACATTACATAATGATCAAGGGATCAATCCAAGAAGAAGACATAATAATTGTAAACATGCACCCAACATAGGAGCACCTCAATACATAAGGCAAATGCTAACAGCCATAAAAGGGGAAATTGACAATAACACAATCATAGTAGGGAACTTTAACACCCCACTATCACCAATGGACAGATCATCCAAAATGAAAATAAATAAGGAAACACAAGCTTTAAATGATACATTAAACAAGATGGACTTAATTGATATTTATAGGACATTCCATCCCAAAACAGCAGAATACACTTTCTTCTCAAGTGCTTATGGAACATTCTCTAGAATAGATCATAACTTAGGTCACAAATCAAGCCTTGGCAAATTAAGAAAATTGAAATTGTATCAAGTATGTTTTCCGACCACAACTCTGAGACTAGATATCAATTACAGAAAAAATATCTGTAAAAAATACAAACACATAGAGATTAAACAGTGCATTACTAAATAACCAAGAGATCACTGAAGAAATCAAAGAGGAAATCAAAAAATACCTAGAAACAAATGACAATGAAAACATGGCGACCCAAAACGTATGGGATG
The DNA here is from genome assembly GCF_963455315.2 of Globicephala melas. Classification (NCBI taxonomy): domain Eukaryota; kingdom Metazoa; phylum Chordata; class Mammalia; order Artiodactyla; family Delphinidae; genus Globicephala; species Globicephala melas. Next base: position 102,238,026 of record NC_083314.1, read on the forward strand.
CAGCAAATGCAGTTCTAAGAGGGAAGTTTATAGCAATAGAATCCTACCTCAAGAAACAAGAAAAATCTCAACTAAACAACCTAAACTTACACCTGAAGTTTAGAGAAAGAAGAACAAAAAAACCCCAAAGTTAGCAGAAGGAAAGAAATCATAAAGATCAGATCAGAAATAAATGAAAAAGAAATGAAGGAAATGATAGCAAAGGTCAATAAAACTGAAAGCTGGTTCTTTGAGGAGATAAACAAAATTGATAAACCATTAGACTCATCAAGAAAAAAAGGGAGACGACCCAAATCAACAGAATTGGAAATGAAAAAGGAGAAATAACAAGTGGCACTGCAGAAATACAAAGGATCATGAGCAATTACTACAAGCAACTCTATGCCAATTAAATGGACAACCTGGAAGAAATGGACAAATTCTAGGAAAGCACAGCCATCCGAGACCGAACCAGGAAGAAATAGAAAATATAAACAGACCAGTAACAAGCACTGAAACTGAAACTGTGATTAAAAATCTTCCAACAAACAAAAACACAGGACCAGATGGCTTCACAGGCAACTTCTATCAAACATTTAGAGAAGAGTTAACACCTATCCTCAAACTCTTCCAAAATATAGCAGAGGGAGGAACACTCCCAGACTCATTCTATGAGGTCACCATCACCCTGATACCAAACCAGACAAAGATGTCACAAAAATAGAAAACTACAGACCAATACTACTGATGCACATAGATGCAAAAATCCTCATTAAGATACTAGCAAACAGAATCCAACAGCAGATTAAAAGGATCATATACCATGATCAAGTGGGGTTTATCCCAGGAATGCAAGGATTCTTCAATATTTGCAAATCAATCAATGTGATAAACCATAATAACAATTGAAGGAGAAAAACCATATGATCATCTCAATAGATGCAGAAAAAGCTTTCGACAAAATTCAACACCCATTTATGATAAAAACCCTCCAGAAAGTAGGCATAGTGGGAACTTACCTCAACATGATAAAGGCCATGTATGACAAGCCCACAGCCAACATCATTCTCAATGGTGAAAACTGAAACAATTTCCACTGAGATCAGGAACAAGACAAGTTTGCTCACTCTCAACACTGTTATTCAACACAGTTTTGGAAGTTTTAGCCACAGCAATCAGAAGAATAAGAAATAAAGGGAATCCAAATCGGAAAAGAAGAAGTAAAACTCACTGTTTGCAGATGACATGATAGTATACATAGAGAATCCTAAATATGCTACCAGAAAACTACTAGAGCTAATCAATGAATTTGATAAAGTAGCAGGATACAAAATTAATGCACAGAAATCTCTTGCATTCCTATACACTAATGATGAAAAATCTTAAAGAGAAATTAAGGAAACACTCCCATTTACCATTGCAACAGAAAGAATAAAATACCTAGAAATAAACCTAAGGAGACAAGAGACCTGTATGCAGAAAACTGTAAGACACTGATGAAAGAAATTAAAAAGATGCTACAAACAGATGGATGGATATACCATGTTCTTGGATTGGAAGAATCAACATTGTGAAAATGACTATACTACCCAAAGCAATCTACAGATTCAATGCAATCCCTATCAAACTACCAATGGCATTTTTCACAGAACTAGAACAAAAAATTTCACAATTTGTATGGAAACAAAAAGGACCCCAAATAGCCAAAGCAATCTTGAGAAAGAAAAACGGAGCTGGAGGAATCAGGCTCCCTGACTTCAGACTATACTACAAACTATGGTAATCAAGACAGTATGGTACTGTCACAATAACAGAATTATAGATCAATGGAACAGGATAGAAAGCCCAGAGATAAACCCACACACATATAGTCACGTTATCTTTGATAAACAAGGCAAGAATATACAATGGAGCAAAGACATGCTCTTCAGTAAGTGGTTCTGGGAAAACAGGACAGCTACATGTACAGCTCTACGTACAATAGCCAGGACACGGAAGCAACTTAAGTGTCCATCAACACTTAGGTGTGGCACATATATACAATGGAATATTCCTCAGCCATAATAAGAAATGAAATTGAGTTATTTGTAGTGAGGCGGACTGACCTATAGTCTGTCATACAGAGTGAAGTTAAGTCACAAAGAGAAAAACAAATACCATACGCTAACACATACATATGGAATCTAAAAAAAAAAAAAAAAAGGTTCTGATGAACCTCGGGTCAGGACAGGAATAAAGGCACAGACGTAGAGAGTGGACTTGAGGACATGGGGAGGGGGAAGGGTGAGCTGGGACAACGAGAGTGGCATTGACATATATACACTACCAAATATAAAATAGATAGCTAGTGGGAAGCAGCTGCATAGCACAGGGAGATCAGCTTGGTGCTTTTGTGCCCACCTAGAGGGGTGTGTTAGGGAGGGTGAGAGGGAGATGCACAAGGGAGGGGATATGGGGATGTATGTATACTTTTAACTGATTCACTTTGTTATACAGCAAAAACTAACACAGCATTGTAAAGCAATTATACTCCAATAAAGATGTTAAATAAAAATTAAAACTAAATAAACAAATAAAAAGTGTTTCAGATGCAATGACTGAAACTCAACATGTTAGCTGATGACACCTGTTTACATGGATGAGTCCAGCTTAATGATCTTGAATATGGGACTTAATAATCTGCAAGAATTAGGCTTTATAGTTAAGATCACTTTTCTCATTGTTACTACCAATTGGTTTTCTCCCATTACTGTCAGAAAAGAATGTTTTTTAAATGTGATGAAGCCCAAATATTGTAACAGTAAAGAAGAGATAATTACAATTAAGAAAACCCATGGAGAGATTATGGTGTTAAATTTGCTATAGTGTGGCCTTTAGTTAAATCTCCTGTGCCTTCTTAGAGCCAGAATTCTTCTCTATAAAAGTTATTCTTAATTAGCTTCTTAATCAGTAGTTTCTAAATTGTACACAATCATGTATACTTCCTATTTATTTAGAAGAAAATGAAATAGGTTTTTAGACCACCCACTTCTGTCTACAGATAAAAACTGAAGTTGTTTGAGAACTATGCACAATTCTGAATAGATTATTTTAAAATAGTAAACGTGTCTTAATTGTAAGTGAGAAAAGGGCATGGATATTTTGCCAATCCACTTTTTAAAATTTCTAATAATGTCTAATCTAGTGTCACTTGTAAGTACTCGGGTATAATTGTTAGATGGCTCCCAAGAATTCAGAAATGAGGGAAATAGAATTCCAGCTGAGAGTTCATTAAATCATCACTTAATGAGTTCAAGCAAAGCCCCCAGAAGGAGATAAAATAGATGTAGGGCAATTAGTCTTTGATCATATTAACATATCTATAGAAAGTGCATCTTAATCTGCAGAAGTAGGTAATAGGGGCTGGTCAACTTTCCAAGCACAGAAAAAGACAAAAAAAAAAAAAAAAAAAAAAAAAAAACCTGAGGAAATATTGGCAGTGTCTCTTTAAAGGCACATGAATCAATGAACCTGGAGTTATTTGAGCCCCTATCATGAAGATACATAGTAAGTCCATTTTAAAGGTCCCTAAATCTCCTTGTTCTAATTTCAAGTTCACCAAGCTGGTGCTGATTCCTAAAGAGTTTGATTATATTAGGAGACCATACTAATCATGTTGGTAAGAGTAATCCTGGTCCCCAGGATGGTTATCACTGCTTCTCTGAGTAATGTGATACTCTAATTTGAAGAACTCTCCACCTGAGATAACACTACGTAAAATAAGCTATAAATGTCTCAAACATTTTTTGTGGCTGTCACTGCATTCAGAATAAGTCCAATTTTCTTAATATGACTAAGAAATTTTCTTAGTATGACTTTCAACTGGCTTTCAACTGGCTTTCAACTGGCTTTCTTAGTATGACTTTCAACTGGCTACCATAGTATGATTTTCTTAGTATGACTAAGAAATTTTCTTAGTATGACTTTCAACTGGCTTTCTTAGTATGACTTTCAACTGGCTACCATAGCTGTCTAAATATACCCCTTTTTCCTTAAACATACACCCCTTATTGACCTCTCCCACTACCAGATCTCTAGCCATTCCTCAAAAGTAACCTGTACTTTTATAATCACCATTATACCTTGGCTTATACTCTTTCCTTTACTGAGAAAAATTTTCAGTCTGTCCCCATATGGTAAAGTCAATACATATAATATTCATCTCAAATGGTACTTCCTACATGAGACTGTCGTACTTATCCTGCTGAGATAAATGTTCACTGTATGTTCACATATAGCAAAATGTTTTATATGTCATTTATAGGACTGAATTTAGTTTTCTTCTTATTTTTGGTGTGTGCATATATCCACTTCTCTGCCCCATGGACAAAAATGCCATATTAAAAACCTGTGGGAACTGAGATTAGTTTTTTAAATCTTTGTATTTTACAGTTTCAGCACATTTCTTGACACAAAGTATATCAATACAGTTTTTTGAAGTAAAATAATTGGAAGAGTGAAAAGAAAAGAGAAATAAAGGAAAAAATGAAAAATAGCATCATAACTTCTTGAGAAGTTTAAAACTATACTTGATCATTTAACCTTTTTTAAAATTCATGTACTTTCCAGGCATCTTTTTTTTGATGAAATGCAAAGACGTGTTCATGGTTTTGATTACCCACTCAAAGGCAATAATTTAAAAATTCTAAATGTTATAGTGAATGTCATTCTTATGCTTATGTCTATCATTATATCAAGTATTACACTGCTAAATTGAATATTAAGAGGTTTTTGAGCATTTTTGGTAAAGGCAAAGCTATTTGCTTGAGGGTGTTTAATAAGTGTTTTATGATGAAGGTGGTGATACAGAAAAATCTTTTTTTTTTTTTTTTTTTTTGTGGTCCGCGGGCCTCTCACTGTTGTGGCCTCTCCCGTTGTGGAGCACAGGCTCCGGACGTGCAGGCTCAGCGGCCATGGCTCACGGGCCCAGCCGCTCCGTGGCATGTGGGATCTTCCCGGACAGGGGCACGAACCCGTGTCCCCTGCATCGGCAGGCAGACTTCCAACCACTGCACCACCAGCGAAGCCCCAGAAAATCTCTTTAAAAAATGTCTTTTTCTGCTGGTAGAATTCCTGGAATATTGTAGGTGCTCAATAAATATCTATTGAATTAACCATTTGTTTAATTAAAACATATTGATTGCTTTCATATGGTAGTCAAAAAGGAAGTAATTTATTTAGCAAGAGGGTTATTTTAAAATATCCTGTAGCCCATGTTCATTTTATTTAAAAATTGTAAAAGAATGTAGATTATATTTTAAAATATTGAACATCTTTGGATTTCTTTGGATGGAGACATGGAGGAATTTTTATTATATTTCTCTCTATATATTTTATGAAATGAAAATATATTGCACTTACTGTAGTTGCTGAAATTAAAGAAGCACATTGTTAAAGCACTGTGTTTTTAGCAGTTCCTAATGGCTTATGGCCAATGGTTACATCTTTTGATGGGTGAAAATCATCATCTGAACTTGGAAGGGGATATTATTGAACATTCACTATGGGCAACACGATGGATGTTTTTAAATGTACTAATCATCCAATAGGTATGGGTTGTCCTCTAGAGGTAGAATGTTGATGTCGAAGGATAAACTTCAGGATAATTAACAAAATTAGAAGTCACTAATTGAAGTGACTCCTTGTTAGTGGATATTATAGAAGTATTAAGTAATGCCACAGTACACAACCTCCATCCCCAACCCCTCAATTCAATGAATTTGAAATTCACAAATACATCGAACACATATGTACAAAACATCAGTGATTTCCAATTAAAGTTGAGGCATACTACTAGATAGCTTTATTCATACTACAAATCACACAACTCTGCATATCTTACCCTTTTGTAAATCACTCTATGTAAAAGTTGGTAAAATAAGGGAGTCCATTATACACAATGAAAGAGAGATTAATAAGAGAAGCATGAGAAACGATATGGAAATGGCAGAGTTGATGCGAGTTAGAGGAAAGTAGGTATATTTCTACATATGCTTTAGCATTCTTTCTAGAGATACTTTTTCCGTAGAATAGAAATGAGAAAATTTGCAGGCTAATTTGTGTCTTATTTATCACTTATTTCCTATTTATACTGGTTAGGCTATACCATCTTTGGCTAGCAGCACTAGATCAAATGAACTAATATTCTTTTCCATGGACTTTTAAACACCTTCTTTGACATAAATGCTTAAAAACAGTATGTTCTAAAGCAAGACAAGTGCTTTGAAGAGGAGACTTCATTAAGACATTGTATTTTAAATAACATCTATTTTAGAAGCAATTCAATTGAAATTTATATCAAATCAGTTTTTCTCCAGATCCTGTCTTTGAATCGTTTAAGGGGCCTCCAGCAAAATCATGTTCTGAATTCCCCAAGGCTCTTTTGTATGACACAGATTTATTTAAATGAATAAGTGAAAATCAATGGGGGAGAACCTAGTTTGGTTACATTACTCTTTCTTAATTTCTTAAACTCATATTACTTTGTAATATTATTTATGAGGAAAACAATACTTCATGATTAATTTATAACTATTACCTCAAATAACATAAACCTTTAGAGTATATTTTTAAGCATATTTGCCATGGACATTTAAGAAAACAATTTTAAAACAAAATTTTGATTTATTTACTTATCTCAAAATATGTGAGAAACTTGATGTGTGTTATCTTCTGATTAGCCATGCAGTGCCTCCTGGTGTGCAGATGGAAAGAACATTACACATCAGAGGCTCTGTTCATCAGAGGCTCTGTTCACATCCCCCACCTCCCCAAACAAAAACTTCCACAACAGAAAATTAACAGATGTTCACTTTGCTTGTGTTACTGAGATAAATTGTGCATCCAACTCTTAATTCATGTTAACTTTGGAGAAGATATTGATATTGAGTTAATCAGTCAAAGATTATGTCAGTACATCTAGTTTAGTGGAAAAAAGTCATATTAAATGGAAACTTGCTTCCTTGACTCTTTAAGTTCCTATTTTGTATTTCTACTCTTCCTTTTTTTATGTACATGATGGTTTTGTTTTTTGAACCTTAATATTTATACTTTACTGATACATTTATCAGTGCCAGATTAATGTATTTTAAAATTGACTGCAATTTAGTATCTCTATGGTTGTTTCCCTTTTACTGAGAGGAAACAGTCTTTCTTTTCTATTTTATAAAGACCATACCATAGTCAGGTGCATTGCCACTGTTCTTATTCCTTTAATCTTACCATTGGCTGATCATATTTCAAAGTATATTATTAAACTTATACCATATGTGCTAAGGATTATAGATTACAAAATAAATTTAAAGGGTTATGATTCATTTAGAAAAACAATAAAACTACTTTAATGCAATTAATAAATAAGAATTGTATACATATGAATATAATATATATAGTAGCTAAAGTTCTTGGAGTATTGGCTGTATTCTTTGCATAAATTATTTTAATTATCTTGAAGTAATTTTGGATTGGTATTATTGGTACTTTCGTTTCACACATACATAAATTGTGTCTAAAAGAAGTTAAGTAATTTTCTTAGTACTAGAACCTAGATTTGAATGGAGGTCCATCTGAAACCAAAGCCTTACTCTTAACAAACACAATAAGATGGCGTTGCTCGTATATAATGGTTTAAACTTTTTAAATTCATTTTTAAAAATTGTGGTAAAATGCACATAACATAAAATATATTGTTTTAACCAGTTTTTACATGTACAGTTCAGTGGCATTAAGTACATTCACTTTGTTGTGCTACCATCACTACCATTCATCCACAGAACAATTTTCAACATGCAGAACTGAAACTCTATACCCTTTTTTTTTTTTTTTTTCCCAGGCAAGGCTTTAATGGGGCTCCTGAGCGAAAACAAGTAACAAGTTTCTCTGCTCATTCACTGAGTTGGGGCTAGCTGGTTCCTTATATGGGGTGAGGGTAGGGGTGGGTCCAGGTGTTGGGTCTGGAGGGGTGGTTTAGGGGATGTGTCCACCCCTTTGGTAGTGTTGTGTGCACGGGGCATGCACAGTACTCTGATTTTGTTCTGGACCCCCTGCTTTTGCTCCCAGCTCTTCAGAAGTGGCAGATGGGTTTTTGGTCTTTTTGTATCTTGTTGTCCATAATTTGCCCCAACTGTGCATACATGCACTTATTTTTAGTCCCTTATAGTTTCTTTGAATTTTTTTTAACATCTTTATTGGAGTATAATTGCTTTACAATGGTGTGTTAGTTTCTGCTTTATAACAAAGTGAATCAGTTATACATATACATATGTCCCCATATCTCTTCCCTCTTGTGTCTCCCTCCCTCCCACCCTCCCTATCCCACCCCTCTAGGTGGTCACAGAGCACCGAGCTGATCTCCCTGTGCTATGCGGCTGCTTCCCACTAGCTATCTATTTTACATTTGGTAGTGTATATATGTCCATGCCACTCTCTCACTTTGTCACAGCTTACCCTTCCCCCTCCCCATATCTTCAAGTCCATTCTCTAGTAGGTCTGCGTCTTTATTCCCGTCTTGCCCCTAGGTTCTTCATGACCTTTTTTTTCCCTTAGATTGCATATATATGTGTTAGCATACGGTATTTGTTTTTCTCTTTCTGACTTACTTCACTTTGTATGACAGACTCTGAGTCCATCCACCTCACTACAAATAACTCAATTTCATTTCTTTTTGTGGCTGAGTAATATTCCATTGTATATATGTGCCACATCTTTATCCATTCATCTATTGATGGACGCTTAGGTTGCTTCCGTGTCCTGGCTACTGTAAATAGAGCTGCAATGAATATTGTGGTACATGACTCTTTGTGAATTATGGTTTTCTCAGGGTATATGCCCAGTAGTGGGATTGCTGGGTTGTATGGTATTTCTATTTTTAGTTTTTTAAGGAACCTCCATACTGTTCTCCGTAGCGGCTGTATCAATTTACATTCCCACCAACAGTGCAAGAGGGTTCCCTTTTCTCCACATCCTCTCCGGCATTTATTTTTGTAGATTTTTTGATGATGGCCATTCTGACTGGTGTGAGATGATACCTCACTGTAGTTTTGATTTACATTTCTCTAGTGATTAATGATGTTGAGCATTCTTTCATGTGTTTGTTGGCAATCTGTATATCTTCTTCGAAGAAATGTCTATTTAGGTCTTCTGCCCATTTTTTGGATTGAGTTGTTTGGTTTTTTGATATTGAGCTGCATGAGCTACTTGTAAATTTTGGAGGTTAATCCTTTGTCAGTTGCTTCACTTGCAAATATTTTCTCCCATTCTGAGGGCTGTCTTTTCGTCTTGTTTATGGTTTCCTTTGCTGTGCAAAAGCTTTTAAGTTTCATTAGGTCCCATTTGTTTATGTTTGTTTTTATTTCCATTTCTCTAGGAGGTGGGTCAAAAAGGATCTTGCTGTGATTTATGTCCTAGTGTTTTCTGCCTATGTTTTCCTCTAAGAGTTTGATAGCGTCTGGCCTTACATTTAGGTCCTTAATCCATTCTGAATTTACTTTTGTATATGGTGTTAGGGAGTGTTCTAATTTCATACTTTTACATGTACCTTTCCAGTTTTCCCAGCACCACTTATTGAAGAGGCTGTCTTTTCTCCACTGTATATTCTTGCCTCCTTTATCAAAGATAAGGTGACCATCTGTGCGTGGGTTTATCTCTGTGCTTTCTATACTGTTCCATTGATCTATAATTCTGTTTTTGTGCCAGTACCATACTGTGTTGATTACTGTAGCTTTGCAGTATAGTCTGAAGTCAGGGAGCCTGATTCCTTCAGCTCCGTTTTTCTTTCTCAAGATTGCTTTGGCTATTTGGGGTCTTTTGCGTTTCCACACAAATTGTGAAATTTTTTGTTCCAGTTCTGTGATAAATGCCAGTGGTAATGTGAGAGGGATTGCACTGAATCTGTAGATTGCTTTGGGTAAGTAGAGTCATTTTCACAATGTTGATTCTTCCAATCCAAGAACATGGTATATCTCTCCATCTATTTGTATCATCTTTAATTTCTTTCATCAGTGTCTTATAATTTTCTGCATACCGGTCTTTTGTCTCCTTAGGTAGGTTTATTCGTAGATATTTTATTCTTTTTGTTGCAATGGTAAATGACTCTATACCCATTTAACAACTCCCTATTCTCCCCTTCCCTCGTTCTCTGGCAACCACCATTCTATTTTCTATGTCTGTAAGTTCAACTACTCTAGATACATCATATAGGTGGAATCATACAGTATTTGTTCTTTTGTGCTGGCTTATTTAGCAGATGTCTTCCAGTTTCTTCTATGTTTTAGCATGTGTCAGAATTTCCTTTATTTTTAAGACTAAACACCTTTCCATTTTATGTATTACTGCATTTTGTTTATCCTTTCATCTTTCAGTGGACACTTGGGTTACTTCCATCTTTTGGCTGTTTTGAACAATACTGCTATGAACATGGGTAAATATCTCTTCAGGTCCCCGCTTTCACTTAATTTTGGTATATACCCAGAAGTGGAATTGCTAGATCATATAGTAATCCTATTTTTAATTTTTCAAGGAGATGCCATAATATTTTGCATAGTGCCTGAACCATTTTACATTTCCACCAACAGTGCACAAGGGTTTCAATTTCTCTGTCTTTGCTAGCACTTGTTATTTTGTGATTTTTTGTTAGTAGCCATTGTAATGGGTATGAGGTAGTTTATCGTGATTTTTAATACTTTTTTTGCATCCTACCTATTACCAACAAAAACTCACAGTGGTAATATAGAGGTAATGAATATTAAAAATATATAGATTAAGTGCAAAATTAATCAAGAAGATGGATAAGCAGATAAAAACTTCTCTGAGTAAAAATGAAATTTTATTTATCTTTTTGATGTCATGAGGACCTCAATTGGATTATAAGCAAAAAGGATGGGGAAAGAGGGTGAAATACAGCAAAGAGATCAGTTTATAAGGGGTAAATTGGAGAGAGGAATATTAGAAGACAGAACTTAAATATCTTCTATTTGAGCTTCTATCTAGTGGCAAAAAAAGTTACATGAGAAGTCAGCAAAATTTTTATTTAAAAAAGAGCAAGTATTTTACGTTTTGTTGGCCATAGGTCTCTGCCTTTATAGTGCAAACGCAGGCATAGAAAACTACCCAACTCTCTGCCTTTATAGTGCAAAAGCAGGCATAGAAAAGAGTAAATGTAAACAAAAGAACACAGCTGGCTATGTGTCAATAAAACTATATTGTAGGTGGAAGGCCAGATTTGCCCAGCAGATTGTAGACCAAGGAATTACTTAAGAACACTGACTGCTTATATTTTCTCATAGTTTTGAGACAAGAGAAGCCTTTACATGGACGTCCACATGCAATGTAAATCAAGTTAACTTTTTTGTCTAATACCACCTAACTTGTTTTGAGAGTATGGAACTGTTTGTTAAATACTTTTAAGAACACCAATATAAAACCTGTCTTTGAAGCAGAAGATGTATCCATCACTGATTATATTGTGCTAGCACTTTAAAATAGCCAGTTGTAGGTGGGTCCCCACATTTTCGTGTTCATTAAAGTACATGGCTTCCTCACATCTTAGTTACTATTTTAGCAAATAGCTTATCTGAAAGGTGTATCCAGGAATATTTTTCTTCCTGATACCATGCCTATATTAAATTTTTGAAAACATTACTAACATAGGTAAACCTGCTATTTTGTTTCCTCAGGTTTAATTTTTATCCTTTTAAAGTAGTCTTCAGTAACTAAGTATATGCTTAGTTTCACAATCAAAGAAAAAACAAAAACACATCCATGAACTAAAGTCACAGCAGGAATTGAGAACTGAAATTAGTCAGTTGTCTGTGAAGTGATTGATGGTTCTAAGGTGTAATCTTATAAATTGTGATTCATGCTTAGTTTTATGTTTTCTTATCAATTTTTAAATGAATTTTTATTGGAGTAGATTTACAATGTTGTGTTAGTTCTTGCTGTATCTCATCAATTTTTGATAGGTAAATAGGAAACATACACACACAGTAAAAATCTTTGTTTCTAGGCTAGGACATGATTTATTAAATATATGTAACTTTCCTTTCTACATTATTTTGTCCTCTCTCTCAACTCTCCATTATAATTTCTAACAATTAGCACCTATTGATTCAGCCCAGAAGTAACAAAGAGCCATTCAGACTGTAATTCCTCTTATTCTTGGTACTCAGGGAAGTAAGCTGGACATTATTTGGAACATATCCTTACATTTTTATGTAAGTGTATCCATCGTCTTATACAAAAAACAGATAAGGTGTTTGTTATGTAGCAAAGTTTATTAAAGACCGTAGAAGAAGTTTAACTGGTAAATGAAAAGAGATAACATTAAAGTAAATACTGAATAAGAAAAGAATGTGGATAGTGAATAGAACTTATGATTTTTCTTAACTTTAAGGACAGTAAGATCAGGTAGAAATGCATTTTTTTTGTGCTAATTGGTGGGAAAAATCATGTTTTATTTTATTTCAATATCTGTTTGACCTACTGTAAAAATATATTGAATTCAGGACTGATTTATTCAATTTTTATTTTTTCTTAAATTTGCCTTAAACTGGATTCAGGTTTGCCTTTATGCTACTTAGAAAAATGCCAAAACAAAAAATGTATATGAAAACTAAAACCCAAATGCTAACCAAGATTAATAATATAAAATCCTATTGTCATTTTTTGGAAGGTATAATCAGTTATTATTATATTATTATTATAAAATAGAAGCCTTTTGTGTATATAGACTAAAGTTATTTTCTAAAGAATACCACTCTGATACGGTCAAATAAGTAAATTTTTGGTGTTGTGTTTGCATATGTATGTTTTCCTCTGCTATTGACTATAGAAATGCTTGATTAATGGGGGACTCTAGGGAAAGTTGAATCACTGTTATGTATCTGTGCTTTTCCCCCTTCTAATACATATTTGGTAGCTATTAACTAGAATTTCTGGTGGGAAAATTCTGGGCTACTATAGAGTGGATCATATGGGGACTAAAGAAAACTAAGTCTCTAATGATTGGTTCAACAGAGAGGTTTCCTATTAGAGTGGTATAGATTTGGCCCTAAAGCTGTCTTAGGTTTCTTTGCAACTATTTTCCATTATATTTAAATGTGTTCTTTTTTCTTCTATATATTTGTGTGTTTCTGTGTATGGTATACACATATTATATTGCATACACACATGCACATATATGTTATGAAACAATCCTTCTTGGTTCTGGGCAGGGTTTTTTGGAGGGGTGGTGGGGTTGTTTATTTTGTTTTAATTCTTAGCTACCAGCCTTTTGCAATTTAACATCAACGTTCTGGGAAATGGAAGCTTGAGGAGGATAAAGTGAGGAAAGAGTAATTTTTCAAAGGCAGCATAACTTAAGGTTATTTTCATTCTGTCGCCCCTTTTTTTCTGTGGAAGAAGAGTCAAAAAGCAGTCTAGGGGAAGCAAACCTCACTTCTAGACTTTAAAAGTTTTCTAAGAATCAAGAACAGGGACCAAAATGAGGCAACGATTAAAAAATGTTTTGACTCAACATCATATTAAAAAAATAGTTTTGAATAATTTGACATATGTAGCTGTATTTTTTTACTTAATTATGCCCATACAACCTGAAAATGCTATTTGAAAAATCTAATATTTATAAGTTATCTTTAGAATCCAACTCTGGCATCACTGGAAAAAATATCAACAGACATGTGCTTAAAGTATTAACAATAATAAATGACCTTCATTCTTACAATTTTTATAATGCTAAGGCTTTCACTCCCATTATTGCTTATATTACTTCATTCAGTTGTTCATTCAGTAAATATTAAATTCCTGATAGGTGATTAATATGTCCTTGCTATCAAGAAGCTTGCAGTTTTAAGGGGAGATAAACAAACATTTCATGATCGTTCCCCAGGTAACTCTTTCTTTCTTTCCTACAATATGTAACATGGTGGCACAGCCTCTAAACATTGTATTCACTTACTTATATGTGTTCCTATTAATTCATCCTAGCCATTAGCCTCTATAGGAAAAAGACAAATCAGGGAACATGCAGGAGGGAGAAGATGAGGAGGACACCAGGTATAGGGAATGTCATCTGGAACAGCTCCATATTGTTGCTGGAGCTTTTACTGCCAGGGGTGTGTGCTAGAAAGTAGGGTAAAACAGATATAACCCAGTCAGATTCTGCAGGTGTTGCATGATATGCCTGTGAGTTTAGTTTAGTTAGTTAGTGTATTTCCATTTTACTGTGCAAGATGAAGGAATGTGATGTGAGAGGTAAGAGATGAGAAAGATTAATTTAGTGGCACTATGGAAATGGATTGGGGAAGGACAAGTTCAGATACTGGGAGATCTTACATTGTACCTGTTGCAATAATTCAGGTAAAATAAAATTGAGGGTCTGAAGTAGGGCTGTGAGAGCTGAGAGCAGGGAACAAATGTGAGGAAGTGTAATGAGTAGTTCTTAGCACCTGATTAGATATGGTCAGTGAAGAATAAGAGCAAGAATCAGCAATGCGGGTACAAAATTTAAGGAATAGCTCTAAGTCAGGATGTCTTCAACACTTCTTTTGACCAATTGCATGGTGGTGTCAGTTTCCCAGTAGAATAAGAGGGGAACATTATGAGTTCTGATTTGACCTCTTACGTTTAGGATTCCTGTGATATCCTGGTGGAAAGATCCAGTAAGCCCTCGGGTATACCTGATTATGTCTGTAAATCAAGTGTGAAGTGTGGGCAGGAGAGGTGGATTTGGTATTACTTGCTGTGTGCTCTAGCAGAAAAACTATAAGCCTTAAAGCTGGTCAAATTCAGTTATTATTCCACCATTTATGATTATTGGGAGTAATAGAAATAATGTAAGTTATTTTTTCACTGAAATTGGCATGTGGTAGGAATAAAAAAATGGCAGTCGTTAGTATTATCAGTTTATAGGTATTATGTGAAGCCATGGTATCACTGGGATTACATATTTGTTCTTCATAACCGCCCTATGTGGCGTGAGAAACTAAGGCCCAGTGAAATTGTATGACTGCCCACGCTCACAGAGTGTGATATTCAGACACACTGCAATGACTATGTTCTAATTCTGTGTCTAGGGATATTATTTCAACATGATTTATTCATAGTTATTTTTAGTTCTGTTATTGTTCATTCTTTTGACCTTAGCATAGATTAGATAACTCTCTGGTTAGAGGGATCTTTTGTGATAATAGAGAAAAAGTAAAGTTAACTCACATGAGTACTGAACTTCTGTGGCGCGATGCTAGTATTAGCTGCTGATGTACAGAGCCAGTATTCTCAAACCTGGTTATTACTTGCTAAGGAGTTGACTTGGAAATACTGGATATTTGTCATAAGTAAGTTGGAAATATTAAATAATTACATGAAAATATACCTTTTAAAAGAAAATCTTGTATAATACATGTATATTTAGAAAATAAATGAATTGAGAAAGAAAACTTTTACTTTAAAAACCATGATCTTGCTGTCCTTAAAAAAGCAAATTTCCTTAACAAGAATTAACATAAGATATAGTTTATAAAATTTATTGATTTTTTTTCCTAGAGACATGTTTATCATATAAAGTGAGATGTGAGTTTACCATCCTTTTTTCAATAACCAATAAAATTCTTTTGCAAAAGAAATTCAATTTTGCCATAATTTGTTCCTTTTTAAGTTTACTTCTTCCCTAGAGTATTCTTACTGGCTTTCTGTATTTTCTCTTTTGTCAAAATATAGTACTAGTATATGGCTTAATACATTTAGAAATTCTCACAATTACATAACTATTAAATAGATACATCTCTAAAATTAACTTTTTGCCATCATTAGAGTTCAATGTTGTATTCCGCTAACGTCTGGCAAGAAAATATATATTATGTATTATGGAAATGTAAAATCAATCCTTACAGATTCTTTTAAGTTTTCACAATGCAGAATAACTGAACATATGGTCTCCACAAACCACTGTAGGTTGATTGGTAGAGGAAATAAAGGAGTGGGGAGGAAAATCTTAGGCAAGTTATGATCTCAGGATTTATGTTTACCCTCTTGACAAAATGAATTTGTAGTAATGAGTTGCATTAAACTCTACCTAATACTTATTACTACAGACATAATTTATGTTAAATCAAATAAACAGATCTTTTTAAACACTGATAATTGTTGTTTTGCTAAATTCTTTTTCCCTCATCATTGTAACTTTTTAGAATCCTGGTAACAATATATAATATTAACCACTGGTATTCATTATTTGTATTCAATTTTTAAAATTACACTGGTTTTATTTCTATTAAAAAATAATTTTCCAATAATGCTTAAACCTGCTATTAAAATCACCTACCTTTCAGCTGAAAAGTGATGTATACTTTTCTTATCAAATTGGCTTTAGTGGAGAGTTCCTTTTTATTTATAACAGGATGCTGAAAGGACTCTGGGATCCTGCGGGAATTTTTACCATGTTCCTGATCGTTCCACCAACCAGTGTAGATGAATGACAGGACACAACACAGGCTTGTTGATCACAGATGTGATCTCTCCTTAAATGGTTACAATGGAAATAAACTAAAATCCTGAGCCAAGTCATTCAGAAGATTTTAAATGTCTATTAATCAGGCTAGCAAATGTTTTGTGATTACTTTGTGAAGACTGTTTTGAAATGCAGCTTTTTTTTAGGGTCCTGAATCTAAGTTGTGGTAATTGCCTTTGTTGAGTATTTTGAAAGAGCCTTAAAAACTCCATCAGTAACTTGATTAACTTGAGAAAAGTAAGAAAAACCAATAATTCTAGAAAGTACACTTGGTGTTTTTGAGAGTTTTTCTTATCTAATGCAAATAAATCACATCTGTCCTATTGTAAATGTCAACTTTGGCTTGAGCCATCAGTGCCTAAGTGCTTTGCTAACGTTTGTTTTTGAATGCCTACTATGTGTTAGAGGCCTTGCACGTATGATCTCATGTAAACTGCACTGTAATCCCAGGGAGCAGGTGTTCATTACATCAAATTTAATGCTGAAGAAACTATGTCTAGGTGGAAGAGTGGCTTGCCTAAGGTCACCAAGGATCTCAAGAACTAAAGCATATATCCAAAGTTTGTGGTCTTCTTACCATTCCACAGTACCCCATACAATAATCACAGGAAAGTAAGTAAAGAGTGGTAAAGTGGCTTAAGGAAAGAGGAGAGATGAGAAAGTTGTAGTTATTGCTTTAACAGAGAAATCTGAATACACTTTCTGGCAAGGCAAGAAGTAAATGGAAAACAAAAGTTTGAAATATTTAAAGAGGAGAAGGTGGGGAAGAATAAGAGACTAGCAAAGAACAGCATAGGCAGCTGTGTTAGTGTTTGAAGGTTGTAAGGATATTTTTCCTCATTGAGAGGTTGGTGATGATGGAAAAAATTCTAAGGTAGAACATGAGAGCCAAGTGAGTGGCGGGGGAGTGGAGGAGGGAGAGAGAGAGAAGAGAAAACCTTATCTCCAGGAGCACACCCAACAGAAAATGTTAAGTGGGGAAAGGAAACTCCACAGCAAAGTAGAGAAATATAGACAAAGAACATTAAAATATTCCTTAACTACTTTTACATTTATGGGAGGTCTTAGCCAGTTAACTTTTATGGGATAGAAGGAAGAAAAGAACAAAATAAAACATTTTATTGTAACAGATGGAACAAGTGGGAATGATACCTTTATTGAACATTAGTTTTATTTTTTATTTGTATAAAAAAGTAATATCTCTTGAATGTATTACAATGAAATCAGTTATTATTTTTTCAATGGAATTCTAAGAGAACTACAAAATTGTTATCCCTTCAAGCATATAAAAATAAAACCAACACACAAAACTGGTTTGAGCCAGTTTGTCTAGCTATAAGTTATACTTAGCTATAAATAATTAATTGCTTTGAAAAGGAGTTAATACTATCAGATCACTGAATAACCCCATTAGTAACTTATTATGACAAATATATTATTTTCAAAAATGCAGGAACAGTAGTATTTTAGCAAATTACTAGTCCGTAGCAAGAGCTTGTGTTTTGCTTGAGTATAGTGATGAAATCTGCCACCATGCCATTAGAGAATATTACTGTTAGGAAAAATGTAGGGCATTTTGTAAGTTAAAGATTGAAGATAAATTCATCCTTAAGCGTATTATGCTATGTTACTGGAGCTTTGTAGGCACTGGTAACCTGGATGACTAAAATGAATGTACTATATGAATGATGACTATATGAATGTACAATACTCATGTATGAGGAGGTGGAAATGGAAGAAATGAGAGTGAATGAGGAGAAAGAGACAAGAGAGCAAAATAAATGTATGTAAAATTCAATAAAGAATGACCTAATTGAGCATTCATTCAAAAACTTGAGTTCTTATACTTTGTGCATGTATTTCACTTTTAAATAATCTAAGTCAACTATAGGGCATAAGTGAAAAAAAAATAAGTTAAAAAGTCTTATTTGCTGACTTGAAAAATGAGGTAATTCATTTTGAGCTAAGCCTTTAGGCCAAAACTTTAGTCAAAAGAAAAAAGTGAGTTCTGCCAAAGGCTTACTTAGCCATATGTTAAAGAACAATAGTTCAATATATGTAGTGTGGTAACTACTTCTTATTATGGATTGACCTTTTTAAACTATAACTGTTCAGAACAATACAGATAACCAAAGAATTTCCATTACTGAATATATGGAGCAGATACCACCCATATACTGGTGCACAAACTGTATTATGTAATATAAAAAAGATCATTGGAGGGGCTTCCCTGGTGGCGCAGTGGTTGAGTCCGCCTGCCGATGCAGGGGACGCGGGTTCGTGCCCTGGTCGGGGAAGATCCCACATGCCGCGGAGCGGCTGGGCCCGTGAGCCGTGGCCGCTGAGCCTGCGCGTCCGGAGCCTGTGCTCCGCAACGGGAGAGGCCACAACAGTGAGAGGACCGCGTACCGCAAAAAAAAAAAGATCATTGGAATCTTTCTCCCAAATCTCCAGTGTGCCAATTTACAAGCAGCCTATTTGGATGTATCTAATTATATCAAAATTTTATATTCATCCTACAGATATTTCCCATGATCTCTTTTAGTAGTAAAAACATTCCAGATTTTAAAAATTTCCAGCGAATTATCATCTGGGCCTGGAATTATAGAGGCAGTAAAGCAATAAAAGTTAGGAGCAGGGAATTCAAGGTTAGAAAGACCAGAATATAATCCCAACTCTGTCTTATATTAGCTGTGTGCCCTTGAGTAAATTCTTTTAACTTCTCATTGTTTAGGTTTCCTTATCTTTTAAGTGGAGATAATAATTTGCCTCATGGGGGTTACTCTGATGATTAAGTTAATTTAGCACAGTGCTTAGTACCAAGGGCTCAGTGATTGTTAGTGTAATTTTCATTGAAATTATGGATTTCCCTTAAAATCCTCGGGATCATTAATTAGGTTAAAAAATACTTGTGAGAAAGGAAAATTAAAAAATGAAACATTAAAATTTGAGAAATAAATTGTACTTCATTAAAATTTAAAAATGCTCTTCAAATAAAATGGCAAATACTCTCTCTATATATATAGAGAGAGAATTTGTATATTTCCTGAATATGGTAGGAATTCTTCATGGCATATAAGGTAAATAGTCCAGTTTAAAAAATAAAAATGAGACAAAAGGTTTGAACTGACAAATGAATATATAGGACTAGCCAATAAGTATATGACAAAGATGCTAAACATCAGTAATCATTAGAGAAATGCAAATTAAAACCACAGAGGGAAACCACTTCACACCCACTAGCATGACTAAGGTAAAAAGACTAATAATACCAAAGATCGGCAAGAGTATAAAGCAACTGGAACTTTCATACATTCCTGGTTGGAGTGTAAAATGTACTTTGGAAAGCAGTTTAGTAAATGTTTATATAGTTAAACATATACCTACCCTGTGATGCCACAGCTAGATATTTAACCAAGAGAAATAAGAACATGTCCACAACAAAGACTCCTACATGAATATTCATATTAGTCAAAAATGGGGAACCCCCCCACAAATGTCCATTAATAGATGAATGGGTTAAACAAATTCTGGAATATTCACCAATGAAATATTACTCAGCAACAGAAGAGAATGAATTAGGGATACATGAAACAACATGGATGGATCTTGATAGATATTGTATCGAACAAAAGAAATTGTAGGTACTGCTTGTTAAGCATTCAGTAACGGGGAAAACATTGTACTTGGCTTCATGAAGACTAAAGACTCACGGGGGTGTAGAGTAACGTAATTTCAAAACATCATGGTAATGTATATAGTAGCTGAGAGTTGCCCAGTTTTGTGGGCACAATGGGGATGCCCAACATTATCCATGGCCCTGATGAATTTAAGTGTAAGAATGTTTTTTAGGGTGGGGGAAGGGAGTCATGGATACTTACTAGAGGGAGTGGCATCTTTACTGAGTTGAAAGAATGATTAAGAGGTAGCAGGAAAAGAGAAGTTGGAGGGAGGAGGTTATTTCTGACAGAAGGCTCAACAGAGCAAGTTTTCAGTGAACTAGCATAATAAATTCTGAGTACTTTAGTGTTGTTGGAGTGTGTGAATCTCTAATTGTTGAGCGTTTGGGTCGGAGAGTTAGGCAAGAAGCAGATCACGGAGGGCCAGCTTAGCAAGCTAAGGAACTTGGGCTGTTATTCAATTGATTATGAAAGACGATTGAAAGGTTTTAAGCAGCATAGTCTGTATGGATGCATTTGAGAGTAACAGAACTGGACATGTGGAGGCAAGCTGGGCAATTGTTATACAATGTAGGTAAGAGGTGATTAGAGCTTGAACTTGGGCAAAAGATGAGTTAAGTAATTAATATTTAGGTCTAAAGTCTTAGGTCTTTTTCCTTATGATTTAAAATTAGGAACCTAAATGAGGACATTGGAAAACAAATGGCCACTTAGTAAGTAGCTATTAGAATTATATATATAGTCTTTTACTCTTAAATTCCTGTAGCTTAGGCTTTTCAATGTTGTATTAATCTCTGTGTACATAGGATAAAAATCTAACATTCTCATAAAAGTGAAAATCATTATTTTCACCAAATAAAGCTATATTGTCCCAGCAGTGACATTATTGAAATGATATACTTTGATCAGCATTTTCAGACTATGTAAGATTATTCTTATAATTGGTTTCAAAGCATTTTCTCATATTTATCACTTGGAATATTAAAGCTTATTAGGAAATGTATATTTAGATATTTGAGAAGAATAATTTATAAAACTAAACATAAACATAACAACTAATTGAAATGCTTAAAAGGGCATCAACAAAAATTGAATTCTGGTATAACTAAGCAAAATGTTTTCTTGATGTTGTTCTTGTGGTTTATTTGATGCAAACTGCAGGTACTGTCTGTAGAATAAAACTAATAGAATTTTATGAACAGAAATAAGCAACTAAATAACTTTTAATTTCTTTAGGTGTGGTCCTATAGGTATATTGAACCATTAGTTGGGCTTAAAAATTTTTTAATATTTGTATGAAATTCAAATGCATAAGCTGTATCTGTTTTAAAAATTTTTCAGGAATAATTCTAATTAGCTAATTGTTATACTTAAATGAGAATGGTCTCTGAGAAGAATTGAGGAAACAATCATCTTCAATATCCCCCATTAGTTATATAATAAATATATTTCTATTTGGAATATATTATTGATGTTAACTTATTAGTTTTCTGATACCACTAGCAGAAGAAAAATGCAGTGTGAACTGAATTTTCTGGACACCTGTTGCTCCTTTGTTAGGGAACCATTTTTTATCAGATGTACCTGTGACTATAAGAAAATGGATGGTTTTTCATTTACATACAATGTATTAAAAATAAAACCATTTGCTTAGTCTGTAATGGCAATAGGATGTGATGTCATTGATTGACAGAAGCCCCAACACTGTCAAAAAATAATTTGGTTTTATATTACATTGGCTCATATAAAATATTGACAAACTTTAAGAGTCACGAGCGTGAGGCAACTCATGGGCAAGACTGTATGTTAGAATTTAGAAATTTAATTTAAAAATACAAATTTTAATACTTTCTAGAAGTTTTAGTAAATAAATATCTACAGAAAGCCATAGTTGATTTTTTTTTGCCTTACGTCTTGCTTACTGGTGTGATAATTGTACAGTGAAGATGCTAAAGAATACAGTTATGCAATGGGCTTAAGAAATTACAGTTGAACTTAAAAGTTCAAATTCATTCTTGGAATGTAGACCAAAGAGAGAAAAGGCACACCTACAAATAAATTTTCTAGTTCTATTCAGGTTATTGAAAAAAAATAGAAAATTTTCCAAGTATTAACACAAAGTAAGATATGATACAGTCGTTCTTATTTTTATAATTAAAGTGAGGCTTCTATTTGAAAGTGTGAGGCTGAATACAAGCATATGCTTCTATCTTACCCTGAATTGCCACTAACATAAAAGCAATAGAATTTTTCAAATGCCATAAACCCAGAAGAAAAAAGAGTAGGAGAGAAAACAACAATAAAACTTTAGAAGCTGAAAATCAGATGGCTATATGGGATCGGACTGAGCAGACCCTAGAAAACTGAGTCCTGGACTGGACAACAAGGAATCCACTTAAACTTTCAATATTAGTAATACCGGGCAGCTGTGAGTGTAGGAGTAAAGGAAGAGATTTGTCAAAAGTCTGTTAAAAAGCAGCTAAATCTCTTGATCCCTTGTCCACCTTGAAGAGTTTAAGAACCCCATTTGTTCAGGAGAGTAAACCCAGTGCCTAAACTAGAGGACACGAGGCACATGGGTACTCTAGGGAAAAAAAGGGAGGATTAAGTGAATTTCTACATTTTGAGTGAGTGAATTTCTCTATAAGTTGAGAATCTTTTTTTTTTTTTTTTTTTTCTTTTGCGGTACGCGGGGCCTCTCACTGTTGTGGCCTCTCCCATTGCGGAGCACAGGCTCCGGACGCGCAGGCTCAGCGGTCATGGCTCACGGGCCCAGCCGCTCCGCGACATGTGAGATCTTCCCAGACCAGGGCAGGAGCCCGCGTCCCCTGCATCGGCAGGCAGACTCTCAACCACTGCACCACCAGGGAAGCCCGAGAATCTTTTTATCCTTTCTTTCACTGAGCTCTCAGAGCAACTGCTTTGTAGGTAGAGTATGACAGTTAGGCATGGTTGTTTGTTATATAAGATGTGTTGTTATGACTTGTAAAGAGATCAATAGCTAATGGAAAATGGTACATTAGATTTATAAGAGACATGGAAATACAATAACGTCAGAGCTCAAGAGATGTTGCTTTTTTGAAAAGTTCCTTCAATCTTCTAAGTCCTCATTCTTGCAGAAGAAATAATGGTATTCTTTAGCAATTATTTTTCATTAAAAATTAAAGAGGAAAATGTGGCCTTATTTTGAGTTTCCTAAGCATGCTATTCCCCCCTTTCAGCCTTATTTCCCCGCAAACAGTGAAAGCTAGATGACTCAGAAAAATATTTAAAAGTCAATATTTTTATTAATTGCCTCACAACACAAGATAACACAAGTCCGTTCATATTTATCTCAAATTTGTACAATTTTTAAGTTTTTGTTTTCTTGAGTTGGAGGAGATGCCAGCACTTTGTGTACTCATGTGTGTGTTACACTCATTTGATTGCTTCTTCTATAAGACTATTTTTAAATATTTTAACTTTTATTATTGAATCCCAAAGGTTTTATTTTCCTTGCCCTAGCTGAGTTTTAGGAATCAATGTGTTTAAACAAAAACAAAATTAAACTGTGACACTCCGTGAGAGATTACCACTCTCACTTTGGAGCTGGGATGGCTAGATGTGTTTCAGCAGGCAACATGGAAAGAAACTCACAAAAAGCATCTTCTGAGCGCTGAAACAGCAGTCACAAATGTGTCTCGCTCTGTTTGAGGCTTAACAGAGTAGTGGAGCTGAGCTTCAGTGAGATCATGTTTTTAGCCTCTAAGGAAAAAAGGGATATGTACTAGTTTGTAAGAAAGTGGTGTAGTAATTTTAAAAATCAAATTCATGACACTTCATTGTGGGATCACATAGGATTTTATTTTCAAAATGCCTCATTGCAAAATTAATTGTCAAGATTTTTTTCTTGGGAAATGCAAGTGTTTAATCATATTTGTGTATATTCAAGTAGAACACAATAGATAGAAAATATCCCTTTTATGGTAGTCTATATTTGATTTTGATTGATTATTTTTCAAGCTATTTTTATTATTGTTTGCTATTTAATATTTTACTTATTTTTATAAAAGATATTTCTGATAGGATAATATAGTCATCGAATTGTTTTTTCTAAAGGTATGTATTTGCTGCTCAGATCAGATAATACATATTAGTGATTCTGTACAGAAAGGTTATTAGGATATCAGGTTATAGCCTTACAAAGGTTATATAAAGGTTACAATAAGATATCTCACATAATCTTGAAAATTATATGGAAATATATATATATATATATATTTTATTACAATTCCCAAGACTTCTTCAAATATTAAAAAGCCAAGTAAAGAAATCTTATTCCTTTGGTACCGTTACTATTGAACATTGTTATATTGGTCAGTAAATTTTATATATTGATTGGTATAACAAAATTCCTTGAAAAAAATAGTCTCTCCTGATGAACCGGTAAACCTTCTTTCATTAGATATTGATATCTATGTAGTTTATAATCATCTCATTTTTACTCCATTGCCAGGAAACTCAGAGTTAATATGAGTGTTCAATCATTGTAATTATCCAATTATTAGATTATCTCAAATTTTATACTATCTCAAATACATTATGAAAGCAGGAGAATATATATTATAACTACATATCTGTAACCTATTTGGCCTTACACAAATTTGTGAATGGCATCTCTACTTATCCCATTAATTTTTGAGATTGTTGGGTTAGTTGAGGTAAGATGGGGGTTATAAACTGTAGATGACACCTTGATAAGTTATTGTACATACAGATAGCACATGCACAGTATTGATCACTGGTAGACATTAAGTTCAGACTTAAATAGAGATCTGAGTCTGATTTCTCTCCTCAAACACTTTTAAACCCAAACCTACAATTTCACAGCTAAAGGCTTGTTATTTAGCATAAGGACAACATCATATGCTTATCTTTAGTTAAATGCATATGTGTATGGAAAGAATAAAATTTTAGTACTATCACTTATTTTAAACCTAATACAAAAGTGTTTCAGATCCTTTCCTTGTGGGAAACTAAAACGAGAAGATAGAATGGATAGAGAAAGAAAAGAGGGGAGGGATTGATTTTATGAAAATGTAAGGACAAGAACATATTAAGGCATAAACAAGAAATTCAAATTTTGACTGGTAAAGACAACTTTTACCCATGTCCATTATTTTATTCAATTATTTGTCATATTTTTAACAATGATTATTCGTCTAGGCACTCTACTAGTCACTAAGAATTCCATGATTATTTAGACATACTTCCTGGAGACTCATAATTTTTTTTTTTTATAATTACTGTACTAATGGGAGGGTGGGAGTCTTTTAGACAGAGGTGAGGTAACTCCATTGCTGGCAGAGAAGATCGTGTCCACCACAACACAGGAACTTGAAAGAATGGAGTGAAATTTGAAAACTGTGGCAAGTATTGTATGATGTATTCCTAAGATTCATGCTGAAGGGTAAGAAAGTATATGACAGGGATAGGGCATGACAGTAGGTCATGAATAAATTGTTATGGGTCATAGATGAGGTTAAGAAGTTTATGGAGTTTGGATTTATTCCCAAGGCAGTGGGAGGCATCTGGATTTCTGGATTGATGACATCAGAGCCTCTATGCTTTAGGCCTCCAGGCTTAGGAGCATCACCATACAAAAAAACTTGCCATGGTACTGTTACTCTCCCCTCTGCCCTCAAATTAATATTCTGTAAGGTTAGTTGATACCTGAGTGAAATCATGGTAACATGTTTTTCATGTTGCTTTTCTTACTGACTTTGAATCCCTCAGATCTTGATCTGAAAAAGGATCTTGCAAAAATTCACATAATTTTTATTATAAATTTACTGGAATGGGGACCATATCAATATGTATGGCTTTTAGCACCATACCTTAATGAGAGAAAGTTTATGAATAATCACTAATGATATCGATTCATACTGGTGAAATGAAATATTTATAAAGCATTTCCTTTACGCTTAATTGGGTGGGGACTTCCCTGGTGGTACAGTGGTTAAGAATCCTCCTGGCAATGCAGGGGACACAGGTTCGAGCCCTGGTCCAGGAAGATCCCACATGCTGTGGAGCAACTAAGCCCATGCACCACAACTACTGAAGCTGGCGTGCCTAGAGCCCGTGCTCTGCAACAAAGAGTAGCCCCCGCTCACCACAACTAGAGAAAGCCCGCGTGCAGCAACGAAGACCCAACACAGTCATAAATAAATAAATAAATTTAATTGCATGGCAGTCTCCAGTTCATGAATTTATTGTAAAATCAATTTTGGTCTTAGAGTTGGCTTTGAGTTCTTATTGTTCAAGACTTGTTAGTCAAAGAGAATGATTAACACGAGACTGTGTTTTTGAAAAGAAAATGAAAGTGATGCTCAAATTCTTTTTTGTAGTATCTGTATTATTGGGCTATCTTTAAGGCAGTAAAGAAATGCAGTTTACATCAGTTGTCAGTTCTTTAGGTCGTAAGGATGTTATGGGGTGTCTCCAGTGACTCATGATCCATAAGATCGTCCATAATATCTTGTATTACAAGTCGATCCATTTTCCATAATGTGTTTCCCTAGAGAGAAAAAAATTCAGAAAGATTTTACAGTTGTCTCTTTGTTCCAATTTCTTTTTGTAGGCTTAAAAATTACTGTGGGTAGACAAATTGCCCTTCATTGTCTTCTGAAATGATTTAAATAGCTTAAGCAAATTTTTTAAAAAGTATGTCCCTGCACCTGTGTTCTAGAAATTTGATGTTAGGCGTATTCATAGAAACACAGCATACGTTATAAATTTATTATTTTTGTGGATATAATTCTGAATGGATATTATGACTGCATTTATTTGCCATTTTAGATATGTAGTGTGATTTAGCTCAGGATAAAGCAATACAGAGTCCAAAAAATATAATACCATTTAGGATTTTTGCTGTAAAATCTATTATACTGTAGGAGGTTTCACATTTCTAAAGTGAAAGCAGTGAGTACTGTGGGGTCAGGGACTAACCAGTGAATGAAAGTCAGAACTCAAAATGAAGTGCTTTTTCTGTTTAACACTGGGCAATGATAGAAACTGATAATGTTTGATTAATGAACGGCAGCCTTGCAGCGGGTGAAAACATCTGCAAGAAGTGATTTATTATTTCAAAGGTATTGGAAGCTTGCAGTATCTTGCAGATTTAAGTATGTGTGCCTGAGTAAAATAAATGAGATGCAACATGTGAAAAATGAAAACGCATTACTTGTAAAGAATGTGTCACAAGCAGGGTATTTTTGTTCAAGTACACTTTGTCATGGGGACTTTTAATGCTGTTCTGAATACAAATCATTTAACTGGTTCATAAAATCGCCTCAGTTGGAATTCTTGCATCTATCATCCAAGACGTAAATGAGGGTTAAACTTAATGTGGTGTAACAACATCCCTTAAATGTTCAAATTCTGCATCATATACAACTATTAAAATTGCACATATGTTTTATGTATAAAGATGAATAAATTGTAGATACTTGAAACAACAGTCCCCAAACAGAAACAAGGTTTGAAGTCTTGAGGCCTTAACACTCATCAAATACTCTGAGTTGAGGATTTCACTGCAAGCTTTTATAGCTAGACGTTTGAATAATCTATCATTTTATGATTGAACAATTTTTAGTTAGGTGACATGTTATATGATAAATAATAGAATGCAATGAAGGGAGTGGTACTATTTTAAGCACTGCTGTTGAAGTTCTAATGTGCGTGTGTGTTGTGTATGTGAGCGTGTGTGTGTACACAACTGGAATTATTCACTGTTGCTTTGGTAAAAATTATACCTTTTCTATAAAAGTAGTTACCTTATATTTCACATATACTAGATAATTATATCAGAAAATAAAATTCAAAATTCTTTCAAGTTACTAGTAACCTGATAATAGTCATAGTGGGTTAAACCCAATGAAAAACAATGTGAAAATAAACTTGGAACAGTAGCAGAATTATGCCATCAGGACTACTAATTCCTTTTTGTGTGGTTTGTGAGATATATCTGCTTGTTTAACTCACCTCTAAAAGGCACTTTTGCAAAGTTTGGTGTTGTTACTATGAGGAACATCCTCTTCAGATCAACAAGATTTTTAAAAATGTAATCACTATCATAAGAAAACTAACTTCTATGAAAGAATTTTTTTAATATTATGGAACTTATTATATGTTATTCTTAATGAATTAGAAAGTAAATTGCAGCAAGTTTTATGCATCCCTTTTGCCTATGGTAGCTTTAGGACTGAGCATAAACTAAACCCTTATTAAATGTTTAATTGAATGATTGAATAAATGAAGAGATTAGTAAAGAAAATATTATTCACTGCAAATTTACTCATTCATTTAATAGGGTACTGGGAAACCTGCTTCATGTCAGGCATTGGGCAGGTTCTGGAAATATATACGTGAAGAGGACACACATAATCCCTGCTCTTAAGGAGATCCTAGGCTGGTGGGAAACAAATATTAAATAGAACACATACCACATCGTGAAACAATTTTAAAAGTGATATAATGAATTGTAAAGGACTATGAGGCTGCATTCCAAGGGGACCTAACCTGAGTGGGAGACACGGAGGGATCATGTAACCTGAGCGGGGAGAGAGCAAAGAAAGGTGACTAGAGGCCAGAGAGGCGATGTAGCTGGATGGGGAGTGAAAGAATCAGATTTCCATTTTTTTTTAACATCTTTATTGGAGTATAATTGCTTTACGATGGTGTGTTAGTTTCTGCTGTATAACAAAGTGAATCAGCTATATGTATACATATATCCCCATATCCCCTCCCTCTTGCATCTCCCTCCACCCTCCCTATCCCACCCCTCTAGGTGGTCACAAAGCACCGAGCTGATCTCGCTGTGCTACGCGGCTGTTTCCCACTAGCTATCTACTTTACATTTAGTAGTGTATATATGTCCAAGCCACTCTCACTTTGTCCGAACTTACCCTTCCCCCTCCCCATGTCCTCAAATCCATTCTCTACGTCTGTCTTTTTTCCTGTCCTGTGCCTAGGTTCTTCAGAACCATTTTTTTTTTCTTTTTTCCAATTCCATATATATGTGTTAGCATACGGTATTTGTTTTTCTCTTTCTGACTTACTTCACTCTGTGTGACAGACTCTAAGTCCATCTACCTCACTATAAATAACTCAATTTTGTTTCTTTCTATGGCTGAGTAATGTTCCATTGTATATATGTGCCATATCTTCTTTATCCATTATCTGTCAATGGGCACTTTAGGTTGCTTGCATGTCCTGGCTATTGTAAATAGAGCTTCAATGAACATTGGGGTGCATGTGTCTTTTTGAATTATGGTTTTCTCAGGGTATATGCCCAGTAGTGAGATTTCTAGGTCGTATGGTAGTTCTATTTTTAGTTTCTTAAGGAACTTCCACACTGTTCTCCATAGTGGCTGTAACAATTTACATTCCCACCAACAGTGCAAGAGTGTTCCCTTTTCTCCACACCCTCTCCAAAATGTATTGTTTGTAGATTTTTTTGATGATGGCCATTCTGACTGGTGTGAGATGATACCTCATTGTAGTTTTGATTTGCATTTCTCTAATGATTAGTGACATTGAGCTTTCTTTCATGTGTTTGTTGGCAATCTGTATATCTTCTTTGGAGAAATGTCTGTTTAGGTCTTCTGCTCATTTTTGGATTAGGTGGTTTGTTTTTTTGATATTGAGCTGCATGAGCTGCTTGTAAATTTTGGAGATTAATCCTCTGTCAGTTTCTTCATTTGCAAATATTTTCTCCCATTCTGAGGGTTGTCTTTTTGTCTTGTATGGTTTCCTTTGCTGCGCCAAAGCTTTTAAGTTTCATTAGGTCCCATTAGTTTATTTTTGTTTTTATTTCCATTTCTCTAGGAGGTGGGTCAAAAAGGATCTTGCTGTGATTTATGTCCTAGAGTGTTCTGCCTATGTTTTCCTCTAAGAGTTTGATAGTGTCTGGCCTTACATTTAGGTCTTTACTCCATTTTGAGTTTATTTTTGTGTATGATGTTAGGGAGTGTTCTAATTTCACTCTTTTACATGTAGCTGTCCAGTTTTCCCAGCACCATTTATTAAAGAGGCTGTTTTCTCCATTGTATGTTTTTGCCTCCTTTATCAAAAATAAGGTGACCATATGTGCATGGGTTTATCCCTGGGCTTTCTATCCTGTTCCATTGATCTATATTTCTGTTTTTTGTGCCAGTACCATAGTGTCTTTATTACTGTAGCTTTGTAGTATAGTCTGAAGTCAGGGAGCCTGATTCCTACAGCTTTGTTTTTCTGTCTCAAGATTGCTTTGGCTATTTGGGGTCTTTTGTGTTTCCATACAAATTATGAAATTTTTTGTTTCAGTTCTGTGAAAAATGCCAGTGGTAGTGTGATAGGGATTGCACTGAATCTATAGATTGCTTTGGATAATATAGTCATTTTCACAATGCTGATCCTTCCAACCCAAGAACATGGTATATCTCTCCATCTGTGTGTATCATCTTTAATTTCTTTCATCGGTGTCTTATAATTCTCTGCATACAGGTCTTCTGTCTCCTTAGGTAG
This sequence comes from Globicephala melas, assembly GCF_963455315.2. NCBI lineage: Eukaryota > Metazoa > Chordata > Mammalia > Artiodactyla > Delphinidae > Globicephala > Globicephala melas. The sequence continues at coordinate 102,268,770 of NC_083314.1, forward strand.
GTTTATTCCTAGGTATTTTATTCTTTTTGTTGCAATGGTAAATGGGAGTGTTTCCTTAATTTCTCTTTCAGATTTTTCATCATTAGTATATAGGAATGCCAGAGATTTCTGTGCCTTAATTTCGTATCCTGCTACTTTACCAAATCCATCCATTAGCCCTAGTAGTTTCCTGGTAGCATTTTTAGGATTCTCCATGTAGACTATCATGTCACTTGCAAACACTGAGTTTTACTTCTTCTTTTCCGACTTGGATTCTTTTTATTTCTTATTCTTCTCTGGTTGCTGTGGCTAAAACATCCAAAACTATGTTGAATAATAGTGGTGATAGTGGGCAACCTGATCTTATTGGAAGTGGTTTCAGGTTTTCAACATTGAGAAAGATGTTGGCCCTGGGTTTGTCAGATATGGCGTTTATTATGTTGAGGTAACTTCCCTGTATTCCTACTTTCTGGAGAGTTTTTATCATAAATGGATATTAAATTTTGTCAAAACCTTTTTCTGCATCTCTTGAGATGATCAGATGGTTTTTATCCTTCAGTTTGTTACTGTGGTGTATCACATTGATTGATACAAATATACTGAAGAATCCTTGCATTCCTGGGATAAACCCCACTTGATCATGGTGTATGCTCCTTTTAATGTGCTGTTGGATTCTGTTTGCTAGTATTTTGTTGAGATTTTTTGCATCTTTGTTCATCAGTGATATTGGTCTGTAGTTTTCTTTCTCTGTGACATCTTTGTCTGGTTTTGGTATCAGGGTGATGGTGGCCTCGTAGAACGAGTTTGGGAGTGTTCCTCCCGCTGGTATATTTTGGAAGAGTTTAAGAAGGATAGGTGTTAGCTCGTCTCTAAATATTTGATAGAATTCACCTGTGAAGCCATCTGGTTCTGTGCTTTTGTTTCATGGAAGATTTTTAATCACAGTCTCAATTTCAGTGCTTGTGATTTGTTTGTTTATATTTTCTATTTCTTCCTGGTTCAGTCTCAGAAGGTTGTGCTTTTCTAAGAATATGTCCATTTCTTCCAGGTTGTCCATTTTGTTGGCATATAGTTGCTTGTAGTAATCTCTCATGATGTTTTGTATTTCTTCAATAACAGTTGTTACTTCTCCTTTTTCATTTCTAATTCTGTTGATTTGGGTCTTCTCTTTTTCTTGATGAGTCTGGCTATTGGGTTATCAGTTTTGTTTATCTTCTCAAAGAACCAGCTTTTAATTTTATTGATCTTTGCATTGATCTTTGTGTTTCCTTATATTTTTCATTTTGGATGTCCTGTCCATTGGTGAAAGTGGGGTGTTAAAGTCCCCTACTATGATTGTGTTACTGTCAATTTCCCCGTATATGGCTGTTAGCATTTGCCTTATGTGTTGAGGTGCTCCTATGTGGGGTGCATACATATTTAGAATTGTTATATCTTCTTCTTGGATCAATCCTTTGATCATTATTTAGTGTCCTTCTTTGTCTCTTGTAATAGTCTTTAATTTGAAGTCTATTTTATCTGATACGAGAATTGCTACTCCAGCTTTCTTTTGATTTCTATTTGCATGGAATATCTTTTTACTTCCCTTCACTTTCAGTCTGTATGTGTCCCTAGGTCTGAAGTCGGTCTCTGCTTGTAGACAGCATATATACGGGTCTTGTTTTTGTACCTATTCAGCCGGTCTATGTCTTTTGGTTGGAGCATTTAATCCATTTACATTTAAGGTAATTATCGATATGTGTGTTCCTATTCCCATTTTCTTAATTGTTTTGGGTTTGTTATTTTAGGACTTTTCCTTCTCTTGTTTCCTGCCTAGAGAAGTTCCTTTAGCATTTGTTGTAAAGGTGATTTGGTGGTGCTGAATCCTCTTATCTTTTGCTTCTCTGTAAAGGTTTTAATTTCTCCTTCAAATCTGAATGAGATCCTTGCTGGGTATAGTAATCTTGGTTGTAGGATTTTCCCTTTCATCACTTTAAATAGGTCCTGCCACTCCGTTCTGGCTTGCAGAGTTTCTGCTGAACAATCAGCTGTTAACCTTATGAAGATTCCTTTGTATGTTATTTGTTGTTTTTCCCATGCTGCTTTTAATATTTTTTCTTTGTATTTAATTTTTGATTAATATGTGTCTTGATGTGTTTCTCCTTGGATTTATCCTGTATGGTACTCTGTGCTTCCTGTACTTGATCAACTATTTCCTTTCCCATATTAGGAAAGTTTTCAACTATAATCTCTTCAAATATTTTTCAGTCCCTTTCTTTTTCTCTTCTTCTTCTGGGACCCCTATAATTCAAATGTTGGTGCATTTAATGTTGTCCCAGTGGTCTTGAGACTGTTCTCAATTTTTTTCATTCTTCTTTCTTTATTCTGCTCTGCAGTAGTTATTTCCAGTATTTTATCTTCCAGGTCGCTTATCTGTTTTGCCTCAGTTATTCTGCTGTCAATTCCTTCTAGAGAATTTTAAATTACATTTATTGTGCTGTTCCACATTGTTTATTTGCACTTTAGTTCTTCTATATCCTTGTTAAACGTTTCTTGTATTTTCTCCATTCTATTTCCAAGACTTTATATCATCTTTACTATCATTACTCTGAATTCTTTTTCAGGTAGACTGCCTGTTTCCTCTTCTTCTGTTTGGTCTGGTGGGTTTTTACCTTGCTCCTTCATCTACTGTGTGTTTCTCTGTTTTCTCAGTTTTCTTAGTTTACTGTGTTTGGGATCTCCTTTTTGCAGGCTGCACGTTCATAGTTCTCCTTGTTTTTGGTGTTTGCTCCGAGTGTCTATCATTAGTTCAGTGGGTTGTGTAGTCTTTTTGGTGGAGGGGAGTTGTGCCTGTGTTCTGGTGGATGAAGCTGGATCTGTCTTTCTGGTGGGCAGGTCTGCGTCTGAGGGTGTGATTTGGGGTTTCTGTGACTTTATTATGATTTTAGACAGCCTTTCTGCTAATGTGTGTGGTTGTGTTCCTGTCTTGCTAGTTTGTTTGGCATAGGGTGTCCAGCACTGTAGCTTGCTGGTCGTTGAGTGGAGCTGGGTCTTAGCGTTGAGTTGGAGATCTCTGGGAGTGCTTTTGCTGTTTGATATTACGTGGAGCCAGGAGGTCTGTGTTGGAAGAAAGAAAGAAAGAAAGAAAGAAAGACAGAAAGAGAAAAAGAGAGAGTGAGAGAGAGGAAGGAAAGAGGGAAGGAAGGAAGGAAGGAAAAGAAAAGAAAATAAAGTTATTAAAATAAAAAGTAATTATTAAAATTAAAGAAAATTAAAAAGTAATAAAAAAAGAAAAAAAAAGAAAGTAAGAAGAGAACAGCCAAACCAAAAAACAAATCCATCAATGATAACAAGCTCTAAAGACTATACTAAAAAAAAACAAACAACAAATAAAACCAGACAGAACCCTAGGGCAAATGGTAAAAGCAAAGCTATAGAGAGAAAATCACACAAAGAAGCATACACATACAGTCACAAAAAGAGAAAAAGGAAAAAAATATATATATTGTTGCTCCCGAAGTCCACCACATCGATTTGGGATGGTTCTTTGTCTTTTCAGGTGTTCCACAGGTGCAGGGTACCTCAAGTTGATTATGGAGATTTAATCCACTGCTCCTGAGGCTGCTGGGAGAGATTTCCCTTTCTCTTCTTTGTTCACACAGCTCCCAGGGGCTCAGCTTTGGATTTGGCCCTGCCTCTGCATGTAGGTCGCCTGAGGGAGTCTGTTCTTCGCTCAGACAGGACGGGGTTAAAGGAGCAGCTAATTCGGGGGCTCTGGCTCACTCAGGCCAGGGGGAGGGAGGGGTATGGAATGTCGGGTAAGCCTGTGGGCGGCAGAGGCCGGCTTGATGTTGCAACAGCCTGAGGTGCGCCGTGTGTTCTCCCGGGGATGTTGTCCTTGGATCCCGGGACCCTGGCAGTGGAGGGCTGCACAGGCTCCCAGGAGGGGAGGTGTGGAGAGTGACCTGTGCTTGTACACAGGCTTCTTTTGGCTGTAGCAACAGCCTTAGCGTCCCATGCCCATCTCTGGTGTCCGCACTGATAGCCACAGCTAGCACCCGTGTTTGGAGGTTGTTTAGGCGGTGCTCTGAATCCTCTCTGCTCGTGCACCCCAAAACAATGGTCTCTTGCCTCTTAGGCAGTTCCAGACTTTTTCCCGGACTCCCTCCCGGCTAGCTGTGGTGCACTGGCCCCTTCTGGCTGTGTTCACGCATCCAACCCCAGTCCTCTCCCTGGGATCTGACCTCTGAAGCTCGAGCCTCAGCTCCCAGCCCCCACCCGCCCCGGCGGGTGAGCAGACAAGCCTCTCGGGCTAGTGAGTGCCCATCAGCACCGATCCTCTGTGTGGAAATCTCTCTACTTTGCCCTCCGCACCCCTGTTGCTGTGCTCTCCTCCGCGGCTCCGAAGCTTCCCCCCACCGCCACCCACAGTCTCCACCAGTGAAGGGGCTTCCTAGTGTGTGGAAACCTTTCCTCTTTCACAGCTTTCTCCCACTGGTGCAGGTCCCGTCCCTATTCTTTTGTCTCTGTTTTTTTTTCTTTTTTCTTTTGCCCTACCCAGGTATGTGGGGAGTTTCTTGCCTGTTGGGAGGTCTGACTTCTGCCAGTGTTCAGTAGGTGTTCTGTAGGAGTTGTTCCACATGTAGATGTATTTCTGATGTATTTGTGGGGAGGAAGGTGACCTCTACGTCTTTCTCTTCCACCATCTTGAAGGTCTCTCATGACCCTGTCATTTCTGCAGCTGTTTCAGCTCCCACTTCCATAGTAACCAGATGTGGATACAACCACTTTTCATTGCTCTTCCCAAACTTCTCCCAAAAATGTGTGAGTGTAGCAGACTTTTCCAAAGTTTGGTGCTTTATTTAAATCTTTCTTCTTATATTGAGGAAAAGTTGAAACCTCCACATCACCAGTATCAACTGCTGTTATGAAGCCACAGTGAACCACCTCCTGTGTTCACAAAGCACCTTATAGATCCCAGCATTCTTAAGCACTCCTGGTTCTTCTGCCTCAGACTCTTTTGTCTACAGAGGTCACTTGGTCACAGGAGGCACGGGAAAGGTGAGGGTGGCAGGGACAGTGGTTTCTGAGTGCCCAGGAGCGGGTGGTGTTTGGAGTGAGCCGTCCTCGGTTAAGCAGCACAAAGAGGAGACCGAGAGCAGTGGCCTGCGTCAGGAGAGGGAGGGCGGTAAAAGCAGACAGCGCTGGCTACTATCTGGTGGGCTCCATTCCGGTGGCCTCCTGCCCCACAGCTCCTAAGTTTCTGATATTGGGAAGGAACGGTGGCCTCCCATTGCTGAGACCTTGATCCTTGGTAGGCGCATGTGGCTGCCTCCATATTTCCATTTTAAAGGAATCTCTTTGGCAGCTGTATAGAGGGAAGGGTAGAGGTGTGAAAATCATTTAAGAGGCTCTACTAATAGGAACACAAGATGATGGCATTGATTCTGCGCTTTTCAGGAACACAGATCTCTTCCTATTATGGTCTCTCGACCTCTCCCCTGTCTTCATTTTCTCTGTTCTCTGGGAGCATTCATGGCCTAAAAATAAGGGGCTTTTCATCATTACTGTTTGGTACCTCCTAACTCCCCCTTCTTATATTTAACTTAGAATTATTTATGAAATCTTAACTATCATTTAAATTAAACACAGGAATACTTGTCTGGCAACAAGACAGTCTCCCCAAAGTTTTCTTTGTACTTTTTGCTTATTTTCAAAATTTTGACTCCCCTGAAGTGTCAAAAAAATTAATTACCATATTTTAATTACCAAATAGTAATACATGGTTAATTGCATTGTGATCAGATTTAAATACATTACTATATGCAGCCACAGAATCATTCAAAACTGCAAAAGAAACATTATTTTTTAAGTAACTTATTCATGTGCAGACAAAATTATAACTAGAATAAGAAATATGAAGATTTATTTAATAACAGTCATGAAAGAATTTCTGTAACCTTTGTGTTTTCTAAAATTTGCTAACCTTCACTGTCAGGAATATTTTCCTCATCTTTTTTACTTATAAATCAGTCTTAAGTGGAAATAGGCATGATCATCTTGAGAGCTCCTTATGTAGCTGAAAATCTTCATTAAATTGACTTCTCCAGGCTGAATAATTACAGTTCCAATTAATTAAAGACTAAAAATTGCTTCCTCAATTAAACTGAAATGTGTAGGCAAACATATGAAAATATAAGCCTTCTAGATTTAAGAGTTTTCTTAGAACTCCTTGCTAAGATGTCAAATATTAATATTGCCTAGCATCCTTAACATCAAAGAACATACAGAGGTATGTCCTTCTTTCTAATTATGTAGATATAACATATGTAAAACAAAATTAAGATCCACGGCATACTTAGTAGGAATCTAATAAGAATTCATAATAAATATAGGTTTCTGGTTCTTTCTGTCTTTAAAATGGATCTGCAGCCCTGGACAAGTCACACCCTTCCCAGGTCCCAAATGCAGGGTTGATATGATGATGAAAAGAAATGACACATGTGAAACCTTGATAATTATGCATCAGTCTGTAATCCTTATAAATATTAATTGTTGGTAGTGACATTGATTCCCACTTTTCATCTCATATAAAACTGAGCATAGTTTCAGACTCATAAATGGCATAAGCAGACTCTATGTCCTTATGTGCGTCCTTCATAAGAAAATTTGAACACCAACCAATCGTACATTAAGATTATTTCTTGCAAGGTTTTGTACCTTCAACTTAACATTGTGGGGCATTTTTTAGGCTGGCTGTGGGGACGGAAGGTAGCACTTGGTGATTTAAACAACTGGAAGCTAATTGTCAGTATTGAGAGATTTTCATAATGGACGAAAATTTGACAGTTTACACTTTCAGTAGGGTTTCTGTTGTAGGAAAGAATCCAGGGTAACGAGAAAGAACCATAGTTTAGGTTATTTTGTAATAAAAGTATGAAAGAAATGAATACATACAGAAGGATACCTATGTGCTTTGGGGGAGATAGTTCAGAAAGTGATTGTAGACAGTGAATATTAAAGAGCTGTATTAAATAGCTACTTAAATAGTCTTTCTCCATTCCTTTCTACATATACACACATATAAAGATGTCATCTCAGAATAATTTGAACTAAATGATTTTGGGATTTAAAGACAGAAGTTGAAGTGACTAGTACCCCATAAAGTCATACAATATTTTATATATGTGTGTATATATATATATAATGTATATAATATTTTATACACACACACACACACACAGACACACACACACACACATACCCACATATATAGAGAGACAGAGACAGAGAAATTATATAGTATAAGCCAGTCATATTGGAAATGAGAGTAAAGCCCAAAGGACTTGAGAAAGTATTAAAAGATAGAGGGTAATAAAACAAAATATCAAGAAAGACCTAATTTAAACAATCACTGTCAACAAGCAGATTATGAAATTGACCAATCAGGAGGAATAACCAGGATGACCAATTTTCTAATGGATTTTTGTGTTTAAAGTGTGTCAATTACCTATTGCTACATAACAAACAGCCCCACATTTATTTGCTTATGATTCCATGGATGGCATTTTGATCTGGGATCAAACAGAAGTTGTGCTACACATGTTTTCAGCTGTTTTCACATGAATTGGAATCAGTTGGGAGGTTGCTTAGAAGCTGGTTGGCCTGGGATGGGCTTCTCACATGTCTCAGGTGTCAATTGGGAAAATTGGATTTTTTTAATCTACACATTTATCCCTCTTCACATGATATCCCATCCTCTATCTCTCTTCACATGGTATCTCATCCTCAAGGAGGCTAGCCCAGTTGTTCACAAGGTAGGTTTGTCCCAAGAGAATGAATGTACAAGCTTCAAGCCTTCTTGAAGCCAAGGCTTAGAAGTCACACAGTGTTATTCTCACCCCATTATTTTGGTCAAAGCAATTGTTACAGGATAATCCAAATGCAAGGGCAGGGTCATAGATTCCCCTTAAATTTTAAGGAGAGGAATGGCAAAGTCATCTACAATGGGTCATGCATACAAGGATGGAAGGAGTTCTTATGGCCTTCTGTGCAAACAATCTACAATCCACTGGTAGTATGTTATATTGAGAAAAAAGTAGATTTTATTTTTTCCAGGTGGTTTCTCTTTCAGCATAGGCTTCCGGCATGAAAACTGTTCTATGGAGGATCTCATCTGACTGAAATGAGATAGCAGGAGTCATATGCCTATGCGTAGTTTCAAAGAATCATGTATTCCAAGTGATTATGATTGAAGATTCCAGAACTGTAGTGCCTGGGTTTAAACTTAGTTTTTTTATTGAATGAGTTACTCAGTAACTCCTTGTTTCAGTCTTCTTAACTTTAAGTCTGGAAAATAATATAACTGCCTCACTGGATCATAAACAGGATTAAGTGATTTGGTACAGATAAAATGTGTAAAATCGTGCCTGGCATAAAATAAATGCTTAACATGTGTTAGCTATTATTATATCTTAATCCCAGTTCTCCATACAAATGGTGAAATTTTTTGTTCTAGTTCTGTGAAAAATGCCAGCGGTAGTTTGATAGGGATTGCATTGAATCTGTAGATTGCTTTGGGTAGTATAATCATTTTCACAAAGTTGATTCTTACAATGAAAGAACATGGTATATCTCTCCATCTGTGTGTATCATCTTTAATTTCTTTCATCAGTGTCTTATAAGTTTCTGCATACAGGTCTTTTGTCTCCTTAGGTAGGTTTATTCCTAGGTATTTTATTCTTTTTGTTGCAGTGGTAAATGGGATTGTTTCCTTAATTTCTCGTTCAGATTTTTCATCATTAGTGTACAGGAATGCAAGAGATTTCTGTGCATTAATTTTGTATCCTCCTACTTTACCAAATTCATTGATTAGCTCTAGTAGTTTTCTGGTAGCATCTTTAGGATCCTCTATGTATCGTATCATGTCATCTGAAAACTGTGACAACATTACTTCTTCTTTTCCGACTTGGATTCTTTTTATTTCTTATTCTTCTCTGATTGCTGTGTCTAAAACTTCCAAAGCAATGTTGAATAATAATGGCGAGAGTGGGAAACCTTGTCTTGTTCCTGATCTTAGTGGAAATAGTTTCAGTTTCTCACCATTGAGGATAACACAAAAGACCCAGAATAGCCAAAGGAATCTTGAGAAAGGAAAACGGAGCTGGAGGAATCAGGCTCCCTGACTTCAGACTATACTACAAAGCTATAGTAATCAAGACAGTATGGTACTGGCACAAAAACAGAAATATAGATCAATGGAACAGGATAGAAAGCCCAGAGATAAACCCATGCACATATGGTCACCTTATTTTTGATAAAGGAGGCAAGAATATAAAATGGAGAAAAGACAGCATCTTCAATAAGTAGTGCTAGGAAAACAGGACAGCTACATGTAAAAGAATGAAATTAGAACACTTCCTAACACCATACACAAAAATAAACTCAAAATGGAGTAAAGACCTAAATGTAAGGCCAGACACTATAAAACTCTTAGAGGAAAACATCGGCAGAACATTCTATGACATAAATCACAGCAAGATCCTTTTTGACCCACCTCCTAGGGAAATGGAAATAAAAATAAAAATAAACAAATGGGACCTAATCAAACTTAAAAGCTTTTGCACAGCAAAGGAGAACATAAGACCAAAAGGCAACCCTCAGAATGGGAGAAAATATTTGCAAATGAAGAAACTGACAAAGGATTAATCTCCAAAATTTATAAGCAGCTCATGCAGCTCAATATCAAAAAAACAAACAACTGAATCCAAAAATGGGCAGAGACCTAAACAGACATTTCTCCAAAGAAGATATACAGATTGCCAACAAACACATGAAAGGATGCTCAACATCACTGATCATTAGAGAAATGCAAATGAAAACTACAATGAGGTATCACCTCACATCAGTCAGAATGGCCATCATTAAAAATTCTACAAACAGTACATTCTGGAGAAGGTGTGGAGAAAAGGGAACCCTCTTGCACTGTTGGTGGGAATGTAAATTGTTACAACCACTATGGAGAACAGTATGGAGGTTCCTTAGAAAACTAAAAATAGAATTACCGTATGACCAGAAATCCCAGTAATGGGCATATACCCTGAGAAAACCATAATTCAAAAAGAATCATGTACCACAATGTTCATTGCAGCTCTATTTGCAATAGCCAGGACATGGAAGCAACTTAAGTTTCCATCAACAGATGAATGGATAAAGAAGAAGTGGCACATATATACAATGGAATATTACTCAGGCATAAAAGGAAATGAAATTGAGTTATTTGTAATGAGGTGGATGGACCTAGAGTCTGTCATACAGAGTGAAGTAAGTCAGAAAGAGAAAAGCAAATACCATATTCTAACACATATATATGTAATCTAAAAAAAAGAAAATGGTTATGAAGAACCTAAGGGCAGGATGGGAATAAAGATGCAAATCTACTAGAGAATGTACTTGAGGACATTGGGAGGGGTAAGGGTAAGCTGGGAGAAAGTGAGAGAGTGACATGGACATATATACTCTACCAAATGTAAAATCGATAGCTAGTGGGAAGCAGCCACATAGCACAGGGAGATCAGTTCGGTGCTTTGTGACCACCTAGAGGGGTGGGATATGGAGGGTGAGAGAGAGGGAGATGCAAGAAGGAAGAGATATGGGGATATATGTGTACGTATAGTTCATTCACTTTGTTATAAAGCAGAAATTAACACACCATTTTAAAGCAATTATACTCCAATAAAGATGTTAAAATAAATAAATAAATAAATAAATAAATAAAAATGAACCATTACAATACACTGAGATAGATGTAAAAAAAAAAAAAAAATCCCAGTTCTCAATAGTGAATAAAACTATATGTCCTTATGATATAAATCAATATAATCTCTAGTTTTAATTATATTTCTATGTGTTTTCTGTTACTGTTTACTTGTATAGCTACTTTATTTCAGTAATTATGTTCTAAACTTTATTCTCAAAACACTAATTTTAACCATAATCGTATAACAGAAATAAAGTTTATTCCCCAAGTATCTGGTTTCCTATCAAGCCCAAGACATAATACCTAATGAGATGATACACAGGCATTAAATTGCTTCTAAAGCTCAGCTCCCTAATTCCTTTTCTTGTTACGTTAACACAGTCCACAGCACCTGGCCCACTTTTACTTTAGTTTTAGATTAGTTTTCCCATAGTGCCTTAGACATTCACTGTAAACCACAGACTGATTTCCACAGTCCTATCAAAGGTTGGGTTTTCTGCATGACAGCTGCTACTTGATTGAATCCAGGATGGATCTCACCACCTAGATTCCTTACTACTATTTCTGTTAGACCTCAACTATACCGATAGTTTCAAACCGTTACCTAGTAACAGCGGCAGTTAAATCCAGACCTGATATTTGGTAGCCTAGCTATGATCACAAAGTTCCTTTCAACAATAACTTTTCATGTTTCTATGAGGCCTATTGTCAAGGTGAAAGATAATGAAAATTTGATTTGGTAGTAGCAGCAGAAATGAAAATGAGAAGATGAATGAAAGAGAAAGGGCAGAGTTGACTCATCAGTAATTGGCAAAATATCAAATGTATGAATTGGAAAAAAATGGAGAGTCTGAGGAGACTTTTGTTTTGGTAATCCTATTGGACATAATTTTTGTGATGATATAGTACTTGACAGTGTAATAATTTTAATACTTTGTTAGGAAAACAAATACAGAGTGAATTTATATATCTTTATTTTCAGAAGTTATATAATTATACAAAGGTACTATGCAGATATAATATAGTCTGATAAGTATTTTAAGATAAACTTTCTTTGGCTTATTCAGAGAACTTATAAAGATGTAGCACTGTTGAATGAAATAATGTTCAGTAGTTTATTACACATTATAATAGGCAAATTTCCCTCTTTGAAAACGTGTGGTCTTGAATTTAAAGTTTTCTGCTTTTAGTAAGAAACACATACTATATGAGTATATATTAGAATAAAAGCTGTATATTATACTGTTATTTTTGTTTTTCCTAGTTCTATACATGGTATATCTCACCTCCAGGGAATTTGTCTTCTATTTCTAATCAGATGAATAATTGGGCTCTGTACTTCCCATTGTTTTGGGTGATCAAATATAAAATTTGCTTAGAAAAAATATATAAACTCATGTTAAATTTTAAGAATAATATACATCAATTTAATTTTCTGTATTTGTGAAAAGGACACCAAAATATTTAAACTTATATTTTCTAGTAAGCTAGCTTATCTTTTTTTTTTTTTTTTTTTTTGCGGTACACGGGCCTCTCACTGTTGTGGCCTCTCCCGTTGCGGAGCACAGGTTCCACACGCGCAGGCTCAGCGGTCATGGCTCACAGGCGCAGCCGCTCCACGGCATGTGGAATCTTCATGGACCGGGGCACAAACCCGTGTCCCCTCCATCGGCAGGCGGACTCTCAATCACTGCACCACCAGGGAAGCCCCTTACATTTCTTCTTAAAGTCAACATCAATAATATCAAAAACATCCAAACACATTTTTTTTCAGTAAAATCAGAATATAGATATAACTGGTATACTCCGAAGTATTTTAGGAGCTGCCAAGAGCTGCTTAAATCAGACAAAAACTGTAGAAGAGAAAGTGAAAACAAATATTATAGAGTTAGAAGTGAGAGATCTCATACAGCATGGCAATTTGCCCTTCTTTGCATAAATAAGTGTTGGAACTTGGGTGGGCAATGCTCGTAGGAAAAAACAAAAACAAAAAGCTCTTCCTGTACTTGATTTTGTTCAGCAAAACAGAGTAGGTGAAATTACTCAAGCAATCCCACATAAAAAAGCTATATTTGCAGGAAGCCATCTGTGTGCATGGCTGCAAAAAAAGGATAGAACCTTTGGGTTAATAATCTTGGAATGTTACCTTCTCTCACTGCCTAACCACCTCTGCAGGATCATCCTCTAAATAACTAGTCTAAACGAAGTCAAAACATTAGGTACTGAGTAATAAGATATTATTGTGGCCTTAAAACATAAATACTATAAGGAATTGTGGAAAAAAGCAAATACATTTACCAATAGATGAATCATACTCCCCAGAAACATACTGCAGTTGAACATATAAAAATAATGACTCATATTTTGCTATTTATTTAAAACAAGAAAACGTAGTGTGTCATCACGTCTATGAGTGAAAGCTGTAAAGCCTAAGTGACAAAACCAAGGCAGAAAAATAGGAGGAGATAGAAAATGAACTGGCAGAATATAAGAAAGATGACAAAAAAACAACATAATCACTGAATGGAAGAAAAATTAATAAAGGTTGCAAAGCACTGTAAAGGACATATAACATGGAAATGAGAAGAGCAAAAAATGATATGGATAAAGGGAAAGAATTATAATAACTATAAGAAACAGTCAAAAGAGATCTAACATACACATAATTGGAGTACTTCAGAAGAAAGCCTCTTCCTCCTCCAATGGAACAGAACAAATATTTGAAATAATAATTCAAGAAAACTTCTATGCATGAAATAAAAGATTATAAATGATACTTTGAACGTCTTGCCAGGAAAAATTACCCTGGAGTGCCTAAGACTGTGAAATATCCAAGGAAAATTAATGGATTTTTTTAAAGAATAAAAAAATATATATTTTGGATATGTAGGGGAAAAGATCATGTCATACTTAAGAGAAAAAATATTAGACTGGCTTCATACAACTCTGCAGCATTATTCTAGAACAGAAAACACTGAAGCAATACCTACAAGAGAGTCAAGGAAAGAAAATATGAGCTAAGTATTTTATTTTTAGCCAAACTGTCCTCAGGTATAAAGTCTACAGGCAAACATTTTGAACATTCAAGAACTCAGGAAAGATTGTTTTCAGGAGACCATTCTTGGTGAAACTATTAGAGAACAAACTTCAGTCAATCAGAAAAGATGCTGATTGGTGGGTCAAAAGTGTTAGTGAGTGCTACAAACATAACTGAAGAATAAAGTCTAGAACAAACGTGGGGATCATGGTGATAGAAGAGAATATGAACGAAATGTGCTATGATAATGCTGAAATGATAAAAATATCAAATATGGAGGAAAAGTGGGAAACAATGTGAGGCTTTATCTTTAATAGCTAGGTAATCATTTAAAGCTGACTGAGTCACTCAATAGAAGTATAAGCACATTGAGCTTAACATAAGCACATTACTCTTACATGTAATGGAAAAACATGAGGATGGAAATAGTATTGACTAAAGGCCAGTGGTGGAGAATGGGTGTTAGGGGAAGAAATCTTATTATTTTTCATATTAGGGAACTATTGATCCCATCTAAAATATTAGTAGGTTGAGGGTATTGTTTTTGTAAAAATATCGAAAGAACTACCCATTTTATTTTATTTTATTTTATTTTATTTTTAACATCATTATTGGAGTATAATTGCTTTACAATGGTGTGTTAGTTTCTGCTTTGTAATGAAGTGAATCAGCTATACATATACATATATCCCCATATCTCTTCTTTCTTGCGTCTCCCTCCCTCCCACCCTCCCTATCCCACCCCTCTAGGTGGTCACAAAGCACTGAGCTGATCTACCTGTGCTGTGCGGCTGCTTCCCACATATACATAGAATCTAAAAAAAAAAAAGAAAAATTGGTCATGAAGAGCCCAGGGGCAAGATGGGAATAAAGATGCAGACCTACTAGAGAAAGTACTTAAGGATATGGGGAGGGGGAAGGGTAAGCTGGGACAAAGTGAGAGAGTGGCATGGACGTATATACACTACCCGTTTTAAATTTTTAGAAAGCAGCAGACCAAGTGGTAAAATATGTAAAAACCAGGAAAAATAGCATGAAATAAGATGACTTAGCTGACCAACTATATTGACTATATCATAAAAGGCACAGAACAAAAACGAAAACAAATCCTTTAGATTGCGTCTCAAATCAAGACCCAATTCTGTGCTTTATTTAATAGGTACAGCTCAAACAAAGTGAATTGGAAAGGCTGAAATAAAAGGATGATAATGTTACACCAGGTAAATGAAAACAAAAGTAAAGCAAGGGTCATGATGCTAATAACAGGCAAGGTGAAATTCAGTTCAAAAGCAATAAAATGAGAAATAGGGCACTTTTTTAATACCAAATGCTGAAAATCACAATGAAGATGTAGTAGTGATGAAAATCTATGCACCGAAAGCAGCAAATTTCCTATAGGCACATTACTAGTAGGAAACATATTTCACCACTCTCAGTCCAAGCTGATCAAGGTGACAGAAGTGAGATAGAATTAAATAACATAATAATCAATTGCTAAAACACATAAACAAAACTCTGTACCTTGAAACTGAAAATACATCTTCCTTTAAAGCACCCATGGACAATTTTTAAATGAGCATGTACTATGCTATGAAGAAAATCTCAGTAAATTTTCATGAGTAAACACAATATTGATCACACTGTAACAATATATTGGTATTGATTAGGTGATCATGATGGAGTAAATACAAACAAACAATAAAAACACTGTATGGGGGGCTTCCCTGGTGGCGCAGTGGTTGAGAGTCCGCCTGCCGAGGCAGGGGACACGGGTTCGTGCCCCGGTCCGGGAAGATCCCACATGCCGTGGAGTGACTGGGCCCGTGAGCCATGGCCAATGCGCCTGCGCGTCTGGAGCCTGTGCTCCGCAACGGGAGAGGCCGCAGCAGTGAGAGGCCCGCGTACCGCAAAAAAAAAAAAAAAAAAAAAAAAACACTGTATGGGAAATACAGGGGAAGAGATTTCCTTTAAACTACCTTTGGGTCAAATAGGAAATACTTATTGAAATAACAGAATTTGTAATATAAGTGGGGGGGAAATCAAAACTCTACATATAAAATCCTGTGGAATACAATTAATTATAGCCTTAAATAACTTTAGCAACAAAAAAGAAAGAATAAAACAAAGATTTAAACTTCTGACCCAGAAGGTTAGGTTTAAATTAAAATAAAGTATAATTTAATGTATTAATAAAAATAATTTAAATTGAGAAAAAAGAGAAGTAATTAATAAAGACAAACTCAGAAATTAATGACTTAGAAAACAGAAAAATAGAATTAAAAAAAATAAATCTAATATCTAGTCTTTGGCTATAAAACCAAGTAGATTAATTAGGAAAAGAGGAAAAAGTGAACAAATAAAACTACAAAAAATATGAACTCTGAGTACTAAATAACTATAAATAACAGAAAAAATTAAGTAAATTATAAAAAGTTCTTTATAAAATTCAGGGCAAATACATTTGAAATGTATAATTCTTTACTAAAATAATGTTTACCAAAACTTACCTCAAAAAGAGAGTTGACTGATTTCCACAAAGAAGAAGAAAAATATGTCATAGTTCACCTCACAAAAGTCAGGTTCAGAAATTTTCATAAGAGAGCAAACAACTTCATTATTATTTAAATTGCTTGGAAAGTAAGGAACACTTCTAAAGTTTTTCCTGTAATGTTCATAACTTTTATGCCAAACCTGACAAAAATTGCCCAATTCTCCCCAAAAGAAAAAAAAAGAAAAAAACTATGTATGAGTCTTACCAATCTCACTTATAAATATTAATACAAAATGTTAAATGAAATTTATCAAGCAGACTCCACCAACACATTTAAAGAATAATGCACCAGGAAAAAGGGAGGTTCATTACAGAATATAAGCATTGTTCAACATTAGGGAAAGCTAGTGATATACTGTATTAATAAGTCTAAGGAGAATATGATAATTTATATCAAAATTGGGAAGTCATTTGACAGAGTTCAATAGTCATTATTGATTTTCAAATAAAAATACTGTAAGTAGGATGAGATGGATATATTCTTAACACAAATATATATTTATCCTAATGCAAATCTAACATAGCATTTCTCTAATGGAGAAACATTCTCAGTAAACTCAGGACCAAGACAATAATAATAATGTCCATTATCATTATTGTTATTTCACATTTACTGGAAGTAGTTAGTTAGAACACTTAGGGAAAAGAAAGAAGATAGAGTTATAAGAATTGTATTGGTTGAGAAAAAATATTTCATTCTAGATGAGTACCAAAGAAAAATCAACTGATAAACTTTCATAAACAAATTTCAGGAAAACTGGAGTTCAAAATGTGTGTACTGAGATCAGTAGCTTTTATATATGCAAACAAAAAATGATTCTAATTAACCTATTAGAAGATGTGGTGAAATGAAAGTATGTATTTATAAGAGCAACAGAAGTTAAAGTTATATTGTAATAAACCTAAAACATCATTAAATCTTATCAATTAAAATAATATGGTACTAGTACCTGAAAAGACAGATCAACAGAATAGATTAGACAAACCCAGAAATGGACACAAATGTACACGGGAATTTAGTATATGTAAAAGGTGGTATTCCAAATTAGTGTGGAAAAACAAATTATTCATTACATGGTTTTGATATAACTGGGATATCCTCTTCAATAAAGTTGGATCTATGTTTCACATCCTACACTAAGATAGAATAGCATGTTTCACAGAAAAGGAAATAAAAAATGACCCTTAAACAGTTGAAAAAATGCTGAACTTCACTCATAATAAAAGAAATGCAAATTAACACTCCACTGAGGTGCCATTTTATCTATTAGTCTGGCAGATTGTTGGATGAGGCTGTGAGAAAACAGGCACTCTCATACAATGCTTATGTAAAACCATCAGTTCCACTTCTGAGAAATTTCTTCACACATAAGAAATGATGTGTCTACTAGTTTATTAACTGCAGTACTTTTTAAAGTAGCAAAGTAATGGAAACAACCTAAATGTCCATCAGGAGAGACTAGCTAATAATCAACAAATAAATTATGGTATATTTATACAACAGAATACTAGGAAGCTTTAAAAATACTGAAGAACATCTTTATATATCAATGGGGAAATATCTCTGAGATGGATCAGTAAAGTGAAAAAAGTTGGTGTACAACAATATATGCTGTCATTTATGCAAAAAATAGGGTAATAAGAATATTTACTTGTGTATGCATGAAAATTTCATATATTCAGTGCTATCCAAAAAAGTTAAAGCAGTGAAGACAGGGGGACTGTTCACAATGTATCTTTCTGTATCTTATCTTTGAACTATGTGGAAGTATTACATATTTCAAAATGTAACTTTAAAATATTTTCCTTTAAAAACATGTGATAAATTTCACTCTATAGTGCCTTATCGTCTGATATATATACACAAATATTTGCAACATGTGGAGCCCTGATAACTAAGGGTAGAAAGCAATGGGAAGACATTTTAACACGACATTTTGGTAGTTATACAAAGTTACAATTTTGTTTATTGCATCTTAGAGATGGAGGAGCTTGAGAGTTCTAGTTCAAATTTTATAGACAGTAATAATAAATATGTTTGCTGTGTTTTTCTCAGTGGTAGTCTTCTTTGCAGAAAGCCACAGAAGCTAGCTCAAGTTAAGAGTGATTCATTGTAAATATAGGACATGAGATGTTGCCAGGCTTTATGGGAAGTAGAAAGCATCAGGAACAGAAATAAAGCTCTTCATTTCTTGGTTGCCAAACACTCTTGAATCTGATCTGTCTCTTTTTGTTTCTGCTATTTTCATCCTCTACTTTTCTCTATAACTTTACATGTGCTTACTGTACTTGTCTCCAAAAGAAGTCCTTAACCTTCTGCATTACAGATACCAACCAAATTCCCCACTACAGACTGCATATAGTATCTGGGTGGACTGATCAGAGGTTAGGACCTGGATTAAGCATTCATCCTCTGTCCAACCAGTTGTGTCCAAAGGAAGAATCATTTGGTTTATTCCCACTGCAAGACTTGGGACAGGCTAAGCAGTGACATATGTCTTTTATATTCCATGCATGTGTCAGCTAGGCAGTCATAATCTTCATCTAAGAAAGACAGGGAAGCTAAAAATCGCTTTTCACATTGAAGAGGAAAAGTAAAGCATTGACTTCATAATAAATATTTTATGCTAGAAGACCAGCTACTGGGATCTATCTCTTTAAGGGGATTGACCTCTTAAAGTCATAGCAGGCAAGAATAAACAAGATATTTAGACTAACTTTCAGACCTTAGAGCTAGAGCACCAGAGTCAAGTATGAGTCACCCTTTTCTGCTATCACTTTACTGACCTCTGTGACTTTTCTATAAAAATGACCATTTTATTCACCCAGGGAAAACTTCCATGACACATGGCATCTGTGAAGGGTCAGGAGCCTCCAGGCAGTGACAGTTGTTGCAAATGTAGGCTGTGTCCTAACTTCTCCAAAACTACTGGGGAACCACTTACACTGGTTAGGCCATGGTGTTGGATGTTGACCTTGTTGGCCATGGTGGTGTTATGCGACCGGTACAATTACAGACTCACATAATCTTTTAACAGAATAAATATGTCAAGAAAAACACCTCTGCTAGAGGTTGAAAGCAATACTAAAAAAAAAAAATCTTAAGTGCCTCAAGGGGAGTTGGAAAATGCCCTTTCTCCTCCTTAGGAATTTATTTTTAAAAAACAAATCAATGAATTTGTACTCTTTAAATTCTGCAAGTCATTGTTTAACCTGACTTCATTTATATATATTTAAATATTTTGATGAGTTGTCAGTTATATATGCAGACTAGATAAAGAGGTAGATTCTCTGATGATTGATTGCCCTTGGGTTACTTCTGTTTCGATAGTTAACTCCTTTTTTGTGATATCATAAAAATACAGTTTCTGTCCCTATATTTCAATTAGGTTGAGTAGAATAAGAACCAGCTTTCACATGACTGTTGACCTTATCAGTGTCACTCAGAAATCATATCAGCTTGCATAGGAATGTGAAGCATCATTTAGTGATGCATACATGTGTTTGAGGATCTAATTTGGTTATATTTTTTTAATGCATCTTAAGCCTCCAGTGGGCTCCTTAAATTAACAATGAGATAATTGGAATCAATGTCATAGCTGAAAATCTTATTTCTTTGTTTACCTACCAATTATATGAAATTAAATACACAGACATACACCACTGAAACTCAAGGACCCAGCTTCATAGACTATTTGTAAGACTGCTGTCATTTTTAATGAGACCATTGATTATTTGATATAACACATCACTTTAATGATCATTAGGAAAGGAGATTTTTTTAAACTTTCAGAAAATTCAACTGTTTCTTATTTATACTTTTTAAAATGCACAGTGCTTACAAATTCTTATTTCCAAAATGTCTATAATAGATAAGAAAAAGACAGGATGGGAGGAAACAACCAAATAAATATGCACAAAGTAACAGTTAATGTTGAGTATAGTACGGTAGTTTTGTTCAGTGTCTGAGCCATGGGACAGTAGATAACAAGATAATAGAACATTATTCTTAATTCAGTACACATACATTTATTTTACGATAATAGCATTATCAATAAGGGGTAAGGAATGAGCATTTATTAAATGTTTATATATATCAATCATATACAATGACGTTTTAAATCATTGTGGCAATTCTAGAATAGAGTCTTATTCCCATTTTATAAATGGGGAGAGCAATAGCTGCACCCTGGCCACCCTTAGCCCTTGGTTTGCAGACATGACACTAAGGATGGTATAATAACCAAAGAGGCCGCAGGCCCAGGAAGCAGGCTCAGGCCTTTGGTGAAAGGAATTCCATCCTGAAGCGTGGACTCCAGGTGGGCACATAGCTTAGGCTCTACAGAACATCTCACCCCTTGGAGTACGGCCAAAAAATTACTAGAACATTACCTTCTGAAATCCAGAGCCAGGGGCACAGATAGCCTGAGTCTGAAGGCAGTGCTGTTCCAGACCCTCTCTTCAAAGACATCACTCTCAACAGATCTCTTATGGTGCTTTGTGCCTCTTCACTTTTTTGAACACCCCATCTAAGTAAACAGAGCATGGACAGAATACATTCTTTCTTCCTGGTTATTTGCATTTTAAGCCTTTTATCTCTATCTACAGATTGAAAGGCTTTGCCTTCAGTTAAAGGAATTTCAGGCAATTGCAACTAGATGGAGGAGATTAGATTTGGTCCTGAGGGTTTTTCTTTGTCCCTAAAAATCCTGCTCTTGTCAGTTGTACTACACTGAGACATGAATAGGTTTTATTCTGACACTGTTCTATAAGCCTTGTGGAAACATAAGTGCCCACTTTGGCAACCAGTGTTAAATACTGTAAAATACTCACCTACTATCTTTTTAAATCATACTTCTCTATTTTTCTATTTTATTCTTGGAACTTCAAAGACATCTGTTGGTATCTTTCATGTTGTTCCCGGTGAATTTGAGGTTCTTTCTTCATTGCGAAAGAATTCGGAGACGAAGTGATAGGTAAAAAGTGGATTTATTTAGAGGGTAACACACTCTGCAGACAGAGCGTGGGCCATCTCAGAAGGTGAGAGAGAGCCTCGAAATATGGCGTGGTTAATTTTTATGGGCTGGTAATTTCATAGGCTAATGAGTGGGAGGATTATTCCAATTATTTTGGGCAAGGGGCGGGGATTTCTAGGAATTGGGCCACTGCCCGCTTTTTGACCTCTTATGGTTGGCCTCAAAACTGTCAGGGCATTGGTGGGTGTGTCATTTAGCATGCTAATGTATTACAATGAGCATATAATGAGGCTGAAGGTCCACTGGAAGTCGAATCTTCCTTCATCTGGGACCCAGTTGGTTCTAACCAGTCTTTGTCTTGTATTATGGCTATATCATTCTTTTAAAGGTTGTCCCTGCCCCCTTTCCTCCTGCTTCAATATATTCTACCTACTTATTCATGTTTTAGTTTTTATTCTGCCTTGTGGATGAATTTTTCAGTATCATTTCTAATTATCTTTTTGACATCTTCAGAGCAAGAGTTATTTTTTCATTTATTGTTATTTTATTAATTGTATTTCATTTCCATTATTTTATATCAATTATTTTTTTCAAACCTGTTGTTTCATATTTAATTTCCCTCTTTTTGTACCAGAAGTTGATACTTTGTTAAGAAAAACCAATATATCATTTTCTGTTCTAAGCATTCTGGACATACTTATTGTAATGTTTTTGTCAGAGTGTTCCATAAAATGTTTATTTTTTTGTAATTCCTGTTTCGCATATTGACTTAGATGGTTTTCTTTCTTAGCATTTGAATCCTTTATAACATTTGTTTTTGCATATTCATTTTTAATAGAATTTTAAAATTTTGTGTTGGTTTACTTTTCTTTCTCTCCTCATCTGTACCCTCCTTTGCCTATCCAGTGGTTTTGCAGTTTCCTAATCTGTTCCTCTAGAACTTTAGTCTTGAATCAGGTCTTTGAAGGGAATCAGAATATGCCTCCCCAAAATATGCCTCTTAGGCATAAGGATTATTTTGAATTGAAAGCAATTAAGAATCACAGATACAGGAAGAGTACTCTGCCCTCCCCTTATCTGCCTAAAAACAGGGCATAAATTTCTCTTTGTGGAAGTGCCCCTTAGTCATGCCCCTGACCACCCTGCCCTGCCCAGCAGGAAAGGAAGGGAAGAGGACCTCAATGCCAAAGATTGGATTCAACACTTGAGACGAGTTTGCATAAACAGACTTTACTAAAATAACTCTTATCTTTCTTTATTTCCCTCATATATTTCTTAGTCATTTCCCCATAATTTATCTTCCCTTGTAGCACAAACCTCTTTTCCTTTGTTAAAAGAGTGTATAAGCCCCCAAGTCAAACTTCCTCTTGAGTTTTGCTTATTTTCTGTGAACGCTTATGCATGCAAATATTAATAAAAACCATACACCTTTTCTCCTGTTAATCTTTTATTTGTTGAATTCACAGGTCCCAGACACTGAATCTAAGAATAGAGTGAACGGTTTTCCTCCTTGACATCTTAATAATGTGTCTGGGGGCTTCTTCCCACAGTGATCTAATGTCTGAAGTGGTTGATTAATAGTGAAGAGGCTGTGTCTATGCCCAACTATCCCCTGTAGGCTCACATTTTAAAATGTCATAGTTTCAGACGGCGTGTTGGCAATGGTTTTGGCCACTTTTCCCTGGCAGGTTAGCCCAGCCCCAGACCTAGACTTTCAGGGGAAACCTGATTCCATATCCTTATCTCATTTTTAGTGCCCTTTATTTTATGAGGGCCTTAATATTGCTTGCTGTTTTATATTTATATCTCATTTTCTGGCCCAAGATGACCTTCATCTTATATTTGACACTAAGTCTTTTCTTTTTAAAATTTACTTATTGTTGGCATATCCCATCTTGATTCATAATTCTTATTAAGATGTTTGACTTCACATTTTAGATTTAGCTTTCAGATTTCTTAAATATTATCACTATTTTTTTTGGAAACTCTTAATCAAAAGCATGTAATTAGCAAGAAAACCAAAGAAAGTTGTGTGGCTTCAGCAAATTTGTTAGTGTTAAAAAAGCATGCCCCACAATTTTGTTTTAGAATTACTTATATATTTTTGAAACTTGGGAAGAAGCCAGGGACATTTTTTCTTAGTAATGTGCATGTTGCCTATATCCTTAGGCTTTAACGACCAAACTAAGAATAACCAGAAACTGCAAAAATGTTGACTGCTCTGAAACCATTTTGCACATTTCACGTTAAAAAATAGCCCATCCTCAAACTTAGGTATATAGTTTATACAAGTGAAGGTAATGACACCTGTATGTATATTAAAAATTCTGGGACTATCATTATAAGACTAATGACAGTGAGCAATCATTTCAACAACGAGTGTATCACCCAATATCTGTGTTAGTTGAAATTGTGAAAGTCACCAGCAAGATTGGGGCCATTATTTGGCTTAAAAGTTTTCCAGTGAGAGTCAAACATGATGAATAGCAATGGACATGTATGACTTATATTCCCAGAAAGATTTTTTTTTTACATGTTGTGTGTATTAAAATATTTTGTTAATCTCATTTATGTCCAGCTTTTGAGTAGATTTGGCAGTATATCTGTATATCTGTAGTATGAGTAATTATCTCTATATGCATTTATCATTAAATAAACCTCACAGGAGACAGCAAGATTGTTTACTTAAGCAGTATAATACTGGGGATGGTAGATAGCTCTAGAACACAAGATTACATTGCCAGAATGGCACTATTTATTAAGCTATGATAACGCTAATGTTCCTCTTTGATGTATAGCATGTGCGACTTCAGCTGAACTTGTAGAGAGCCTTAAGGATGTTTCATTGAACATTTAGTATGGCAGCCAGCCAGAATACATTTAGCCTAAGCCCAGATGACGGGCTGGTAATGAGGTAGTGATTGATGACCACAGCTTCCTTATGAAAACCTGCTTGATATGCTGGGGGGGAAATGCATTGCCAGCTCTTTTCATTTCACTCCCTGTTATATTAGTTATTTTTACTATGGAAGAAGTTACATGGTCTTGTGCTTATGTACTCTTGGCATTACTTTTAGGTTACAACTGAGTGGTGGTATGGAATTTTAGAAGTCCAACCCTGTGGCTGTATTTATGTATAATTCAAGTCTCAATTTCAAAGGGGTCTTTAAAAATCATTTAAAAAAACTATAACTGTGTTATCCATAAAATGATCTAATATTCTTATTTTGCATCTTTTAATGTTATGGTTTCTCTGACTCTTTTATCCCCCTACTGTATTATAAAGATCTCTCCACAAATTATTTTTCCTACTCCCATACCTTTAAAGAGCAAACATTTGTCCAGAATTGCAAATTATGTTTCAAGAAGATTCCATTTTCATTTCTTTTTATATTTTAGCAGTTTGCATGTGTTTCCTTTTTCCTGAATAAAACATAGAAAAGTTATTAATTCATATCTACTTTTTTACATGAAATTCCTTCAACTTAGTTCTGAATAACAGGTTCCTTAGAAGCACATATTTTTTTGTCCATCTCTTTATTGCTTTATGCATTTGATCTCTTACTCTTTGTCAACATAAATCATTTCTCAAATTGGTTTCACATAAGTGCTTATGATTGCAAAATGCCACTTTCTAGAATGACCACTTTCATTGCCTACTGACCTGGGACAAGGTGGAGCAAGGCTCAAGATTGACATTTCACCCTTAATAAATCTTGCTTGTTGAAATGCCAGCAACAAGTAGGGTTTTCTAGATTGACAAGAGAAGATAAACTATACTCTGAGCAGGATTGATAGTGGCTGGCTGGGCTTTCAATTTTGCCGATCAGAAGAGAGTTTGTGCCTGTTCTTGACTTACAGTCTTTTGGGCTTGGAGTGACTAACAGAATGCCCAGTACTCTTGATCCCACTCCCATCATTGGGGCAGCTCAGACTATGACAGTTTGAAGTGACTAGGAAATCCTTCTGGGATCCCTGTAAGCCACATTAGGTGTAGTATCAGCAAAATGAAAATTGGTAAGCCACTCTCAGAAGCCTGTTACGTACCTACCTTTTTGTTGTTGTTTCAACTACCTCCATTTCTTCAATTATTTAAGTTATTATAGAACCTAGACTGAAACATATCAAGACAACAGGAGCATTAGTGTTCCATTGAGGTTTGGCTTATGTCTTGAAGCTTTTGACAGTACCGCCTATTGACAGGCTTTCTGAAGGGCGGGAAGCTGTATTACCACTGTAATTCTTTGCTTTGCTCCCCAAAACAAAAAAATAGTAGCAGATAGTGTTGTACCTAAGTGGTAGGCTTATGCCTTCCTATTATAGAACTTATATTTTATTAATAAGTTGCTTAGCACTAGTACCACCAAACCATACTTTCGTACCAGAGATAAAGAAACTTATTTACTGGGAAAAGTTTCTAGTAACAAAAACTTGACCTGAAATGAATTATTTACAGGTTTAGAAGGAAGACTTGCTAAGTCAATGCTACAGCTGAGAAATAAGCCAACACTTTCTCCAAAACAGCTTGAAGCTGACAAAACATTAAACTCCGAGGTCCTAGAGAAGCAGCAGTTCAGGGTTTTGTTAGCTTCAAGCGGCAGGAGAGACAATACTGGCAGAATGCTCAGAGGAAGGAACAAACCCTCCAGGAGGAAGATGTGGAGGGAGCTAGAAAGAGAATGACTAAGAAGTCATGGAGAAATAGAGCAGCGCCAGATTAGACACATAAGAGATGGCATACAGAGTATTTGAAGGGACCTAGGAAGCAAACAACAAAACAAAACAGACAAAAGTAAGTGGTTAAGGAAGGAAAATGGAAATGAAATAAAATGAACCGTATGGAAAACTTTAGTACAAAATATTAAAAAGTGTTAAGTATAAGAACACTGCATTTGTAGTACATTTATATAGTACTTTATAGCATATTTGTATTATTTTATTCAATTCTTATACCCCTGAAAATAGATTTTATTATCCCCATTTTATAGGTATAATAATAAAATTTAAAAGATTTATATAAATCATAGTGTTGTCTAGATTCTAATTTCTAAAACCCATCATAGTATTTGCTGAATATATTGATCTTGAACAAAAGATTGCTAACATTTGAAATAAATTTTTGACTTTTAAGGGGAGTGGGGTGCGGGTGCTATTTTAAATAGAATGATCAGAAATGGCATCTCTGAGGAGAGTCATTTGAGTAATTGAATTATGTGAGGATGTGGGTCATGCTGGCTTTACTACATTTGATAAAATATGGCTGTATCAATCTAAAAAGTAAGGGGCCAGTATGAGATGACAGTGGAGAGGCAGGATGTACCAAAAGAAATAATGCCTCTATGAGCCACCTTTGAACTATCACTGATGCCCCCTAAACGCTCCAGTTACCAGACCCCCGGGATGGGATAGCTCTGAGGCAAGTGTCCTACATTGGCTCCCAGAATCCCTGACTCATGTCCTCCTCTGCCAAGGATGTAATCATCTCCCAAATAAAGTACTTGCAATTGATTTCTTGTCTTAGGCTGTTTCTGGGAAAGCCCAAACCAAGTGGTAGCAACCTAAGTGGTAAAAAGATGTCAGATTTAGCATGTGACTTAGAGGTGGACAGATAGCATTTTCTGCTAGAGTAGTTATGGTCTGGGAGGAAAACAGAAAATCAAATAAATCAGTGATTTGCTTTTTTTTTTGTTTTAAAGATAACTATTAACTTAAAAGGAGCAGAGATAATATCTAATGTGTGTGAGAGTTTACTAATGGCCAGGCATTCTTCTAATTCTGTTACATATGTTAAGTCAAATGAATTATGCGTATCTTCCCATCATTGGGATTCCCAGTTGAAAATTCATCCCAAGTCCTTTTGTTAGCATGTAGAGGCTAGGATTTGAACCCAGGTGTCTAGTTGCAAAGTCTAAGCACATAATGCTCTTTTACATATAATACATGGCCCATAAAACAGCACAGTCATACATTAGTATTTACTAGTTCTGTTTGCATATAATGAAATGAGAATCCTGAATTTTTCTCCTTTTAACCATTTTATTTTGCATATATAAATCATTTTGTAAGTCTAAGTAGGACTTGGCTGTCACCTCACAAATCATGGTTGTTCTCATCTCCTAAAAATTATGAAGAGGTATTATTATTATCATTGTTGTTATTATTGGCAAGATTTCCAAGTGGTATTAGATTTCCTATAATTAACTGTTATTGATACATTTGTTTGAGACTATTGCTATGTACTTGATTGCAGGACCTAAAACAGCAGGCAAAACATATATGAAGCCAAAAGCATTTTTTCTTATTACTAGTTGATTTTCAAATGGCAATTTAACCATTAATGTCGGAGAATTTTTTCTCTATGGCATACACAACAAGAGAATCACTGTGTATACTGGGTGATATCTGGGCATGGAATATATATCAAGATGCAGGGAGGAGTGACGAATACACATCGGGCGTGAGCTAAAGCAGGATGTGGAAATAGGTTCCTGGAGTATAAATGGAGAGTATTAGAGAGCTGGGGCAATAGGATGGGTAATTCCAGGAAGCAAATGCTCCTGAAGATTTAGTCAATGGAAGTGACCAAAGTTTCAGAGACTTTTTCTCTCCCTTTCCTTCCATATCCAGGCAGTTTTCATATCCTAAAGAGTCTACTGCTAAATGTCTCAAAAATGGGTCCCTTTCTTATCATTCCTTAGTCCTAGCACTTATCTTTTCCTTACTAGATAGTTACAACCCAGCTTGCAAACTGGTCTTTCTCAGGATGGCATCCAAAGTCTTCAGTGTGGTTCAAAAGGCTCTTTATAATTTTGCCTCTTTGGACCTAATAGTATTATAATTATAATAATGTATTTTATTTGTATACATTATATATGCTATATATATATAAATATATATTATTATAATTCAATGCAATTAGCAATGTAGTGTCGAATGATAATCAGTTGGTAGTGCTCAATCCCCCTAAGTCATCCAGTCTGGAAAAGATGTTCCAAAACACAGTACATAGAGAGAAGGAAATAAGTGTTATTCAGAGCAGGATTTTCTGTCATAGGCAAGATGGGGATAGGGGAACTTAGAAACTTGCTGGCCCTGCAACAGACAAAAGCATAGTTGGGCCTCCAAGTGCGGTGTCATAATTGGGAAGGCGAGGGGACATACATTCTTTGGTACCTAGAAACCTGAGAAGTTGAAGAGCAGGAGGGTGATCTGGGAAGTATACCTGAAACAATGTGAGTTGCCACAGGCTGGGTCCTCAGTTTATAATGCAACAAGAGGCGATATGCAGGTAACAGCAGTTTACTTACTTGGAAGCGATAATTGAAATGATTATAGTTATTAAATTATTGTTGTTAATATTTACGTACAAAGTTTCATTAATCCTAGAAGGCAGTGGGCTGTAAATTAAAGTATCTAGGCTTTGGAACCAAATCCTTGATCTGCCACTTAGTGAATATGATACCTTGGGAAGTTACTTCAACATATTTAAGCTCCAATTTCCCCTTAGATAAACTAGAGATGAGATGCTGTGGGAATTGAATGTATGCCACCTAGAAAATACCTGGCACATAATATGTATTTCAAGAATTATAGTTCCCCTCCAATCTCTTCCCTTTCTATGTCTTTTCATTTTGACAGTTTTCAAGCTAATACAGAGGGAGACATGATAAGACTTGATCCTTCTCACCTATACAAGTCAGGCAAATACTAACAACTGATAGCAACTTAACATTGTTTTAGAAGACTATTGATTATGTTGGAAATATATACATCATATTTAGAAACAATAGACTGAAGTAGAAATGTGAGAGAGAACACAAACCCATTTTCAGTTAGGCAGAGGTTTTCGGAGAGGCTTAGAAGTCATTGCTTGCTTTTTTTCCTGTCATTTGGAGTAACCAGTTATAGGCATTGGAAGTATTCACTTCCAAATTAAATTGAGATTAAAATCATCTTAAAGTACCTGAAGTAGCTGGATATTTGCATGATATTTTTCCCATTACTTTAATAATTGTTTTCTCATTTAAGTTATGTTGGTATCATTGACATTTAAAAATAATTATAACTTTGACTAGGGCTTAAAACATTTTTCCTATTGATTTGTTTCAACAAACATTAATGAATCACTGATAAATGCAAGACACTCTGGGCTTGGCACTGTGGGAAATATAAATTCATTAGCTTAACCAATATTTATATATTTCTTGCTATGTTTCAAGATCACAGAGAGTGAAAAATAAGAAGGAAGTGGTCTCAGACCTCACTTTGCCCACAGGCTAGTAGGTACACAGTCAAGAGGACAAGCTATTTTATCCTTGATTTTTTAAATGACCCAAAGAGCACAATGATTTATCTGTGTTGATGGATTTATCATCTGCCACAGCCCACATGAACTTCCTCCTCCATTTTCCCAGTTACTTTTAGTGATGTCGTGGTTATTGTACTAGGTTGCAAAACTTCAGAATTGAGAATTATTGTTTTATCGTTATATTAATTTTCCAAGGTTACCATAACGAAGTACCACAAAGTGGGTGGCCTAAACAACAAAGTTTGTTTTCCTACAATTCTGGGAGCTAGAAGTCTGAGATCAATGTGTCAGCAGGGTTAGTTTCCTCTGAGACCTCTCTCCGTAGCTTGTAGATGGCTGTCTTCTCCGTGTCTGTCTTCACATGGTCTTTCCTTGTGTGTGTTTGTGTCTTAATTTCCTCTTCTTATAAGGATGCCAGTCTTAATGGATTAGGACCTACTCCGATGACTTTAACTTAATTTTAATTTAGTTACCTCTTTAAAGACCCTATCTCCAAGTACAATCACATTTTGAAGTATTGAAGGTTAGGACTTCAACATATGAATTTTGGGGCACACAACTCAGACCATAACAGTTACTGTCCTGTATATCATCTACAATTAATCTATAATAATTCTGTATTATTTTTTTCTTCTATTGTATCTGCTGCTACTCTATTTCAGATGTTTATAAACAATAATATTTCCTCTTATAGACAGGCTCTCTGTATCAGAATTTCTTCTTTAATTTCATCCCGCCAACTAAAATTATCTTCCTTAATAGTTCTTTTCATTATATTGTGTCCCTGATCAAAAAAACCCTCATTAAGATGCTTCTGTTGCTTAGGGCTGACTTTATGAGGTCTTGGTAACAACTGAACACTCTATGGTTCCAAATTTATTTCCAGTTATTCTGCAGTGAATCATCTCTACTCTAGATTGGTCATTCTTTTCACTTTCTATGATAGTCCACCTTCAATAAGTTGTTCTAGTCTACCTGGCTAAAGTAGTGTATGCCAGGTTTCCCCACTAATAAGTTACTCTTTTGCCCCCTTTTCATACTCTTTGGAACGAAGTCACTATGAGCAGAGGCCATACTTAAGAGTTGGGGAGTTATGCTCCCCTTCTTTGAGAGTACAGTACCTACATAAATTATTTGGAATTATACTGTGTGGAGATTTGTCTATTCTTCCTGTTTATTCATTTATCTCATCATTTATTTATATAAGTATGAGCTCAAGGATGCTTATTTTGTGCTTTGGGATATAATCTAATATTAAGCTATTTATTTTGTTGCTCTAATTTTTCCAGCTGTGACCATTAGGAGTTCCGTAAGTTGGCTCCCGTGCTTCTGTGATGTATGCCCATCATCCTATGTGTGTGTGTGTGTGTGTGTGTGTGTTTGTATGCGTATGTGTATTTGTGTTTTAGCACTTAACTTCTGGCACTACAACAGACTACAGGCATATCTTGTATATTTTTTGCCCTAGTCCTAGAATCAGCCATTTCTCCAAGGTCCATTTATTAAAAATGAAGATCTCAGAGCTAAGTATGCTCATTGCTACTGCAGTGTTATTGCTTCTAGGACCTCTTAACTGACAGAGTAAGAAAATATATATGTGTATACTCACCTGTGTACATACATATATCTATAAATGTATAACCATCTGTATCTATACTAAGCTGAACATGAGTACATACTGGTGTCTCCAGCTCTAATTCATTGGTCATTTTAGCATCTTCCCTTTATTTGCCTATATCCTCCTATGCCAACAGTGAGAAAGCTGACTCCCATCATCTGCCATTGATTTACCTAATTGTTCAATTCCAGTGTACATGTATAGTGGTATTCAAATTAACTCATATCCCTATCCTAACACATTAAATATAAAATAATATATAAGTACAGGTACATATATTTCTGTACTACTCAAAGTACCTAGAAGAGTGATAAATTTATAGTAGGTTCTCAATGTTTATGCTAAAAATAGTTAATATTTTTATTATACTCAAATTCAAATTTCTTTGATATCCAAAAGACATTCAGCTTCTTACAATGCTGACATGGCCATCATTATGAATTTAGGTACTCTTATACGGTAGGTGTATAAATTTGCCAATTATTAGATAGTTGAGTTTGAAGCAAATATGATAGTTCTCTTAATGGGGTGAAAACTTCTAATTATCCAATTTCATATAAAGCTATAGTACATTTGCAAATGGGAGGCTGATTTTTTTAATTAAAAATGATAATAAAAATGGAACCATAAAACTCTAATTAAAATGATTAGATGAAGGCAGAAGTATGAAGGAAGCCTAAGAAGCTTAGACCTCCACGTGTTGGGAGACTGAAGAATGAAAGAGCATACACTAATAAAAGTCATACACTACTGAACAGTATAAAAAGTAAATATGGATTTCTGGTCTAATATGTGAAACTGTAAGCTATTTGAAGCTTGAGTGAAATGTTTTGGCCAATTATGTTTGCCTGATTTTGAGAAGGTGATATGGAAATGGTTCTTATAACCAATGAGATGCTCTTAGTGAGAAATCTAAATATATTCAAATGGGTATGGAAACACCAATACATAGGAGAACTTTAAGATTAATGTCCTATGTATACCTTGAGATAGTGATGTAGCCAAGTAGCCCTGGAATCTGAGTTTGATCCAGGGTAATAATTCCAGGGTTCCTATATATACATATATTTTTTACTTATTCTAGGGAATTTTGCCTAACTATAACATTAAATAAAAAACAATGACTAAATTGGTTCTCATAGCATTCAGCTATTTTATATTTTTTTTTTTTTTTTTTTTTTTTTTACATCTTTATTGGAGTATAATTGCTTTACAATGGTGTGTTAATTTCTGCTTTATAACAAAGTGAATCAGTTATACATATTCATATGTTCCCATATCTCTTCTAAGGCAAAATAAAAGCAAAAAATAAACAAATGGACTTGATTAAACTTAAAAACTTTTGCACAGCAAAGGAAACCTTCAATATGAGTAAAGCACACCCTACTGAATGGGGAAAAATATCCGCAAATGATAGGGCTGACAAGGAGTTAACATCCAAAATATACAAACAGCTAATACACCTAAATGTGAAAAACAACATAATTAAAATGTGGGCAGAAGACATGAATAGACAGTTAAGATATACAGGCACCTGAAAAGATGCTCAACATTACTAATCATCACAGAAATGCAAATCAAAACCACAATAATATCCCGTTACACCTGTCAGAATAACCATCATCAAAAAGACTGCAATTAACAAGGGTTGGTGAGGATGTGGAGAAAAGGGAACACCCCTACACTGTTGGTGGGAACGCAAACTGGTGGAGTCACCGTGGAAAACACTATAGATATTCCTGAAAAAGCTAAAAATAGAACTACCATAAGATCCAGCAATTCCACTCCTGGGTATAACATATATGGATATAAATGAAGAAAAAAAACCACACCAGTTCAAACAGATATATGCACCCCTGTGTTCATTTCAGCATTATTTACAATAGCCAAGACATGGAGGCAATCTGTGTCCATCAACAGATGAATGGAAAAAGAAGATGTAGTGTATATATACACAATGGAATACTACTATGGCATAAAAAATATGAAATTTTGCATTTTGCAAGAACATGGATGGACTTGGAATGTATTAAACTTAGTGAAATGAGTCAGAGAAAGACAAATACTGTATATTATTACTTACACATGGAATGTAAAAGTCAAAATGAATGAATATAGCAAAACAGAAAGAGAGTCACAGACATAGAGAAGCAACTAGTGGTTACAAGTGCGGATAGGGACTGAGGGAGGGGCAAGATGCGGTAGCTGTTTAAGAGGTACAAACTACTATGTTTAAGAGGTACAAACTACTATATTTACAAACTAAATAAGCTTACAAGGATATATTGTACAGCATTGTATATATAGTCAATATTTTATTATAACTTTTTAAAATTAATTTTTATTGGGGTATAGTTGTTTTACAATGTGTTAGTTTCTACTGTACAGCTAAGTGAATCAGTTATATGTAAACATATATCCCCTCTTTTTTAGATTTTCCTCCCATTTAGGTCACCACAGAGCACTGAGTAGGTTCTCTGTGCTATACAGTAGGTTCACATCAGTTGTCCATTTTATACATAATATCTACAAAAATGGTACAGATGAGCTTATTTTCCAAGCAGAAATAGACACAGACATAGAGAGCAAACATATGGATACCAAGGGAGAAAAGGGTGGTGTGGGAGTAACTGGGAGATTGGGATCGACACATGTACACTATTATAACTTTAAACGGAGTATAATCTACAGAAATTTTGAATCAATATGTTGTTACACTAACATATTGTAAATCAACTACACCTCAGCAATAAATAAATACATGCATACACAAATCCCCCACTTGCACTATGTATGTTCCCTGAGAGCATTATGGTAAGTAAAATATTTCAGACAGAGGAAGACAAATAGTTTATAATCACACTTACATTGTCAGTGAAAATACCTAAATTATAGAAACAGAGTAGAATGGTGGTTATCAGAGGTTAGTGGTGGTGGAAATGGACAATGGTGGTGGCAGTCTGCATGGGTTGCAATCCACAAGAGCTGGCCCCTGCCATTTGGGTGGTATGAGGAGCCTGAGGGCCAGCTGGGTCCTGGGCCTGGCTCTCTCAGTGATGATGGCTGGGAAGGGTCTGGGGACCTGGCCCTGAGGGAGCCACTAGCTGA
This sequence comes from Globicephala melas, assembly GCF_963455315.2. Lineage (NCBI taxonomy): Eukaryota > Metazoa > Chordata > Mammalia > Artiodactyla > Delphinidae > Globicephala > Globicephala melas. The sequence continues at coordinate 102,303,085 of NC_083314.1, forward strand.
GATCTTCCTGATAGTTGGGCCTGGGCACTGGTGTGAGGAACAAGATTGGGTGCTGGACGAACTCTCCAGGGAAGGGTAAATTGTGTGACCAGGGACTCCCTTCTCTTAGCCAGGACGTGGACCATAGAGGGTGAAAGTTGTACCTTGAGACCTTGCCCTTTCTTGTTATAACATAGAATTATAGCATTTGTTTTGGGGGAAATTTATAGGAACATCATGACCTGACCTCAAGAGAAAAGGATCTGACATCAAGAAGTCTGCAACAACTAACAATGCCCCTCCCTCACCTTTCCTATAAAAGGGCTTTGCTGAAAGCTTTCAGGAAGTTCGGGGTTTTTAAGGCATGAGCCACCCAACTCCCTGTATGGGCCTGCAATAATCCTTTCTCCTCTCCAAACTCCAACGTTCTGGTATTATTTGGCCTCACTGTATATTGGGCACCCAAACTTGGGTTTGGTAACAGTAGCACCTTATCTCCCAATTCTATGGAGGGTAAGAGACTGTCTCAGAGAATGTCTCACTCCAAAACTACCTTCTATCACAAATGTATGAGAAGTTTATTATTCCTGTGTATAAAGCAAATTAGCAAACACTGATGGCCATCCCAATTACCAGGTGAATTTAGGACAAACTGTGACAAATGTTGCTGCCAGGTCTTACTTGAGGACTACTTATTATTTTGAGAATGTTTGTAATGGATTGTTTTTACTAAGATGTACATAAAATATATCTTTTGTCTTTGTGATCTTTTAGTAGATTGCTTACCATGTGTATCACATTATGGCTTAATACTTATTCAATAATAGACAGGTTTTCTTTCTCTTATGTCTTTCTGGATTTATGGAGAGGGTTTCTAGCTTGGCAAGAAAATTTCTTTCAACTATATTACTCCCAAACAACACATTTTCTTAACCAGCTGCTTTCTGGGTTGGGGAGATATGGCTAATGCGGTGAACTCTGGGAAACAGACACAGATATAGCAGTACCAGGCAAAAAGAAGAAAATCAATTGTCAGATAAATTGTACTCTCTCAAAATTCATATGTTGAAGCCCTAACTCTCAGTACTTTTATAAGGAAACTCCATACTGTTCTCCACAGTGGCTGTATCAGTTTACATTCCCACAAACAGTGCAAGAGTGCCGCCCATTCTCCACACCCTCTCCAGCACTTAAAGTTTGTTTAATTTTTGATGATGCCCATTCTGACCAGTGTGAGGTGACTCCTCATTGTATGTTGTAGTTTTGATTTGCATTTCCCTACAGATTACCAATGTTGAGCCTGCCTTCATGTGTTTGTTGGCAATCCTTATATCTTCTTTGGAGAAATATATATGTAGGTCTCCTGCCCATTTTTGGATTGGGTTATTTGATTTTTGGTATTGAGTTGCATGAGATGCTTGTATATTTTGGAGATTAATTCTCCGTCAGTTACTTCATTTGCAAATATTTTCTGCCATTCTGAGGGTTGTCTTTTCGTGTTGTTTATGGTTTCTTTTGCTTTGCAAAAGCCTTTAAGTCTCATTAGGTCCCATTATTTTATTTTTGCTTTTATGTCCATCTCTCTACAAGGGAGTCAAAAGGATCTTGTTCTGATTTATGTCATAGAGTGTTCTGCCTATGTTATCCTCTAAGAGTTTAATGGTGTCTGGCCTTCTATGTAGGCCTATAATCCATTTTGAGTTTATTTTTATGTATGGTGTTAGGGAGTGTTCTAATTTCATTCTTTTACATGTAGCTGTCTATTTGTCCCAGCACCACTTATTGAAGAGGCAGCCTTTTCTTCATTGTACATTTTTGCATCCTTTATCAAAGATACAGTGACTTTATGTGCATGGGTTTAACTCTGGTCTTTCTATCCTGTTCCATTGATCTATATTTCGATTTGTGTGCCAGGACCATACTCTCTTGATTACAGTATCTTCAGAGTATAGTCCAAAGTCAGGGAGGCTGATTCCTCCAGCTCCGTTTTCCTTTCTCAATTATACTTTAGCTATTCGGGGTCTTTCATGCTTCCATAAAAATGTGAATTTTTTTGTTTTAGTTCCATGAAATATTGCATTGGTAGTTTGAAAGTGATGGCATTGAATATGTAGATTTCTTTGGGTAGTATAATTATTTCACAATGTTGATTCTTCCGATCCAAGGACATGGTATATCTCTCCATATGTTTTTATCATCCTTAATTTCTTTCATCAGTGTCTTATAGTTTTCAGGATATAGGACTTTTGTCTTCTTAGGTAGGTTTATTCCTACGGATTTTATTCTTTATGTTGCAATGGTAAGTGGGCGTGTTTCCTTAATTTCTCTTTCAGGTTTTTCATCATTAGTGTATAGGAATGCATGAGATTTCTGTGCATTAATTTTGTATCCTGCTACTTTACCAAATTCATTCATTAGCTCTGGTAGTTTTTTGGTACAAACTTTAAGATTCTCTATGTATAGCATCATGTCATCTGCAAACAGTGACAGCTTTACTTTTTCTTTTACGATTTGGATTCCTTTTATTTCTTTTTCTTCTCTGCTGTGGCTAAAATTTTCAAAATTGTGTTCAATAATAATAGTGAGAGGAGGAACATTATATTGTTCCTGATCTTACTGGAAATGGTTTCACTTTTTCACCATTGAGAAGGATGTTGGCTGTGGGTATGTCATATAAGGCCTTTATAATGTTGAGGCAAGTTCTCTCTATGTCTACTTTCTGGAGGGTATTTATCATAAGTGGGTGTTGAATTTTGTTGAAAGCTTTCTCTGCATCTATTGAGATGATCCTATGTTTTTCCTCCTTCAATTTGTTAATATGGTGTATCACGTTGATTGATTTGCATATATTGAAGATTCCTTGCATTCCTGTGATAAACCCCACTTGATCATGGTGTATGAACATTTTAATGTGCTGTTGGATTCTGTTTGCTAGTATTTTGTTGAGGATTTTTGCATCTATGTTCATCAGTGATATTGGCCTGTAGTTTTCTTTCTTTGTGACATCCTCGTCTGGTTTTTGTATTGGGGGATGTTGGCCTCGTAGAATGAGTTTGGGAATGATCCCTCATGTGCATATTTGGAAGAGTTTGAGAAGGAAAGGTGTTAGTTCTTCTCTAATCATTTGATAGAATTCGCCTGTGAAGCCATCTGGTCCTGGGCTTTTGTTTGTTGGAAGATTTTTAATCACAGTTTCAATTTCAGTGCTTGCGATTGGTCTGTTCATATTTTCTATTTTCTCCTGGTTCAGCATCGTGTGGTGTGCATTTCTAAGAATTTGACCATTTCTTCCAGGTTGTCCATTTTATTGGCATATAGTTGCTTGTAGTAAACTCTCATGATCCTTTGTATTCCTGCAGTGTCATTTGTTACTTTTCCTTTTTCATTTCTACTTCTATTTTTTTTTTTTTTTTTTTTTTTAACAATTTGAACAATTTATTCCTTAGGTATCTTTTGGGTAAACTGTATTTTATTTATTTTTTATTTTTTTTTTTAACATCTTTATTGGGGTATAATTGCTTTACAATGGTGTGTTAGTTTCTGCTTTATAACAAAGTGAATCAGTCATACATAAACCTATGTTCCCATATGTCTTCCCTGTTGCGTCTCCCTCCCTCCCACCCTCCCCATCCCACCCCTCCAGGCTGTCACAAAGCACCGAGCCAATATCCCTGTGCCATGCGGCTGCTTCCCACTAGCTATCTACCTTACTGCGTTTGTTAGTGTGTATATGCCCATGACTCTCTCTCGCCCTGTCACAGCTCACCCTTCCCCCTCCCCATAACCTCAAGTCCGTTCTCTAAGAGGTCTGCGTCTTTATTCCTGCTTTACCCCTAGGTTCTTCATGACATTTTTTTCTTAAATTCCATATATATGTGTTAGCATACGGTATTTGTCTTTTTCTTTCTGACTTACTTCACTCTGTATGACAGACTCTAGGTCTATCCACCTCATTACAAATAGCTCAATTTCGTTTCTTTTTATGGCTGAGTAATATTCCATTGTATATATGTGCCACATCTTCTTTATCCATTCATCCGATGACGGGCACTTAGGTTGTTTCCATCTCCGGGCTATTGTAAATAGAGCTGCAATGAACATTTTGGTACATGACTCTTTTTGAATTTTGGTTTTCTCAGGGTATATGCCCAGTAGTGGGATTGCTGGGTCATATGGTAGTTCTATTTGTAGTTTTTTAAGGAACCTCCATACTGTTCTCCATAGTGGCTGAACCAATTCACATTCCCACCAGCAGTGCAAGAGTGTTCCCTTTTCTCCACACCCTCTCCAGCATTTATTGTTTCTAGATTTTTTGATGATGGCCATTCTGACTGGTGTGAGATGATATCTCATTGTAGTTTTGATTTGCATTTCTCTAATGATTAATGATGTTGAGCATTCTTTCATGTGTTTGTTGGCAGTCTGTATATCTTCTTTGGAGAAATGTCTATTTAGGTCTTCTGCCCATTTTTGGATTGGGTTGTTTGTTTTCTTGTTATTGAGCTGCATGAGCTGCTTGTAAATTTTGGAGATTAATCCTTTGTCGGTTGCTTCATTTGCAAATATTTTCTCCCATTCTGAGGGTTGTCTTTTGGTCTTGTTTACGGTTTCCTTTGCTGTGCAAAAGCTTTGAAGTTTCATTAGGTCCCATTTGTTTATTTTTGTTTTTATTTCCATTACTCTAGGAGGTGGGTCAGAAAGGATCTTGCTTTGATTTATGTCATAGAGTGTTCTGCCTATGTTTTCCTCTAAGAGTTTGATAGTTTCTGGCCTTACATTTAGGTCTTTAATCCATTTTGAGCTTATTTTTGTGTATGGTGTTAGGGAGTGATCTAATCTCATACTTTTACATGTACCTGTCCAGTTTTCCCAGCACCACTTATTGAAGAGGCTGTCCTTTCTCCATTGTACATTACTGCCACCTTTATCAAAGATAAGGTGTCCATATGTGCATGGGTTTATCTCTGGGCTTTCTATCCTGTTCCATTGATCTATCTTTCTGTTTTTGTGCCAGTACCATACCGTCTTGATGACTGTAGCTTTGTAGTATAGTCTGAAGTCAGGGAGCCTGATTCCTCCAGTTCCTTCTTTCGTTCTCAAGATTGCTTTGGCTATTCGGGGTCTTTTGTGTTTCCATACAAATTGTGAAAGTTTTTGTTCTAGTTCTGTGAAAAATGCCAGTGGTAGTTTGATAGGGATTGCATTGAATCTGTAGATTGCTTTGGGTAGTAGAGTCATTTTCACAATGTTGATTCTTCCAATCCAAGAACATGGTATATCTCTCCATCTATTTATATCATCTTTAATTTCTTTCATCAGTGTCTTATAATTTTCTGCATACAGGTCTTTTGTCTCCTTAGGTAGGTTTATTCCTAGATATTTTATTCTTTTTGTTGCAATGGTAAATGGGAGTGTTTTCTTGATTTCACTTTCAGATTTTTCATCATTAGTATATAGGAATGCCAGAGATTTCTGTGCATTAATTTTGTATCCTGCCACTTTACCAAATTCATTGATTAGCTCTAGTAGTTTTCTGGTAGCATCTTTAGGGTTCTCTATGTATAGGATCATGTCATCTGCAAACAGTGACAGCTTTACTTCTTCTTTTCCAATTTGGATTCCTTTTATTTCCTTTTCTTCTCTGATTGCTGTGGCTAAAACTTCCAAAACAATGTTGAATAATAGTGGTGAGAGTGGGCAACCTTGTCTTGTTCCTGATCTTAGTGGAAATGCTTTCAGTTTTTCACCATTGAGGATGATGTTTGCTGTGGGCTTGTCATATATGGCCTTTATTATGTTGAGGAAAGTTCCCTCTATGCCTACTTTCTGCAGGGTTTTTATCATAAATGGGTGTTGAATTTTGTCAAAAGCTTTCTCTGCATCTATTGAGATGATCATATGGTTTTTCTCCTTCAATTTGTTAATATGGTTTATCACATTGATAGATTTGCGTATATTGAAGAATCCTTGCATTCCTGGAATAAACCCCACTTGATCATGGTGTATGATCCTTTTAATGTGCTGTTGGATTCTGTTTGCTAGTATTTTGTTGAGGATTTTTGCATCTATGTTCATCAGTGATATTGGCCTGTAGTTTTCTTTCTTTGTGACATCCTTGTCTGGTTTTGGTATCAAGGTGATGGTGGCCTCGTAGAAGGAGTTAGGGAGTGGTCCTCCCTCTGCTATATTTTGGAAGAGTTTGAGAAGGATAGGTGTTAGCTCTTCTCTAAATGTTTGATAGAATTCGCCTGTGAAGCCATCTGGTCCTGGGCTTTTTTTTGTTGGAAGATTTTTAATCACAGTTTCAATTTCAGTGCTTGTGATTGGTCTGTTCATATTTTCTATTTCTTCCTGATTCAGTCTTGGCAGGTTGTGCATTTCTAAGAATTTGTCCATTTCTTCCAGATTGTCCATTTTATTGGCATAGAGTTGCTTGTAGTAATCTCTCATGATCTCTTTTATCTCTGCAGTGTCAGTTGTTACCTCTCCTTTTTCATTTCTAATTCTATTGATTTGAGTCTTCTCCCTTTTTTTCTTGATGAGTCTGGCTAGTGGTTTATCTATTTTGTTTATCTTCTCAAAGAACCAGCTTTTAGTTTTATTAATCTTTGCTATTGTTTCCTTCATTTCTTTTTCATTTATTTCTGATCTGATTTTTATGATTTCTTTCCTTCTGCTAGCTTTGGGGTTTTTTTGTTCTTCTTTCTCTAATTGCTTGAGGTGCAAGGTTAGGTTGTTTATTCGAGATGTTTCCTGCTTCTTAAGGTGGGCTTGTATTGCTATAAACTTCCCCCTTAGAACTGCTTTTGCTGCATCCCACAGGTTTTGGGTCGTTGTGTCTCCATTGTCATTTGTTTCTAGGTATTTTTTGATTTCCTCTTTGATTTCTTCAGTGATCTCTTCATTATTAAGTAGTGTATTGTTTAGCCTCCATGTGTTTGTATTTTTTACAGATCTTTTCCTGTAATTGATATCTAGTCTCATGGCGTTGTGGTCAGAAAAGATACTTGATACAATTTCAATTTTCTTAAATTTACCAAGGCTTGATTTGTGACCTAAGATATGATCTATCCTGGAGAATGTTCCATGAGCACTTGAGAAAAATGTGTATTCTGTTGTTTTTGGATGGAGTGTCCTATAAATATCAATTAAGTCCATCTTGTTTAATGTATCATTTAAAGCTTGTGTTTCCTTATTTATTTTCATTTTGGATGATCTGTCCATGGGTGAAAGTGGGGTGTTTAAGTCCCCTACTATGAATGTGTTACTGTCGATTTCCCCTTTTATGGCTGTTAGTATTTGCCTTATGTACTGAGGTGCTCCTATGTTGGGTGCATAAATATTTACAATTGTTATATCTTCTTCTTGGATCGATCCTTTGATCATTATGTAGTGTCCTTCTTTGTCTCTTTTAATAGTCCTTATTTTAAAGTCTATTTTGTCTGATATGAGAATTGCTACTCCAGCTTTCTTTTGGCTTCCATTTGCATGGAATATCTTTTTCCATCCCCTTACTTTCAGTCTGTATGTGTCTCTAGGTCTGAAGTGGGTCTCTTGTAGACAGCATATATAAGGGTCTTGTTTTTGTATCCATTCAGCTAATCTGTGTCTTTTGGTGGGAGCATTTAGTCCATTTACATTTAAGGTAATTATTGATATGTATGTTCCTATTCCCATTTTCTAAATTGTTTTGGGTTCGTTATTATAGGTCTTTTCCTTCTCTTGTGTTTCTTGCCTAGAGAAGATCCTTTAGCATTTGTTGTAAAGCTGGTTTGGTGGTGCTGAACTCTCTCAGCTTTTGCTTGTCTGTAAAGGTTTTAATTTCTCCATCAAATCTGAATGAGATCCTTGCTGGGTAGAGTAGTCTTGGCTGCAGGTTTTTCTCCTTCATCACTTTCAGTATGTCCTGCCACTCCCTTCTGGCTTGTAGGGTTTCTGCTGAGAGATCAGCTGTTAACCTTATGGGGATTCCCTTATGTGTTATTTGTTGTTTTTCCCTTGCTGCTTTTAATATGCTTTCTTTGTATTTAATTTTTGACAGTTTGATTAATATGTGTCTTGGCGTATTTCTCCTTGTATTTATCTTGTATGGGACTCTCTGTGCTTCCTGGACTTGATTAACTATTTCCTTTCCCATATTAGGGAAGTTTTCAACTATAATCTCTTCAAATATTTTCTCAGTCCCTTTCTTTTTCTCTTCTTCTTCTGGAACCCCTATAATTCGAATGTTGGTGCGTTTAATGTTGTCCCAGAGGTCTCTGAGACTGTCCTCAGTTCTTTTCATTCTTTTTTCTTTATTCTGCTCTGCAGTAGTTATTTCCACTATTTTATCTTCCAGGTCACTTATCCGTTCTTCTGCCTCAGTTATTCTGCTATTGATCCCATCTAGAGTACTTTTAATTTCATTTATTGTGTTGTTCATCGTTGCTTGTTTCATCTTTAGTTCTTCTAGGTCCTTGTTAACTGATTCTTGCATTTTGTCCAATCTATTGTCCATTCTATCTCCAAGATTTCGGATCAACCTTACTATCATTATTCTGAATTCTCTTTCAGGTAGACTCCCTATTTCCTCTTCATTTGTTAGGTCTGGTGCATTTTTATCTTGCTCCTTTATCTGCTGTGTGTTTTTCTGTCTTCTCATTTTGCTTATCTTACTGTGTTTGGGGTCTCCTTTTTGCAGGCTGCAGGTTTGTGGTTCCTCCTGTTTTTGATGTCTGTCTCTAGTGGCTAAGGTTGGTTCAGTGGGTTGTGTAGGCTTCCTGGTGGAGGGGGCTAGTGCCTGTGTTGTGGTGGATGAGGCTGGATCTTGTCTCTCTAGTGGTCAGGTTCACGTCTGGTGGTGTGTTTGGGGGTGTCTGTGGCCTTATTATGATTTTAGGCAGCCTCTCTGCTAATGGGTGGGGTTGTGTTCCTGTTTTGCTAGTTGTTTGGCATAGGTTTTCCAGCACTGTGGCTTGCTGGTCGTTGAGTGAAGCTGGGTGCTGGTGTTAAGATGGAGGTCTCTGGGAGATTTTCGCTGTTTGATATTATGTGGAGCTGGGAGGTCTCTTGTTGATCAGTGTCCTGAAGTTGGCTCTCCTACCTCAGAGGCAGAGCCCTGCCTCCTGGCTGGAGCACCAAAAGCTTTTCATCCACAGGCTCAGGATAAAAGGGAGAAAAAGTAGAGGGAATTAGTAGAAGTATGAGGAAAGAAAGAAGGAAAGGAGGGTAGGAAGGAAGGAAGAAAGAAAGAAAGAAGCAAAGAAGGAAAGAAGGCAAGAAGGAAAGAAGGGAGGGAGGGAGGGAAGAGGGAAGGAAGGAGGGAAAGAAGGAAAAAAGACAGAAAGAAAGAAGATACAGTAAAAATAAAATACAGTATAATAAAGTTATTGAATTAAAAACTTCTTATTTAGAAAAAAAAAAAAAGGGACGGAAAGAACCTAGGACAAATGTTGGCAGCAAAGCTATACAGACAAAATCTTACACAGAAGCATACACATACACCCTCACTAAAAGAGGTAAATGGGGAAAAATCCTAAATCTTGCTGTCAGAGACCACCTCCTCAATTTGGGATGATTCGTTGTCTAAAGGAGGGAAGGAAGGACGGAAAGAAAGAAAGAAAGAACGAAGGTAAAGTATAATAAGGTTATTAAAATTAATTATTAAGAAAAAAATTTAAAAAAAAAACATGGACGGATAGAACCCTAGGACAAATGGTGGAAGCAAGACTATACAGACAAGATCTCACACAGAAGCATACACATACACGTTCGCAAAAAGAGGAAAGGGGAAAAAATCATAGATCTTGCTCCTAAAGTCCACTTCCTTAATTTGGGATGATTGGTTGTCTATTCAGGTATTCCACAGATGCAGGGTACATCAAGTTGATTGTGGAGCTTTAATCCGCTGCTTCTGAGGCTGCTGGGAGGGATTTCCCTTTCTCTTCTTTGTTCTCACAGCTCCCAGGGCTAAGCTTTGGATTTGGCCCTGCCACTGCGTGTAGATCGCTGGAGGGCGTCTGTTTTTTGCTCAGACAGGATGGAGTTAAAAGAGCCGCTGATTGGGGGCTCTGGCGCACTCAGGCCGGCGGGGACGGAGGGGCACAGAGTGCGGGGCGGGCCTGCGGTGGCAAAGGCCGGCGTGACTTTGCACCAGCCTGAGGCGCGCTGTGCGCTCTCCCGGGGAAGTTGTCCCTGGATCCCGGGAACCCGGCAGTGGCGGGCTGCACAGCCTCCGCGGAAGAGGGGTGTGGAGAGTGACCTGTGCTCGCACACAGGCCCCTCGGTGGCGGCAGCAGCAGCCTTAACGTCTCCCGCCCGCCTCTGGGGTCCGCGCTTTTAGCCGCGGCTTGCGCCCGTCTCTGGATTCCGCGCTTTCAGCCGCGGCTCGCGCCCGTCTCTGGATTCCGCGCTTTCAGCCGCGGCTCGCGCCCGTCTCTGGATTCCGCGCTTTCAGCCGCGGCTCGCGCCCGTCTCTGGATTCCGCGCTTTCAGCCGCGGCTGGCGCCCGTCTCTGGATTCCGAGCTTTCAGCCGCGGCTCGCGCCCGTCTCTGGGGTTCGCGCTTTTAGCCGCGGCTCGCGCCCGTCTCTGGAGTTCCTTTAAGCAGCGTTCTTAAACCCCTCTCCTCACGCCCCAGGAAACAAAGAGGGAAGAAAAAGTCTCCTGCCTCTTCTGCAGGTGCAGGCTTTTCCCCGGACTCCCTCCCGGCTAGCTGTGGTGCACTAACCCCTTCAGGCTATGTTCAAGCCGCCAACCCCAGTCCTCTCCCTGCGCTCCGGCCTCAGCTCTCAGCCCCGCCCGCCCCGGCGGGTGAGCAGACAAGCCTCTCGGGCTGGTGAGTGCCGGTCGGCACCGATCCTCTGTGCGGGAATCTCCCCGCTTTGCCCTCCGCACCCGTTGCTGTGCACTCCGCAGCTTCGAAGCTCCCCCCTCCGCCTCCCGCAGTCTCCGCCCTCGAAGGGGCTTCCTAGAGTGTGGAAACTTTTCCTCCTTCACAGCTCCCTCCCACTGGTGCAGGTGCCGTCCCTATTCTTTTGTCTCTGTTTTTTCTTTTGCCCTACCCAGGTACGTGGGGAGTTTCTTGCCTTTTGGGAGGTCTGAGGTCTTCTGCCAGCCTTCAGTAGGTGTTCTGTAGGAGTTGTTCCACGTGTAGATGTATTTCTGGTGTATCTGTGGGGAGGAAGGTGATCTCCGCGTCTTACTCTTCCGCCATCTTCCGCCTCGGTAGCTATTTTATATTTTGAATCAGTCATGGCAATTCCAGATGTGTGAATTTGCTTTAACTTCCCCAAATCTATTTTTCAGCATGAGAAAAAGCTGTCAACTAGTATAGGCACAAATGCCACTGGCAATATTTAAAAATGCTTTAAGCCTAGAAAATAATGTTGCCATATTAAAAAATATCCATTTTTAATGGATAAAAATTGCTTCCAGATTTCCTAGAAACTAAGTGAAATTTGAGTTTGTATATATGGTAAAAATACAAAAGATACCAAGACTAAGGAGGAAAACTGAAACTTTTTAAAGGAATAAAAAACATAGCTGCTGGATTTGTGATGCTGGTCAGTATTGTAAAAATAGAACCAATGGCTCTAACAATATCATTAGTTAGCTTTTCTTGCATTGATTAAAACATGGATATGGATTGTATATATGTAACACATTTGAAAGGAAAGGAAATTATTTTTTCAGAATTCTCATGTGACATTATAAACAATTAAGTACAAAAATGCGCTTAGGGGCTTCCTTGGTGGCACAGTGGTTGAGAATCCGCCTGCCGATGCAGGGTACATGGGTTCGAGCCCAGGTCCGGGAAGATCCAACATGCTGCAGAGTAGCTAAGCCCGTGCGCCACAACTACTGAGCCCGTGTGCCACAACTACTGAAGCCCGTGCGCCTAGAGCCCGTGCTCCCAACTAGAGAAGCCACCGTAACGAGAAAGCCCGCACACCGCAACAAAGAGTATAGCCCCCGCTCACCGCAACTAGAGAAAGCCCGCATGCAGCAACGAAGACCCAACGTAGCCAAAAATAAATAAAATTAAAAAAAAAATTCGCTTAATTCCAATTTCATGGAAAGTAGTTAACTTGTTTACATATTACTAAATGCTAAAGGCAACTGAATCAATCAGAACACTGTATTTTATCATGCCAACCAGCATATCCTTTTTTTTTTTTTTTTTTTTTTTTTGCGGTACGCGGGCCTCTCACTGTTGTGGCCTCTCCCGTTGCGGAGCACAGGCTCCGGACGCGCAGGCTCCGGACGCGCAGGCTCAGCGGCCATGGCTCACGGGCCCAGCTGCTCCGCGGCACGTGGGGTCCTCCCGGACCGGGGCACGAACCCGTGTCCCCTGCATCGGCAGGCGGACTCCCAACCACTGAGCCAGCAGGGAAACCCTATTTTTAGTTTTTTAAGGAACCTCCATACTGTTCTCCAGAGTGGCTGTGCCAGTTTACATTCCCACCAACAGTGCAAGAGGGTTCCCTTTTCTCCACACCCTCTCCAGCACTTACTGTTGAGAGATTTTTTTGATGGCCGTTCTGACCGTTGTGAGGTGGCTATTTTTAATAGCTGCATTGAACAGTGAAGTGCATATATCTCTTTATGATACAGATTTCATTTCCTTTGGTTGTATACCCAGAAGCGGGATTTCTGGATTAAATGGTACTTATTTTTTTAAAATTTTTTGAGGAAGATTTACAGTGTTTTCCCTAATGGCTGTATCAATTTACATTATTACTAATAGTGTACATTTCCTAAAGAAAACGTGATATATATGTATATATATATGAATAATATATGTATGTGTGTATATATACACATATATATACTATCCCATTGTGTGTGTGTGCGCGTGTACGCATATACATATACACGCACACACACACAATGGGATAGTATTCAGCAGTAAAATAAAGAAAGAAATTCTGCCATTTGTGAGAACAAAGATGAACCTGAAGGGCATTATGCTAAGTGAAATAAGTCGATCACAGAAAGACAAATACTGTATGATCTCACTTATATATGGAACCTAAAAAGGTCAAACTCATAGAACCAGAGAGTAGAATGGTGATTACCAGGGACTGAGGGGTAGCGAAAATGCGGATATGTTGGTCAAGGGGTACATGCTTTCAGTATAGACTAGGTTCTGTGGTTCTAATGTAGAGCAAGGTGACTATAGTTAGTAATACTGTATTGTATACTTGAAACTTGCTAAGAGAGTGGATCTTAAGTATTTTCACCACACACACACAAAACAAACAAGCAAAAACACCTGTGTGAGATGATGGATGTATTAATTTGGTCATGATAATCATTTCATTTCATATGTGTATTAAATCATCACATTTTACACCTTAAATATATACAATTTTTATTTGTCAATTGTACTACAATAAAGTTGGGGAAAAAAGTAGATCAAAGCCTGCCATTATAGAATAAATAAGGAAAAAATAAGAGGCAGCTTTGATTGTGGAAGGAGTATCAATGTTTGAATTAGAAGATCTCGAAGTCTTAGTTTTGCCCTTAACTAGCTTTTGGTACCCAAATATTCAAAAAGTTTGTAAGTTTCATTTTCTCACTACTACAATGAGACAAGTGAGCTCTGATGATATCCAAGGTCTCTGCAACTTATAACATTAAATAATCCTGTATATTCACACTTAAACATGGTTTTTAAAAATACATTGAAAAGTGCATGTTTTGGTGAGTAGGGAAGATGTACATTTGATTTCTTTTGGTGGGTAATCATGATGCTTTCATTGTTAATGAAAATTAAGTTGTCTGAGAATTAAGTAACTGGGTCCAGACCCCAGCTTGGTCACTTAGTTGACTATGCAGTTTTGGACAAGTCAAGCCCCTTCTGGGAGCAAATCATCCTTGAAGTACTTTTTATCTCAGTTTTATCTGGTTTTATAAAAAGTTTCTATGTTTGGTTTTGCTCTGTCAGATTTATGGGGGAAATAACCTCACTGTGTTGTAAATACTATATGCTGTAATATCTAATAGGTGACTCTTGATCTACTGAAAACAGAGTGAAAGTGTTACATTATCTGGCAGAACCATTGATGTTAGATTAATTCTTCTAGCCCCAAGTCTCTGTCCCTTGTTATTCCTTAACATCTTACCTGCACCTTTGCAATGTTTCCTTTGTAAATAAAATCTCCTGGAGTTATTATCCTTTAAGAGTGAAATCTGTTTCTTGTGGGAACCTGATTTGATACACCTTGTTATAAAACTTTGTTAAAAAATTTAAATCAACTTTAAAGATTTGGCTCATTTAAAAACATTTATTATACTTTAAATCACTATATTTCAGTGCCATGAGTAGAACTTTGTAGGTGCAGTATAAAATTTCCCATAGGTCAGTTATTTGAGTATTGACTCCATGAGAGATACCGCTGGGATTATAAGTAAGATCCAGTCTCTCTGGCTCTTCATGAGCTGGAAAGTTAGAGAAAAAGATGATCCAGCAGTGAAAAGTCAAAGAAAATTATAATTTTGTATGTATACACAAAAGAAAATACATTTGACCCTTAAACAGTTGGGGCGTTGGGGGGGCCAATCCTCCGTGCAGTCAAAAATCCAGGCATAACTTTATAACTGGCCCTTGGGATCTGCAGTTCCTCTGTATCCACAGTTCCTCCGTATCTGTAGTCCCACATCCTTAGATTCAACCAAAAGTCAGAACACGTAGTACTATAGTACTTACTATTGAAAAAAAATCTGAATATAAGTCAACCTGCCCAGTTCAAACCCATAGAGTAACTACCACTTGTATGGTGCCCATAGTTCTGGCTCTGTGCAATTGTCCTCTGTATGTTCAAGGAATCTAATTTCATTTTCTTTTCTATACTGTGTCTTTACTCATTATTGGTGTTAATTGACATGTAATGATACCCTCATTATTTATTTAATGTAATAAAATTTATAAATTAGAATTAATTCATTATATATGTTTATATTCATACCCTACCTCTTTAAAACTGTAATTTTAATTTGTAAATGTATATAAAATAAATGAACAGATTTAGACACATACTGGCAATTCAGGATTAGTACCAGTTGTTTTGGAAGTTTCACCAGCACCTATCAGCGTGCTCCTTCCTCTGTCCTCTCCTCCTGCCCTCCTTCCTCCAGGATCAACACATCTCTCCTCCTTCAGCTGACTCATCCTTCACCTCGACCTGCTACACAGGGGAAAACATATTTGCCATTTGAGAAATGGCATGTAATCAAAATTTCTACATATAGCATCAGAATGCTAACATTTTGTGATTGAAACTACCTGTTTATGTAAAACAGGTGATGAGCATTGTGTTAGAGGATGAACAATGATAAATAATTTATTAAAGATTTTAATGACATGTCAATTGTCATGACTCTTCCCTAATTATTTTCAAAGAAGTATGATTGATTTCTACAAGCACACTGAACAGAGTTTGCCCCCTTGTATTATCAAGACATAAAGTATTTTTCCTTTGAAAGAAGGTTTTTCAGACAAACTTTATCAACTATTGACAACTGAAATTATGCTTTGTGCAAATAGACATTACATTAAATTAGTATATGATTTAAAACAAATTTAGATAAATTTTCCTAGAAGAGAACAATGCCTATCATATCAAGGCTGCTTAATAAATTTTTTTTTTTTTTTTGCGGTAGCGGGCCTGTCACTGCTGTGGCCTCTCCTGTTGCGGAGCACAGGCTCCAGACGCGCAGGCTTAGTGGCCATGGCCCACGGGCCCAGCCGCTCCGCGGCATGTGGAATCTTCCCAGACTGGGACACGAACCTGTGCCCCCTGCATCAGCAGGCAGACTCTCAACCACTGCGCCACCAAGGAAGCCCCTTAATAAATATTTATTGAAGGGAGGAAGGAATCTAGGGAAGGGGAGAAAGAATGTAGGGGGAGAGGGAGGGAGGGAAGAAAAATGTATGCCTAATTTGGCTTTAACCTTTTTATTCTAACATTTCACATTTTAAGCAATGAAAATCTGATTCAAAATATTCACTAGATTATTCAATACTCTACATTAATCAATAAAAAATGTCAAAATTAGATACAATTAGACTCTTAATGGAAAAACATTCGTATCTTGTTGTCTTGCCCTTGATTTTCTCAGTATTTCAGAGAAGTGCCTGCTCATAAAAAGGAAGCTTGAGGTCAATTACAACCTTGTTTAGCACTGGGGGTGGGTGGAAGGTAGGGGGTAGAAGAAACAAACCCTATTGTCATGACATAATTTGTCCTGGGGCTTTGGAAGGCATTTTCCATATAATGATTAAAGCTTAAATTAAAGATATATTAAAGCGAAAATTAAAGATGTAATTTGTTGCTTAATAAATGATATATGTTTTATAACTTCATTAGGGATGCTACCTTCCTTAATTTTTGCAGACCATGAGATTTTCAGTGAGGTGCATATTAACTGCAGAGATAATAATGTTTCTATATGTTAATAATTTTAAATGAAAAACACTTGAGCTATTTTCCAGCCACATGGGAGGAATCATTTACATCCTTAAAGGCTTATTTTACCGTTAACCCCTTCATTTGAGTAGAGTGGATATCCATATGTAAAGTATTAATTCTTTTTACATTAGCGCTAATGGCAAGTACTTTAGACCCACTGGTGTGAGAGGATTAAAAGCCACAACGTTAGGCATGCACCAACATTTCTGAGATTAATCCTTGTTAGAGCAGCCTAGTGGGAATATGTAACTTGATTTTCTGTTTATTGATCAGATGCTTCTTGTTTCTTTTATCATGTGAAATGAAACTCCACAGAGACAATATCATATTGCATTGATATGCTGAATGCAACACAGGATTAGGTTAGTCTCTTAACCCTTTCTACTTTTAACGCCAATTACTATATAAATGCAGGTTTTAAGGAGAGATCTGTGGAAATAGGATACACTCTAAATATTTGTCATTGTGGCCCAAATAATAGATGAGCCATTCATGCTTTTTCTAGTTGTAAACTAATGCTTGAAAGTCATGTTAACAATAAATCTCTGGGAGTATTTACTTTCATTTGGTAGAAGGAGGGAGTAAGGAGTCAGTGAAGTATAGAAGCACGCTGAGATTTTGTTATATATTTTGCTAAGAGGCAAGGGATAGTATTTCTGTGTCTTCTCATTTCTCTGTTACTCCTACCCCTACCCCATCCCACTCCACCTTGTTGCCATGTTAGCATAGAAAATATTTCCTGGCCTCTCATCCTCATATTCACTTTAATTTGGCTAGATCCCAGGAGTGACATTCAAATATTGACTAACCAGCAAAGCATGGGCACAGACCAATCAGGAGGTACATCGGTTATAAAAGATTTGGTGATGAATGACTTGATTGTTTGGCTAAAACTTAGCCTGGCCTAGTGGCCATCTTATCCCTAATTTGTCTAGGTGTCTTAAACCACCTTGGATAATGGCAGTCAATGGATTCTTGGTGATTTCTATCCTATAGGAAGGTTACGAGATAAAGGTAGGAAAGGAGAGAGACCATTCTACCTAAAGCAGCTATACCTACTGATTCTTGTGAATGATTTTTGAGCTGGTAGAGGGGACGAGGTAAGTCAATTAATTGTCTTACTTTTTAAAAAAAAATTTTATTGGAGTATAGTTGATTTACAATGTAATGTTAGATTCAGGTGTATAGCAAAGTGAATCAGTTACACATACATATATCCACTTTTTTTTTGTTTTGGACTCTTTTCCCATATAGGCCATTACAGAGTATTGATAGAGTTCCCTGTGCTATACAGCTTATTAGTTACCTATTTTATATATAGTAGTATGTATATGTCAGTCCCAATCTCCCAGTTTATCCCTCCCTCCCAACCCTTATCACCTGGTAACCATAAGTTTGTTTTTTACATGCGTGACTCTACTTCTTTTTGCGAATGAGTTCATTTGTACCCTTTTAGATTCTACACTCAAGCCATATCATATGACATTTGTCTTTCTGTGTCTGACTTACTTCACTCAGTATGACAGTCTCTAGGTCCATCCATGTTGCTGCAAATGGCATTATTTTTATGGCTGAGTAATATTCCATTGTATATATGTACCACTTCTTTATCCATTCCTCTGTCAGTGGACATTTAGGTTGCTTCCATGCCCTGGCTATTGTAAATAGTGCTGCAGTGAACGTTGGGGTGCATGTATTTTCTCTGATTATGGCTATTGTAAATAGTGCTGCAAGGAACATTGGAGTGTATGTATCTTTTCAAATTATGGTTTTCACCATTGAGAATGATGTTTGCTGTGGGTTTGTTGTATATGGCCTTTATTATGTTGAGGTAGGTTCCCTCTGTGCCCACTTTCTGGAGAGTTTTTTATCATAAATGGGTGCTGAATTTTGTTAAAAGCTTTTCTGAATCTATTGAGATGATCATAAGGTTTTTATTCTTCAATTTGTTACTATGGTGTATCACATTGATTGATTTGCGTATATTGAAGAATCCTTCCGTTCCTGGCATAAATCCCGCTTGATCATGGTGTATGATCCTTTTAATGTGTTTGTGGATTCTGTTTGCTAGTATTTTGTTGAGGATTTTTGGTTCTATGTTCATTAGTGATATTGGCCGGTAATTTTCTTCTTTTGTGATATCTTTGTCTGGTTTTGGTATCAGGGTGATGGTGGGGATCAGGGTGAGCTTGGGAGTGTTCCACCCTGCAGTTTTTTGGAAGAGTTTGAGAAGGATGGGTGTTTTACTTTTTGATAAAGCTACAATATGTTTGTTACTAACTAATACTTCTAAACCATACATACACGTATACATATACAGCTAGGTAAGTAGATATGGAGTTGCTTGTGTACCTGTAGTTGTGAATATGTTTACATGCATCATAATATATATTATACACACACATGTACACACATATGCAAAGTCTATCCTCGGTTAAGAAGAGTTGGGTTCTGGGACTTCCCTGGTGGTCCAGTGGGTAAAACTCCAAGCTCCCAAGGCAGGGGACCTGGGTTCAATCCCTTGTCGGGGAACTGGATCCCACATGCATGCCTCAAGTAAGAGTACACAAGCTGCAACTAAGACCTGGCGCAGCCTAAATAAATAGATTTTTTTTAAAAAACCCAAAACGAAACAAACAAAAAACAAAAACAAAAAAACAAGAGATGAGTTCTGTACATAAGCTGGCATTTACAGTAGTCAAATTATAGCAGTTCTTTTGGTCAGATAGTATAGTACTGTTAAGATATCTAAAAGAAATGTTTTTAGTTCCACAAAGCTTTCCTGAACCAGTGTTCAAGAGGTGCTACTTGATTTTCTTCTAAATGTCCTCTTTTCTGCCCCTTACCCAACTCTGCCAGGTCTGGACTCCGAGTTTCATGCTCTTCTACCTGGATCTGGGTGTCTTTTACTTGAGCACATTGCAATTAGATTTATCATTCTACTTACCACTTGACTGGGTCTGATAGCCCCCAATTTCTTTACCATTTAAGATGCTGGCACATCCCTGAGTTCTTTCTCATTATACCATTAATTTAGCATGGCATTAACTAGGAAAAAAATGAATGCTTGGTGGTATTACTTTCATAGAACAGTTCATTAAAACTAATCAGCTTTGAGCATACATAGAACAGAATTGGACTGAATTGGCCCACTGGATAGGTTAAAATGTTACTATCCTTTTCAAATCAATATACATTTTAACTATCTGGTTAATAGTCATTTTAAGAGACAGAATAAACATAATTTTCCATTACTAAAATTCACATAGAGAAACAGATTCCTTTAGTAATTCACTTCTGTTAGCTGAGGTGGAGTCATTGTTCTTAAAATAAAAATGTCAAGATGATTCCCACTTCTGTTTTCTTGGGTTTTTTTTTTTTTCTTTCCAGAGTTTTCAAGCCAATCAAAATGTCGTGGATTTCATTAAATATTTAAAATCAAATGATAAAATAAATCACTCCTCCCTGGTAAACAGCACCATACCCTGCTTTATTGGTTTTAGAATATCAGTTGTCTACCACTGCCAAATTTGGGCCTTTTGAACTGTGAACCCATTACACAATTAATAAACAGAGAAAAGGCAGCTCCTGTGAAAGGAATCTATATTTATCCTTTACATTTTCACTAGATGTTGATTTCTCTATGGGAGGAAACAGGACAAATGTACTTTTTGCCAGGACTTCATGTAAAAACCTCGTTACCTGCTATATTTTAATTTTTTAGTCTAGAAATACTTGAAATTCACTTATAAATGTGTGCTCTGAGCTGATGACTGATTGAGTCACTCTTGTTTCCTCTCTGCCTAAGGCATAACATATATCCATCCATCCATCCAGTTCTTTACTCCTTCATTCAATAAACATCTATTGACCATCCCCTATATGTAGCTGGTGTTATGATTGACACTTTATGTAATTAATTTCATTTGCTCCCTATAACAGTCTTTCAAGACAAATGTTACTATCTTAATTTTGTAAATAAGAAGGCTGATGTCCAAAAGTTAAACAGCTTGCAAAAGTCAGATTGTTGTCTTCTGCTCATCTTTGTTTCCTAACATGGTCCTTTTTACGTAGGGAGCAGTTACTGAATGTTTATTAATGAATGAATGAATGAGCCAGAATGCAATTTATTATAGCTAACACCTATTTTATACCCATGAAGTACCACACATACTTCCATGTTTGTCTGTGTTCTCTCATTTAGTCATTATAAAAGCTCTACTAAGTTCAGTGCTATTCATGACCTTATACTTGCTTTACGGATGAGGGACCTGCGGCAAAGGTGGCAAATTAATATGCTCAAGATCAAAGAGCTTGGAAGGAGCAGAGCTGCGAATTGAACTTAGGCTCTGCCTTTGGGGTCCGTGTTCTTCACCAGCTTGCTCTGTTTGTTTGTTTTTGTCTAGCACAGTACATGATGCATCATGAATGCTCAAAAACTGCTGCAATGATGGTGGTGATGATGTGGAATGGGAATTTTTGTCTGATGTATTGAAAATGCTATTTTATAGGAACTAGGGAATTTTCAAATTACAGTTGCCTGAATTGTCCCTGTAAACTGCAAGAACACTTTATTTTTAACAATAAAATATACTCTTTCTTATTTTCATAGAAAAATAAGAATATTTCTGCATTTGTTTGTAAATGCATTATCATATATATGTATGTGCATAGAGAGAGAGAGACATGGGTATAGATATAAAGATATAAAACTAACAAACTGGTGATGTCTTTTCTTCTCGTATCAATTTGCAATTTAAAGTTCCCAAAATGTAACAGTGTACCTAAATGTAGGGATTTGAAAACAACTAATCATGATTATTTTAAATGATGATTTTTGTAAATTATGCGTTCTTTAATTGCTTAAACATAAAGATTTTCACACAAAGAAGTCTGGCACAAAATTATAATCTTTCTAAGGAAATTCAAGATAGAAAAAGTGATTCCACTTTAAATCATGTAGCAATAAGACAAGTCACTATAAAGTCTGTTTCTGTAGGCAGTTGATCATATGTCCACAAAGACAGCTTTGCTTTTTAACCCATTGTGTACACATTTTTCAGTATTTAGCTCTGTCGATAGAGGACCCTGGAAGCAGTGAGGGTAATGAGGAGGAATGATAGTTTAGATGTATTCTTTCCTGGAATGCCAGTTGAATTAAATCTTTCATTACCACTGCAGACATACAAATCTATACTCTCCTTTCAAGATGAATCCAGAATCAGGAGTCTGCATTCTTTTATTCTTGGTCAGGAGATTAAAATTGATCACAGACCACACAAGGGAGTCGGCTGTAGTATCACAGCTCAATGCGGTTAACGAGGACAGCGCTTGCCTTCTGATCTCCTTAACTGTGCACTTACAAGTTACAAATATTATTGATTCCAGGGGTCATCTGAGGCTGTGGGCAGGTTGTGTGACTTGACAATATTTTGCTGTTTTTTAAGGGATAAGAGCTATGAGCCTTGATAGCAACTGGGACAGGGATAGTTTAAATTTGACAAATGAAGATTTATACTTTTTTGAGCTGGCAAAATCCTTCATGTAGAAATAATGAATGAAAATTTGAGAGTTGATTTAACATAGGTCAAATGACTCACAGTGAAAGAAGGAAAATAACGCTTTCATTATTACCCTTTCAACAAAATGAATTGATGATAGGTTTGTCATTGTAGATCTGTGCTTTAAACAAATGAATAATGCTTAGAAAATCCTTTTTACAAGACATCATGTAAATTTAAGTAGGCATAGTTTACCTAAAATCTTTGAAAATGTAGCGTAGGTGGGATATGTGAATAATTACCTGCTAATCTGTAAAGCATGTTTTTATCTTTCTTATGAATAAAACTACTGTATTAACATTCAGAAAATTTAAGGTGCCACAGATCATTGTATGCTAAATTTTCAAAGACTAGGTTATGGTTCCTTTTCTTCCCCTAATAATAAAGATTATAGACTATCCTAAACATATATTCTATGTAATGGTGGAAGAAACACTGTATTTAAGAGCTTTTGCTGGATTAATTCTGGCTTTGGCACTTACTAGCTATGGGACTAGCTGTGGGCTTCAGAAAGCTTGTTTCACTGCCTTGAACCTCAGTTTGCTCATTTTTTGAATGGTCATAAAGATGCCTAGCCGATAAAGCTGTTGTGGAGCTCCAGTACACAAGAATTATTGTTAAGTGGCAAAACACGCTACAAACGTTAACTCAAAATATTTATTACTACTGAGCTTATATGAAGTTGAACCTGAATTTAGGACAGGGGGTGCTGAAGAGAGCTTCTGAACTGCATTCTGTCTCCTCTCCTTCATAATCTAGAGTACACTGGCAAGACAGCAAGTTAGACTCAAAAGTGTTCATCGAGGCTAGAATTTACAACTATTGGATTAGATGAAATTGCTGATATTGGTTTTACATGAACCATGCTCTAAGCAGCATAACTCAAACAGCTTAGCAGTAGACTATGACTTCTTTAAAAAAAACTGAAAATATTTATAAGAAATGACCCTAATATCATATTTCAGAAACTGAAAAAAAAAAAAATCAAACATCGACTGCTCACTTCATTAAACCACAGGCATTTGGGATAGAATTCATTATTCTATGTTGACTTTAAAACGTGTAAGATTTTTATTGATGATGTCAAGATATATGCTTTTATACCATGGTTAGAGTGGTTCAGGCGCTTTTGAGTATAATTTAGTTTTTGATTTTGTGTATATTGCACAGTTCATAGGGAATTTAAATCATTTCCAAAGAGCAACCCAGAATTTCAATTTGATCTCCCTGATTAATCCACCATCCACTGTTACTGTAGTTTCTTCACCTTGTAGTAGTAAAAGAGAAGATGATACTCTTTGTCTATGTAATAGACTCCATTATAATGAAAATATTTTCAATTATTATTAAATTTCTTATGTCTGTATAATGCTTCGTGATTCAAGAGTTCTTGGAAAAGCTCAGGGGACGAGGTACTAAAAGCTTCAGTTTACAGAAGTAAAAGCTAAGGTACAGAGAAATAGGCTAATTTGCTACACATCACACAGCAAGTAGGTGGGGGAACTGAGAGCAAACATAGGTGTTGCTACCTTGGCCATGTATTTCACCTGTCTGGGAGTCATTATTTGGTTTTCCTTTCAGAAGTCAGAAAAATTTGTTGCAGGGTGAACCACATATCAGTGGGCCCTTTTGTGGGATTTCCAAACCTACTAGAGGTGGAACAACAGCTCCCTAATTCAAAGCTTCAGTTTTGATGAAATTCTTTAAGAAGCCCTCCTAAAGGCAGTTTTTTTTTTTTTTTTTTTCGGTATGTGGGCCTCTCACTGTTGTGGCCTCTCCCGTTGCGGAGCACAGGCTCTGGACACGCAGGCTCAGTGGCCATGGCTCACGGGCCCAGCCGCTCCGCGCCATGTGGGATCTTCCTGGACCGGGGCACGAACCCGTGTCCCCTGCATTGGCAGGTGGACTCAAACACTGCGCCACCAGGGAAGCCCCTAAAGGCAGTTTTTAATCAAACAAATATTATACAAGCTAAGCTACATCCATTTTCTGTTATTCGTTCAGAATTTAATTAATGCAGAGTTGCCATTGTTGACTAATTCTTTCTTCTTAAGAATGCATTTTAGTATGAATATATTCTCCACTGATACTGATTCCTAGAAAGGCATGTGTTATGTTTCTCTTCTAGCAAAATCTTTTCATACTTTGGCAGGCATTACCACTAGAATACCTTGCAGTGTGGGTGTCAGTATAGGGTTTATCCTGTTTCCTCTTCCTCTTCTGATTTGCCTCATTTAAATTGATTTTCATAGTTACAATACATATATTTCTATTTTGTTGTTTTTGTTCTCTTTTATGTTCTCTCTCAATAAATCTCCGTTAGCTATATTATCTCCAAAAACAATTAATTAATTAATACTTTTATTTCCAAAATAAAAGTGACCTTGCACTATACTTAAAATTCAAGAAGGATGAGTCCTAAAATCAAAAGTACTCTTTAAACGCCTGTTTCTTGGTACATTTTTATGCACTGGAGATATATATATATACACATGTATATATATCTATAAAGTCTGAACTGATACCTCTCTTCTCTTGGCATTCAGCATACTGCTTTCTCCTGCCTCTCATGACTGACTGATCCCTCCTCAATTTCTGTTTGGGCTCCTTTTCCTCTTTCTTCCTTTAAATGTTGTTATGTTATCTAGGGCTCCACTGTTGGCTGTCTTTTCCTCAGGATTAGCTCATTAGCATTCATGGCTTCCAGTACAGTCTCTTTGCTGATACTTTTCAGATCTGTTGGTCCAGACCAGATTTCTCTCATGAGCTTCAGCCTTGAAATTTTACTTGTTAATTATCTGTAGAATGACTCTACTGGATATCCCACACTCCATTAAATATGTTCGAAGTGGAACAATACTGTTGCCCTAGCATCTGCTCCTCTTCCACTGTCCTGAGCCACAGTCAAGCACACCACTGTTGAGGAACCCACCGAAACAGGAAGCTGAGGCTCAGCTGTGACCCTTCCTTTCTCTCTACACTTTTCAACCGCGAGGTGCCAAATCCAATGAAATTAGCCCTTAAAGACCTTCAGGATATGTTTTTATTCTCCTGTATGTATCCCCACTGTCAGTATCTTAGTGTGAATCAATTCTTTTTTTTTTTTTCCCCCATTAAAGTTACTGTAATAGGAGAAGAAAGTGAAAACATACCTCTAAGGAATCCAGAGGCACAGTTTCAAATCCCATATACAGAATTTCTTTGAAGTAGTAAAATTTTATTCGAAATTTGCATTTCATTCCTCAGCATCTCCATTTTTGTCTTAATATAAACACCATAATTTAAAGTACTTATCTTTGATTGAAATTGTTGACCCAGGAAAGTAGGCTGTGTTTGTACTGAGGCTGTGGACACTACCTGTAATGCCATGTTAGTGGAGGTTACTAATAATCCAGGTTGAGAAGTACAAGGTTAGTGTTCCTGTCTTATCCGGATTTATGCAGCATCCCCTTAAATGATCTAGTTCCTTCATTCTCACTGTCTGCAAATCCGGTCTACATACTGATACCAGTTTGTCCTTGTTAATATACAAAGCTGACTGTATCATTTCTCTGCAGTGTTTTCTCTGGGTAAAATCCAAACTCCTTGGTGTGGCTTGCATGGCCTTTTATGGTCTGGGGCCTGCTTATCTGTCAATTTCAAATTTTGCTATTCCCTCTCTCCTATCTGCTCCCCTGACCACACCCTAGTTTCATTCAGATTGAACTCTTACCCCTTCACACCTTTGTATATGTTGCTCATTCTTCCTCTTTCTTTTTCTACCATGGGAAACATTCATCTTTCAAGACTGAGCGTAAGTATCATTGTCACCAGCTGAGGTGAACTGTGTTTTGTAAGGGCTCCTGTGCACTTACCTATGCATCCGTTTGTCATAGCACTTATCTTGCTTTCTTCTATTTCTGATTATATGTTCTTCTCCCACTAGATTGGAAGCTATTCATCTCTGTATATCCCAGGTACCTCTGTATCCTAAGTACAGTAGGCACTCAGTAGGTATTAATGAATAAGTGCTTAAATAAATGAAACATCCAAAATTTCTTTTTCCATCTTATCTTAATAACAATTAAAAATCACAACTAGTATCCAAATTTGAAAGTTGAACAGGATAGACTGTAGTTTTGCTTGGCTTTTTTAACTAACAGGAATTTCAGAACTGGATATGTAGTGAATATACATTGAATCTGCCAAGTTTTATATGGTTAATCACCAATATCAAAGGAAATTTCAATTGGCATTAAGTTTTTAAAATTATCTGTAGTTTTGGTGGTTGTTGTGGTGTTTTATATTAAAATTATGTAAGTGTTAAGAAAGAAAAATATCGAGGAAGGTACAAGTATGAAAGTAATAGGATTTTGGAAGTTAAAATACATAAAAGCCAATTCATTTACTAGTATTTACCACATGCTAGTCACTGTGGTAAGCATTTATCATATTATTGAGATATATTATCTAAATTAATTTACCTGATTTCATAGATAAGGAAATGGAGACTTGAAATTTAAGTAACTGTGATTATGCAGGTTATACAGCCAATATTACCGTGGAGTAATAACATGAACATAGTTATGTCTGACATCAAAACTATAACTTTATTTTACCAAACCTTAATATATTTACAAAGTCTTATATAAAATGGTATTTGTTCATGATGCGTAACAGTTGTCAGGTGTGGATAATTACATTGCATTTGAGACCACACTCCATGCACTTGGAATGGCAGCTGGATAAGTGGTATGGTATAGTTGAATTAATCTTAGTCAATGTGATTCTTTAACCATTTTTGAGTCACAGGCTCCGTAGGGGGTATAATGAAAGGTATGGACCCTCTGTACACATACACAATAAAATGTACACATGTACAAAGATACGTTTTCATAGTCTTGGATTCCTAGAAAATCACAGGCAAGTTTCAGAATTTGGTTTCTAGATAATCTGCCTATTTTGTGGATGAACAAACTGAGGTTCAAGGTCAACTATATGTTTCTGAAATGGTTGACCATGTCTATCCATCAAGAGTGTCTTTGGAAAGTGATTACTTTGTGGAATTTTCTGAATTCCTAGAAAAGTATTCTAGTTTCAAGACTCTAACTCAGCAATGTATCGGTAATACTGAGCACATTCCAAGTATATTTAATCATGGAAATAATTTAATATTTTTCTTATTGCATACACATTTCTTTAAAAAATCTACTAAGATAAGTATTTTCTTGTAAGATTTATAAAAACCACAGCAGTGACTTAGAATAAGATCAATAAATTTGCACAGAAATGTATCATTTGAGTAAAGAACAAAATGCATAATTAAAAGGTAAAAGAATTATATGGTAGCAAAACTAATATCTATATTTTCTATGTGTAAATTTAAGTTGTTTCAGCAATATAGAGCTGTACTATGCTTACTTGTCCACATAACAGTTCTATAAGGAAATGCATTTTGTAATTCTTCTAATTTTAAAGATGAGAAAACTGAGGTTTAAAATTTAATGACTTAGGCATGAGCTTATAGCTAATAGCTAAAAAGTAAAGGTCAGGAGGCCATTAGAAGTCTTTTGATTCTGAATCAGGCAGCTCTCCATTGTTTCACAGACATGCCTGGGGAGAATCAGGTAGATGCAGAAACAAGTTTCAGCAGCTGAGAGAGTCACCAAGCACATTTGGTGCATGATCTTTATTTTAAGGCCTGCCACTTGCTTCCTCAGACTTGTATTGTTTCACTTTGCAGAGCTCTGAAGGCCAGAGCATACTTGGGTAATTCAGAATGATTCTTAGCTTTCATTTCAGTTTTAATCCATGACCTCAACTCTTGCATTGTGTTTCACTCTTTTTATTTCAGTACTATAGCAAAGATTAGTTTGGCTTTAAAGAAAACAGTTTAACTGCATTATCTATTATAAATGCATATTATATTAAAAATTTTTACATAAAGTTTTTGATATACAGAATACTTTAGCCTCACAATATAGCTGTAAAATTCATTAGAACGATTACAAATAAAGAGGTTACCAGTACGTATATTTAAGAATTTATTTGAGTAAAAAATTTAGAAGTACAATTAATAAATACCTTTGAGAAAGTAGTTAATACAATACAATGAATGTATGGTACATTTACTGGTGATTAACACATTAGTAATACTTTTGAGATTACATTTTTAAAGGGGTGTTCTCCCTTCTACAGAATGTGTGTTTACGGTGGCAGCTTTAATGCTATTTCCTGCTGTGCAGTTCAATAAAGTATGGTTTTAGGTGGTTGGTTGAGGGTTTTTTCCGTAATGTATGTCGATGGAGATAAGTGTTTTAATTACTTTTTTAATGTCTGTGCTTTTGTATTTTTCTCCTCTCTTCTCTTTTATTTCCTGCTGTTGAGATTACTGCCTCATCTCCACAGCAGGTAGCTGTAGCAAATTTGTTTTCTTTGTAAGCCTGGTAGATTTATTTTGTAATATAACTGTTCCTTTTTAGTATTTTATTATTAATGATTTCTTTACTTTGGAATATAGTATACTTACATAGTGCTAAATAGTAATTTTCTAACACCATCTAAGAATTCCAGTCATTAAGAAAAAAAAATCTTCCCCTGAGGCATATTCTTTGAATTTTTTTGCTTACCCTTACTTCATGATGTGAGGATTAAAATTTAAGGAAATTGTTTTATAGCAAAAGCCAAATGAGAATGAGAAACAGAGAAAAGAGAAGGGAGGAAAACAAATAGAAAAAGCCCAAGAGATAAAGCACACTTTAATAAATAATACCAAAAATCAAAGGGATATGTATAATTTTGTGACAGAAAAAGAAAATTACATTAACATGTTTTCTAGAAGAGGGATTTTAATGAGATCTTATTTTTATATTAAAATTAAATTTTAATTAGTAAAATAACTTCTGCTAATTACAAGAAAATTGGATTACAAAAATATAAAGAAAAATAGTTCAGCTTCTTTTTTTTGGTCCAGAATTTTGTTGTTTTGTTTCCTTCATATGTCCCTTTATATAGAAAGAACAATAGATAAGGTGGATCCTGAATATAGAAGTTATTTATCAGGAAAGTAGAAAACACTCAAGGATATTTTATCTGTCTTTGAGTTCTTGGACAATATTTTATTAATTAAAATAAGGTCTCTCTCTCTCTCTATTTTTTCCAAACGTGTAAAAGGAGTAAAAATTATGAGACTACAAATGCATAGTGAATCTTATTCTCATTTTGTTATATGAAATTGCTAGATATTTTATTACAGATTAAAAATCCTCTAGAAGAATTTTAACCACTTAGATTCAATTTACTTCACATGTGTTGATCTTGTGAACACATTGCTTTATTAATATGTTTATATTTTCTGTCACCATGAAAACTCTAAATTGGAGCCTGATATTAAGCTCTAATATGAAATTTTATGAACTGATCTCGTTGGTATAATAGAACTTATACATATTTTCTACATGAAATCATAGAAGCAAACTGAAATACGTTTGTAACTTCATAGGAATTATTGCATTTGTTTATTTTATTCTCTTCTCCAATGCTTTTAAAATTATACTGTTTTCATAATTAAATACAAAAAGAAGATCTTAGTTCAGCGTCTCTCCGATTTTCAAAATTGTATGAGTGTTCTTTACTCCTCTTAGGTCTGGATGTCATTATTGTTATATGTTTCTGTATAGAAAAATACCTTGTGTAATGGGAAAAAATATGATTTGAGATGGTGATTTCATTCATAACATTTTTTAAGAGTCTTCATCTTGTTATGCTCTAACGAATTATGTGATCCATACAATTTATTCTTGTGGTCATATATATATAGAGAGAGACTAGACAGTAGTTATACAGAACAGATATTTAATGGGGATTTGAAAAATCAATGAAATGAATACTATTGTGATATATGGTGATCTGATTTCATATGTGTTATATTGAATCACTCCACTCTTTCTGAATTCAGTCTGAACACCCAAGAGCTAAACGCATTTACAGTGGGTTGTCAGAAAAAGATGGGGAGTTTTATTGAGAAAAGAATCACAATAGGGCATCATTGATCTGTTCTCTTTCTAATCCATATATAGATCTTAGAATGATAACCCTTACGGCACTGTTTTCCCTTGGAAGTAAATCCTTTGAGTCATATAAGTGATCTTTAAGTGACAGATGAAGAACTTGATAATCCATTGTGAAATTGTAGAATGCTTATTAGGCCCTTGAAAAGAATATTTTATTTCCATATTGTAATCTCAACTGTTTGGGCTTGATATTGAAATAGTTTACTTTTTCTAGTAAGTATATAAACACATATATCCATAATACATGTATTTATGAGTTATACCTACATTTACATATCTATGTACAGCCATTTAAATATCTTCTTATGATTAATTGCAGTATCTTCTGTTTGTGAAAGTGTATACTATGAATCTTTTATAATGTGAGTCTTTATTTTCCGTAGTTTTTATATTTTACCCAAGACAGTAATAATGATTTACATTTGAATGTTTTTTAGATTTACCAGAGTGCTTTTATGTGTACTTTTCCACCTCATTTCAGAGCAACCCTGTACATAAGTCAGAGATATCTTCGTTCCAATCAAGGCAGTTAGCTCGATTTACTGTGGTAATCATTTTGCAATATATACAAATACTGAATCTTTATGTTGTACACCTGAAACTAATATATGTCAATTATAGCTTAATAAAACATAATTAGATAAAATAAAGGAATTTGACAGCCACAGTATTAAAAGTAATTTTACCCAAGTACAGCTAGAAAGGGGATATAATGAGACTAGAACCCAGTTCTCCAGACTCCTAGGTCAGTGGTCTCTGAGGCAGGATGTTAACTAACTGCTGCAATTTGAATGATGCCTTAACCAATAGAGGGTCTTAACCTTGCTATTTCCTGATCTTGAAGCACGTATGGTTTGCGTCCATTGTAGTCTGTAGAATGAATGAGGTTAGAGGAATACCCTTGTCTTACCACAACCTTTCATTCTACCAAATCTGTCCAACACTGACTGCTTAAATGTGCAACAGTGTGAATGTGTATATGATGGATTAGATGAACATTTAATTTATGTCTATCCGAATGTGTCCCTTCATTATATCAAACAAAGGCTTTTAGGGAGAGAATGCAAATAAAAGGAAATGTTTATTTCACATCTATGCAAAGAGCTTTACATATATTGTTTTCATTTTACTCTCCTAACAATCCTATGATGAGGCTGCTGCTGCCCAGAAAGAATAATTTACTTGCCCAAGGTCAATGGCTAGTAAGAGCTAGAATGAGAATTTTAACACAGAAAGTTTTAGAGCTTTCACTCTTATTCAGTACGCTGTATTTACAAATGATAGAAATAAGTCAGTTGGCATTAAGATATTTTTAAAAGATTTAATAAACAAAAATAAAGAAAAACAATGGTTACACAGGGACATTTCTTACAAAGATACAACTGCATAGCTGTGGTAGATAGCCTCATGTCCCTTAGTGAGGGTTTGTTTAATGAATCCATGTTTAATCTTCACATGTTAATATTCTTCCTCATGCAGCACCATTCCCCAAACCAGGCTTAGCAATGAGGATTGAGATCACACAACGTGCTTTCTTCTTTGAGAAGACAGCAAAATCTCAGACACAAAAGTACTTGGAAAAGTGAAAAACTTAGGACATTTGCCATCAACTACATTTTGCTGTGCTCAGCCAGTAAACTTGAGAGTAGGACATAATCAGGGGGATTTTATATGTCTACTAAAATCTTCTTATTGAAAAAGCACTCGTGTGAAATAACAAGACAGTATACCTGCAGAGAGAGTTCAGAATACTAGAACGTTGCCCATTTCCGTAAGCCCGGAACCTGAGGCAGTCTCACAATGTTCTGTGCTGTCTTCTCCACTTCTGTGGGATGTGTGAGGCTGTCTCCCGTGACATGTCTGTCTGATCACCATCTTCCGCATGACGGCTTAGCTGTCATTCAAGTGAATGCCTTCAAGAATGAGAGGCGTCACACAAATTGTTGCTCCATTCAATTAACACTGAATGAGTTGACCCAGTAAAGTAACACATGCAGACATTATAAAATCTGAGAAATTCTTAAACACATCCTACAATAGCTATGAAGACTGAGCCTTAGAGACTTATTCCTCATCTATTACTTACTAGATGATAACACAAAACAGAATATTTAATATCTTCTTAATGTTAATTGAAGTTGTGCAGAACTTAATATGAGTACAAAGAATTTACTAAATACACTGCTGTTTTATATTCTGTAGTTGTTTCAGAGGGAGGTGCTTTGGAAACAAAGCAAAGATACAGATTTCAAATAATATCAAATATTGAAAAATAACCAGCAGATACCCAAGGGGAATGCAGTTAAGAAGGAAGACATTTTAGAGAGGAATTGTGCTAGAGAAAAGAATCGCAAAACAAAGATGCAGCCCAGAGAAGCAACCAGTCTTTTCTCTACAACTAGATTGGAACATTCTGTGTTGTATGCGTATCCATAGCCTTACAGTGAAACTTAATACATATACGTTGAATGATTACTTTAGACATCACTTGTTATGTAGCAACACATTATAACAGGGCTTAATTATAACCTTATACATGGCAAAGGCAGCATTTTGAAGTTAAAGCATACACTCTACAGCCAGACCATCCAGGTTAGAAATTGGCATTACTACTTACTTGTTCTATGACCTTCAGCGAAGTTACTTAATCTTTATGTGCCTCAGTTTCCTCATATCTAAAATGCAGATAATAATGCGAGTTGTCTTTTGGAGTTGTTTTGAGAATTAAATGAGTTAGTATATAAAAATCACCTACCTATATGTCAGGCACTTAAAACAGTGCCTATAAGTAATCAATACATGTTAAGTTAGATTTTCTGTAGTATAAGCAACATTTTATTTCTTTCTTTTCTTTTTGGAGAACTTGAAAATGATAATCTTTCAGTACGTCTTAAGAAGGTGTTCCTTTGTATACCTTTGTATAAATGCATGCTGAAACACCAAAAACTTCAGTAACTATTCTAGGGGAACAAAGAAACTATCTGGCCTCCTTGAAAGACAAAGAACACTATACGTATATTACCCTGAGCTGTTTTGTTTGTCAAATCTTTGTCAATTCCTCTTTATTCATAAACCTCCTTCTTCCCACTGAAAGGTGAATTAAAAAGTCATTTCAGTGTCATTTTGAAATCATCCTGGTATAGACACATACCTTATTTATTAATATGCCACCTACTCTCAGGGAAATCTTCCTTTGATAGATGGGTATTTGCAAGTTTCATTATCTTTCATATTTCACTTAAGGTTGCTTCATTTTTCTTCTTTTGTAGCACTTTGTTTAAATTTGCTAAGGTTTTAATACCTTACTTTGATTTAAGATTTATTCTTCCTTGCCACGGCATGTGGAATTTGAAATAAAAATTATAAACTACAGAATAATAAACCTATCTTAATATTAATAGATAGTGTTTATTGAGCATTCACTATGTGCCAGGTCCCAATGCTTTATATATATATGTATGGATAGATAAATAGATAGACACATCTATGAGAGAAGAGAAATATAATTATTATCTCTGTTTTAGAAATGCAGAGGTAGAAGATCAGAGCAATTAATTAATTGTTTCAGGGCTCTCTAGAAAGATAAAGCCTTTAAGAGATATATAAAATAGATAGATAGATAGATAGACAGATAGATAGATAGATTGAGTGGTATGATTTATTTCAAGGAATTGGCTTATGCAATTGTGAGAGCTGTCAAATCTAAAATCTGTAGGCCAGGCCAGCAGACAGACAGAATTTGTTCTTCCTTAAGGAAACCTCAATTTTTTCTTAAGACCTTTGGACTGATTGGATGAAGCTTATCCAGATTATTGAGGTAATCTCCTTTACTTAAAATCAACTGATTATAGATATTAACCACATCTATAAAGTGCCTTCACAGTAATACCTGGATTAGTGTTGATTGGATAATTTGATGTGTGTACTTCGCTATGTACACATAAAACTAACCGTCATAGGAACTTACAGAAGATCACAATCAGATAAATGGGAGAGGTAGAACTCACACCAAACTCTGTCTGATGACAAAGACCCTGTTCCTAATTACCCAGCAGCATCATAGTTAGCAGAGAATAGGGTACTTCTGCCAGCTGGGCTGGACTGCCAAAGAGTATGTGAGCAGAGCTTCAGATACATGGTCCTAATAGATGATCTGCCACCCAGGTAGGGGAGAAGCGCTCCGTGGACACTGGGAATCTAAAAGTGAGCATGACTTGAGGTGTGGCTAAATAGGCTGCAGAGATAACCCAATCATAATCATCCCATCCAGTTACTGGCTCATTTTTCCTGTCCTCAAGCCAGTATCTATAGGTCAGAACATTTAGCTGGTGCCCTCTTGAACATTTACAGGGAGAATCTGACCCAGTAAATGTTAAATTCATTATAGTGATAAATGCAGAGTGGGGTGAAAGCACAGGAAACTCAGTTGTCCTTGTCAGTGTATGACTCAAGTGAAAAAATGAAATTTAAATTTTACCGAAGCTTTTTTCTTGTGAAATAATTCTTGCAGGAGAGAAAACATCATCTCTATGGGTCAGGTGGTGTGTTTAATACGAATGCCTTGCATTTCTTTATATAACAGTTATTTTAGCAGTGGGTCTATAGAAAATAAGCACAGATGTAAATCTCCCTTTTACCTTAACCATGGCAAGTAATGAAAAGGCTCAGATTAGGGATTAGTAAAGGAAGGATCTTAGACTTCATTCCCAGAAACTGTAGAATTCTTATCCACCACTTATATTCTCTGTGCTTTGTTTTTGATCTGTCTTAAAGGTTTTTGCTTATCACATCACCTTGAAATTGCAAAACCCTTCACATTGTTTTCCTTGTTGTGTTTTTTTAACAGGAAAATGAAGTACCATAGAACATATGCAGTCTCTATAGTATAGTAATATCAAAGGGGAGACAGGTCCTTATTATTTAAAAATATATATTTTATATATATATATAAAATGACACATGTTGGTTTGACTAATCAAATGTAGCTTAAACTACAATCATCTTTTAACAGCTTTCAAGAAAAATTGTTTTGTCATTAGAATCTTCAAGTACATATTCAGCTATATTTATGTAACTGTAACCACCCCCATCTCAGCCCTTTGAAAAGAATTACATTAATATATATAACCACACATTTATGTAATAATTTCCATGTTACAAATAGACTAAGGGATATTCCTCTGTGTCAGAAAATGAAGAAATAAAATTATCCCCATTTTGTTTATAGAGAAGCCAGAGCAAAGACCAGTCAAATGACTTGCCTAACTTTCTTAGATAATTAAAATAATTTTTAAAAAATGGTCTTAAAATAACCTAAAAACAAAGGGCAAATCTTTTGGGGGGGGAGGAAATGAAAGAGGTGCTAGACAGGAAAGAAAAATGTTTGATTTAATTTGAAGGGACAGCAGTGGTTTATTGCTGGCTATGCACTCAATCCACCAGCACCTTCAGTTTTCAGGTCAGATACAGTATCAACCTTATCGCACACAACAAACTCATCTCCTGGGCCATACTTTTTACTCTGTGTGTCTACCAGCAGCTACCATTGGCTTTCATTTAACTATGAAATAAACTACTATTTCTCTGGAATGGCCTATTGGTAGACTGAGATTTGGATAGTAAATAACATTAAACTATAAATTTCCCCCTTATGGAATTGAGATGAAAAGCTTTCCTGTAGTGGGGTGAAAGCTATCAGATTTGCTTCATTTGTAGTTTGAAAGCATTTTAACCAACTATTCATATTCTTTTCAAAATGTTGGCAATTATTTCCTAACTAGTTGATACATGCATGTTATAGAACATTTGGAAAATAAGGAAATAATTTTTAAAAACCCAGAATATCCACAATCCCACCACCAGAAATGATTACTGTTCAGATTATATAGTTTATATATTTTTATAAAACTTAAATCATACTATACACAGTGTTTTATGTCCTGCTAGTTTATTTAACACTGTATTTTGACTACAATCTGTTACCACATTTTTCAAATGTTTGTTTTAATGGCTGCATTTTGTTCTGTCATTTTTTCATGTCTTAAAGTAAAACTGGATTATTCATTCTGTTGGCATTTTGATATTCCTCCACCCTTTCTGTTTCTCTCTTATCTTTTTTTTGCACTGACCATTTTTGTACATCAAACCTTTATTTGCATGTCTTAGTATTTTCTTATGATAGCTTCAAAACTGTTTTTTAGAATTAGGCACCAGTTTCTACCAAATTTCTACCAAAAGAGCATAACAAATCTCATCTTTAACCTTGCCATATAGTGTAATTTTCTTAAACCCTTTACTTTTTAGTAGAGGAGAAATCATATCTCATTGTTTTAACTTGCAGCTCTTAAATTACTAGGGGATTTAAGATTTTTGGTGCTTATAAACTATGTTTTTTGTTATCCCAATTTTTGTTACCCTTTGCTTATGCTTCTATTGAAAAGTTAATATGTTCCTCATTAAAACTGAGAAATGTCTTTATGTAGAAAAGACATTTTATTTGTTAAAATATTCTTCTAGCTAATCACTTGGCATTTAATTTGTTTATAATATTTTTGAAGTGTAAAACTAGCTGAATTTTTGTGGTAAAACACTTTTTTTTCCTTCGAAATTTTTTAGTCTCCCCCCACCCCCTTAGAAAGACCTTCCATATTCAGGAACTAGATAAACATATATCCATATTTTCTTTTAGGTTTTGTGATGAATTTTTTATATTTAGCACTTTAATACACCAGAAATTTACTTTTATTTATGACATGAGGAAAGAATATAACCTGATTTTCCCCTTAACACTGTATGTGAGTATCCATGTTTCTGTATATGTACATGTGCGCATGAATGTGTGATTTATGATGTATTCTTAGTTATGTATTAAAGGTATACTCTGAGGTCTGTTACATTGTGTTATGTACATTCTTTTATGTTAATTTGCTTATAGATTTTTTTTCCTCTAAGAACCACATTATCTTAATGATTACAGCTTTCTACTTTCTTTCTAATAGTCAGTAGAAAAAGTCAGTCCTCCTTCTAATGACATTTTATAAATTTTTTTACTTAGGTTTGCCAGAACCCAAAAAGGATCACATCTTCCAAGGCCTGACACAGGACCAGGGGTTTTATACATCCAAAGACTTTCTGCCACTTGTAGCCAAAAGCAGTAAAGCAGGTATCACATACTGTCTTCTGTTTCTAATGTTACCTATGTTGTTATGTGTATTATGAATATATATTAAGTCCAGGCTCAGTAGGAAATTGTCCAGATCTCCAGTTCATCCTTTTATAACACCAATGTAAAATGAAAAAAAAAAAAAATCTGACATTACTGTTAGCCAGAATCATCTATTTGTCCATCCTCCCAATCAAACATCATCATAAGGATTTTTCACTGTGTTGTATACAGGTCTAAACTGCATTATGAAAAGTTGCTTCAAAATAAGAGTGTCCTTAACAAACATCAGAAGATGTTCTTAAAAGAAAAGGCAGGAACTTCACTTTGGGAACTGTTTTACTTTTTGTTTAAAATAGGACAAGTGATCATGTCTTCCATGATTTGTATCCACACCAGCAGAAAGATTCAGTCTCTTCTTGAACCACAGTTTTATGAAATTAAAACAAAACACTTTGATGGATACCCTAATACCTAGTCTCTGTGTGAAATCACTTCACACACCAAAGGAAGAACAACTGGAAGCTATGCCTGTCCTCTGCTTTGACTGGGCTAGAATCATCATCTTAGTCTTAAAGAAGCTATAATATATTCACTAAAACCCGATAGTCAAACTCCTTTAAATATATATTTTTAAAGAATTCTGAACTTCAGATATTCTAACATCAGTTACATATGGAAAAGATAAGAATCTACATTTATTCTCCTAAAATTGAAAAAGATTAGAAACTTTCTCTCTTAGATCAATCTGTAGAACTTTACAGCTAAAGTTGTGTAACATCTTCGTCCTCTTCCTTCCAAGAGAACACGATGCTTGCTAGGGAAGATCATTGTACACATAGCATGTATTTGAGAATTACAAAAGGCTAATTATGTAATCCCAAATACAAACTCTTTCAAGCAAAATGATTATGCTATCTGTGGTGACATTTCAAAAATTATAGTAATTTATCTTGTCAACAGTTTTATTTAATCCAATAATACAGCGCTACCTATACATAACGAACACCTGCATTTTACTTTTTAAAGAATCTTCATGTGGACATCAAATATTCATATAAATGCTGTTGAGAAATGTTCACTTGGAGAGTCATATTTCTTTTATTGCTCAGTTTTACAAACAAAACCAGGAAAAAAGCAGTGAAAGGGAGAAAGTTTTATTTTAACTATTTCAAGAAAATAGTTCTCAGAAATTCTTCAGTTACATAAAGGGAACGTATTCAGCATGTTAATTTTCCAAATTTACTAAATATACTATACAGCAGGGCTATATGTTAGAAATCTTATAAGATGATTTCTAAATAAAAGGTTTTAATGAAATATTGCAAATTATTAACTCAGATCACAAGGATCACTTTTTTTCTTCTAACAAACAAATTTAATGACAATAAGTTAAAAATACATATCACAACTTTGACAGAGTTTAAATTGATTGATTCCAGTTTATTATGACCCAAACTCTTCAAAATGTGTTACAGCTATCCTTCTAGAAGGAAAAAAAGAAGTTAAAGGTATTGACTATGAAATTACATGTATGAACATATTTTTAAAGTGGGAATAAAACTGTCTTTCAATGAAGCAGAATAATTTGATAGTGACACTCCATCCTCGAAAACTGCAAGATGCAATTTTACACTGCTTTGAGTACAAGTATCTTTTGAGCTGTCATGCAGAAATGGTTTCTCTACTTGAAAATGGGGTTTTCCTTTCATCATTCAGGAATGTGTGCCTGTCACTCTCCATTGCCATCGATACGGGGAGCCGTGATTGTACTCGGAGCTGGAGACACAGCTTTCGACTGTGCAACATCTGCTTTACGTTGTGGAGCCCGCCGAGTGTTCATCGTCTTCAGAAAAGGCTTTGTTCATATAAGAGCTGTCCCTGAGGAGGTAAAATGGAACCATCAGAAAATATGGAGTTGTCATGCAACAAATTTTAGAAGATGTAAAACTGTTAATATGCAGACTCCTAGTTTAAATCATTAGAATGTTCTTCAGATTGTGAGATGCACATTTAAAAATTTCTGTGTTACCCATAGTTGCTTTTTCTAGTACAGACATTCACAGTAAAAGAAAATTATTTTATAATACTGATTTGGAGACAATGAGAAGTTTATCTTTGTCAATACACAAGTGCTTCTTGTGTATTGTATTCTCAGGGTTAATATCTTTGAAAGGTACTGTATTTAACTAGTAACAGTGGAATGTGCTAAGTCTTGCATATCCAAATACTAGATACTCTTCACAAAATATATGGATATTAATTAGGAGAATGTGGTAATTAGAGACATTCGGAATTTTCCATAAGTCACATTTACAAGCTGCATTCAAAGATATCTATATCTATCTCTATCTATATATAGATATAGATATATATAATACTTATAGTTAATTCATTCTGCTATGAAGGCAGTAGAATGAAGAGATTTCCATTTATTTCTTAAAAGAGCTCTAATGTAAGCATTACTTAGAATTAATAATTAGTTAACTTACTAAAAATGACAGATTTAAAATCATTTCATTCTAACAGGTGACTGGTGACTAATCTTGGGTGAAACATCAGCTGGGTACATGTACCACAGACTTCTCAAATTTTAACGTTAAGGAAGATAATGCCTTATAAAGGGTATTAGTTCTGAGAACAAGAACCAAATGTATTTATAGAAAGATAAATTACTCATTTTATCCAAATCAGTATTATGAATTTGATTTGCTTTAGAATGCCTGAACATATTTGGAGTCTCTATTCTAGGAAAGAATTATAACTGTAGTCAATAGGTAATTTGTCACATATAGACTAACCACATTACAGATCAATCTCACTAAAATATCAGAGTCACCACTGGTTCATGACTGAGTTAAAAATGTCAACTTTATTCTCCAGGTTTTTCTCCATCCACTCTACCCTTTCAGACTTTTCCAAAATCCAAGGTGGAGATAGTCTTGTAATCATAGGAGCTTTTTTCTGGAGCACCATTTATTTTACTTATTATTTATTTATTTAATTTATTTTTTAAAACATCTTTATTGGAATATAATTGCTTTACAATGGTGTGTTAGTTTCTGCTTTATAACAAAGTGAATCAGTTATACATATACATATGTCCCCATATCTCTTCCCTCTTGCGTCTCCCTCCCTCCCACACTCCCTATCCCACCCCTCTAGGTGGTCACAAAGCACAGAGCTGATCTCCCTGTGCTATGCGGCTGCTTCCCACTAGCTATCGATTTTACATTTGGTAGTGTATATATGTCTATGCCACTCTCTCACTTTATCCCAGCTTACCCTTCCCCCTCCCTGTGTCCTCAAGTCCGTCCTCTAGTAGGTCTGCATCTTTATTCCTGTCTTGCCCCTAGGTTCTTCTGACCATTTTCTTTTTTTTTTAGATTCCATATATATGTGTGAGCATACGGTATTTGTTTTTCTCTTTCTGACTTACTTCACTCTGTATGACAGTCTCTAGGTCCATCCACCTCACTACAAATAACTCAGTTTCGTTCCTTTTTATGGCTGAGTAATATTCCATTGTATATATGTGCCACATCTTCTTTATCCATTCATCTGTTGATGGACACTTAGGTTGCTTCCATGTCCTGGCTATTGTAAATAGAGCTGCAATGAACATTTTGGTATATGACTCTTTGTGAATTATGGTTTTCTCAGGGTATATGCCCAGTAGTGGGATTGCTGGGTCGTATGGTATTTCTATTTTTAGTTTTTTAAGGAACCTCCATACTGTTCTCCATAGTGGCTGTATCAATTTCCATTCCCACCAACAGTGCAAGAGAGTTCCCTTTTCTCCACACCCTCTCTGGAGCACCATTTTAGGCATCAGTTAGTACAAACTTATCATGGTACAAATAAAAGGAAAACAGCCATACTGGAGTAAAGTGACTTGCCTAAGATAAAAAAAACAGAAGCTAATTTGATTCATCTTTGTATCCTCATGCATAGCATAGGACCTCAGCAAAGAATAAGTGCTTGAGCAATATGTTTTGAACTAAATATTTTAAATCTTATTTTTCTAAATCTAAAGTCAGAGAAGTTTTCATTATGAAAGGCTGCATCTTGAAAGTTGGAAGGGAAGACACCCCTGAATGGCAATGTCAGTTTACTTCATGCTTTATATTATAGCCATCATCCATTGGCAAGGGTCACTAGAAATGAGTAGTGGCTATTTCTTCTGCATAAGTAGAACACACATAGACACACAAAATGAGACCAGATAATTAATTACTTGAGAAGGTAGAAGTTTTGTTTGCTTGTTTGTTTTTTTGTTTGTTTAATCAACCTACATTTATTGAGCATCCACTGTGTATCAAGCACTGCTTTAGGCAATTGGAATACAGCAGTGAACACGTCAGATAGAAATTCTTGCCTTCATGGAGCTCATACCTGGTAAGGAAATACACTCAACCAAACAAATAAATTGTCACATAAATGTATGTTGAACAGCGGTTAATGCAATGGAGAAAATAGTTGAAATAGGAGTAAACAAAGTGTGAATTTGGGGAGAGGCTATGGTGGAAGAGGAGACGGGACTTGCCATTTTATTTTATTTATTTATTTATTTATTTATTTGCGGTGCACAGGCCTCTCACTGTTGTGGCCTCTCCCGTTGCGGAGCACAGGCTCCGGACGCGCAGGCTCAGCGGCCATGGCTCATGGGCCCAGCCGCTCTGCGGCATGTGGGATCTTCCCAGACCGGGAACCCGTGTCCCCTGCATCAGCAGGCGGACTCTCAACCACTGCGCCACAAGGGAAGCCCAGGACTTGCCATTTTAAATGGGATGGCCCAGGAATGCCTCTCTAATATGATGACTTTGGGGATAGAGATGAAAACATTGAGGGAATGTAGACATTTGGGAGAAAAAGGTTCCATGTCAAGGTAAATGCATTCACCCTTGACTGAGGAAGGCTGTTGGACTTCTAGGAATAGAAAAAAAAAGTCAGCGTAACTGGAACAGAGTATGAGAGGATAGTATGTGGCGGTATGTGGTGAGGTCTTGTAAGTGTTCATAAGGTCTTTAGTTTTTACTGAGTGAAAGAGGAAACAACTGAACTGTTTTGAGCAGACAAACATCAAGATCTGAGTTAAATTTTAAAAGGACTGCTCTACTGATAATTGACTAAGGGGATTGGGTCAGAAGCAGGGAGGCTATTCAGGGGCTAACTGTTAAAGTGGCTGCATTATAGGAAGGAAAGGATCAGAGTCCAGGCATGGCTCAGTCAGAAGGCCAAAGCTTGGTGGGATGAAGTGTGTTTATCAAAGTATTGGGAGGAAGCAATGGGTTGGTGGGATAACTTGTCGTATGCCTGCAGTTGAGCTTAGTGGAACTCAAGCGGATCTGGGGCTTAATTAAAACTAGAAGAACAAATGTTTGGATGCTTATTATTAGCTTACAAGAAACTAAAATGTTTACATGGTCTTAAAACTACTGAGCTGTGAGCTCTATGAGAACGGTGCCACGATCATCACTTTTTTCTTCCCCTGCCTAGCACAATGGATTCCACATAAAAAGTGTTCAACAAATAATTGTGGAATAAATGTTTTCTGGAGAGAATAAGCATCCAGGGCTTCTAGCATTAAAAAGGCTCATAGTTTCCAAGTTAGATAAATGTAATTACTTGATTTGGTATACATCAAAGAGGCCCAAGACATGGTAGTGCTAACACTTATGAAACTGGTAAGTCAATATCTTCTACTTCAAGATACAGGTTTTGAAAGAATGTTCTCAGACAAATTTTCAACCTATACGAAGAATTTAATATCAAACCCAATTTCTTGGTATTTCTTCTATTCCTCCTATGCTTTTTACCCCCAGTACACACAAACTGCAATCACACTGGTTTCTTTGAAGTCAATGAAGATTGATAAAGTTTTTCTCAAATATGTATATTGTTTATTGGGCTTTGGCTCTTTGATGGAATTTGGAAATAACATATTTTGTCTGTTGGTAAAAGGCCTCTCTGTCAGGCATGCCAGCATGTATATATCCAAAGCTGTGGTCTAATTCTCAAATGATTTTTGAAGGGGGAGGCAAATACAGAACAATATAAAGTTTTCCCAATATAAAGTGGCAATATAAAGTTTTCCCAATATAAAGTGGCAAATATGAATTATTACATAGGCCAGTTAGACTTAATAAGGAATTGTTACATGGTTAGTAACAAAGAACCATATAATTAGATCCAGAAATGTTTTAATCTACTAAGTTAGGAGGCACTACTAATAGATTCTGCAGTGACAAGCGCATCCCATTTCTCTAATGCAGTGGTTTTCTTACTTCAGTGTGCATCAAAATTGCCTGGAGGGCTTGTTCAACACAACTTGCTGGGCCCTAGTCCCAATTTCTGATTTAGTAGCTGTGGGATGGGCCTGAGAATTTGCATTTTTAACAAGTTCACTGGTGATGCTGAGGCTGCTGATCCACTGCTCTAGTGTATCATCAATGTAGTTTCCAGCTGTCTAATTAGAGCCATAAGCAGTGTGCTGTTTGGGGGCACTTTCCATCTTAGTTAAGAAAGCATTAATGCTACAGGATATAAGGTTTGATGAAATGAAGATATGGAGGCATCATCAGCATATTGATGTAATTCTGATTCCAAATGTCTTTCAGTCTCCCTTGTGGCCTCACACACATGCTAAATAGGATGCTACTGACAAACTAGCACTGCTCAGCCATGGGTCCTTAGGGAAACCAGCCAATCATTCAGCACTGTCCTCTAAGAAGATGAGGGAAAATCTGTTAATAATTCCCTCCAGAACTTTCTGCAAGCTTAAATAGGTGAGATTAAATTTCACAGGATAACAGAATCCCCAAAAATGCTGGTATTAAAAGTTGTTGACAGATCAGATAGAACTGCAAGAATGCTTTAGGCAGTTGGGAATCCCTAGAAGGAGGCATGAAGGTCAGGACTCAATAGACCCTCTTGAGTTGATAAATTTAAAGGATAAGGTTAGGGAAGGACTTTGTAGTTCTTATTAATTATTACTGAGAACAATATGATACAAAATTATTTTAATAGCATAGTCCCACACACAGAGAACATACCAAGAATCTATTGTTCACATAGTCAATTTCCCAATGGCAGCAAAACATGACAGGTCTTTAATTTTGCTATATTTTAAATGGGCTCTCTATTTTACTCCCTAGCACCCCTTGGCTTCCCCCCTGTTTATTTGCCAAAATGATAACTGATTTAACTTTGATAATGCCTGTTTCTATGTATTTTAGCTATTCAGAAGGTCAACTATTTTGGTAATGCTACTTTATTATTTTTAATAATAAAATAACAGAACCAGATTGACTGGTCTGTTAGTCAAAAATTTCTTCAACTGTTACTACAACTCTGAAATAACACATCTTGGTGTGAAAAAATGTACCTTTTAATTGAATCCTTCTGGTACCACACAGCATTCCCCATAATAGATCATTCATGTAGCATGATCCGTAGGTCTCCCCTCAGATATTTTTAGTGTCAAATGATCATGTTAAAGCTACATCCGTAGATACTTTCATCATCTAAATACGGCTAGCTAAACATGCATTTTCCTACCAGTAGCTAATGTTTTCTAGGTTTTTAGTTATGAGACATATGACCGTGGGACTATTTTTAGAAAATAAACTTTATAAGCTGGCAAATTTAATTTTACTTAGTAAGCAGCTCTT
This sequence comes from Globicephala melas, assembly GCF_963455315.2. NCBI lineage: Eukaryota > Metazoa > Chordata > Mammalia > Artiodactyla > Delphinidae > Globicephala > Globicephala melas. Next base: position 102,347,964 of record NC_083314.1, read on the forward strand.
CAATATTTGTCACCTGCACATCATTTCGGTTGACGTTCTCCACGGAAGGTGATCAAAGACCTGTTAGCATGGTTGGAGATATGAAGGTACCTGCAAACAAACACACACACACAATTGTCCCCAGGAACACAAAGTTAATTAATGGTAGTTAATGACTCCCTTGGTACTAAGATATTAAGTATGCCTTTAATAATTTATGATGATGTGGGAATGACATTCCAAGGATCTGTATGTGTTTACATTTTGAAAAGCCTGAAATTTCAGTGTAGTATGAGAGGTAGAATGGAACAGTCAAAAAGGAATTAACTAAAAGTTGAAGTACTTGGTTCTAGGTTATATATTCTAGTCTGATGTGCCCATCTGTAAAATAAGTGTTATAACTATGCTTCTCAGAGTTTCTTCTATTTCCCCAAGTTCTGTATTTTGAACATTTAGAGAAAGATCTGTGAATGATATGGAATCTGGACAGGAAGGCTTTATCTCTCCATGGAATGAGAGCAACTCTGTACTGAAAATTTTAGCAATATCTATAAATATTGCACTTGAAACGAGTTGCAATTAATGTTTCCTCAGTCAGTTGGTGAGGTAAAATCTGCTGCACTCAAGACATGGGTATCAAAGAAGCTGACAGGTGTGGTTGTCAGAATTCTGCACTACATGTGATAATTCAGATGGTGAGTGGAAAAAAAGGACTGTAAATAGGCCAGGAGCCAACAAATCCTGTGCCCATTCAAGATTATATATTCTAAATGCTTAATTATTTTCAAAAATCCCAAGGGGGTGGCTGCACTGTGTTGACTTAGGAATATCTGTAGAGCTAAAAACGATGTACCTTTTTTTACCAACTTTCCAATGTACATATATATACTGTATATATGAAAAATATATATATACACACAGATTCATTAACAGTGAACATTTTAAACTGGTATCAAGTCACTATCAAATCTTATTAAATAAAGATATTTTGTTATTACTCTATTAAACTTTATGTTGCTATTACTCTTAACTTTTATGTGAAATTTAGAAGTGCCTCTCTCATTAATAATATTCATCTCAGCTTTCCAATATCTTCTTTTCTTTTATATAAATTGAAAATATTAAAAATTAATTTGTATAATTTTTTAAACACATGTTCAACATGCACACAATTTAAAAGATACAAAAAAATGAAAACCACGCATGGATTAATGCAAAAACCAAAAAAAAATTGTCATTCTTTTTAAAGTGATTTTTTTTCTCTTAAGAGGTGAGCTCATCCTTCAAGGTCTGCTCTAAATGTCATTTTCTCTTTGAAGGCTTCCTTAATCCCATTCTAATTAGCCTCTCCCTCCTGTGAGACCTTATAGCTCTTTATGCTTCCTATATTAGAGCACTTACCGCATAGGGTAGTTATTACTTTATACTCATCCCACAAATTAAAGTGCAGTCTCCTTCAAATGGATTGGCTCATTCAACTTGGGTCTGACTGAAAGTATAGAATAGTGCTTGATCCAAGACAACAGATCAATGAAGCACATTGAATAAAATATTTTAGGGACATTGAAAACCTTATAGGAAGACTTTAAATGAATATGAAATGTTCAAAGTATATAATTTATATTTATGTATATACATATACCTCAAAATTACTTCTGATAGCTTTTAAATAAGTAGTTATTTTTATTTAATTATTTATATTTTAATTTAATTTTTTTAATGTATTATATTACAATATCAACCTAGTATTAAAAGTAGATTGAAAAATGTTAATTGTTCCTGGTCTTCAGTCTCTTAAAAAATAGCTGAGAATTTTTTTTAAAAAAAAGGAAAAAAAGAAATTCAACCCATCAATGTATGAAACCAATGGAAAAATGAATAAAAAGTTGTAGAATCAGAGAGGATTAGTGAGTTGCATAAAACAGAGGATCCTGATTTGTACAGAATTTATATGAAGAGGCATTTCAAGATGGAAGAAGGTACTGCAAAGGCACCAAAGTTACGCAGAAGGTAATTGTGTGAGATACTCCAACATTAGCCAGGAATGCTTGACTGTAGCAAAATCTAAGATGAGGAACAAGAAGAGCTATAGTCAGATTTAAGAAAATGTTGTCAATCATAAGTGAGTAATGTTTAAAAATACCCTCTTCCTGTTAGAAAAGATGTATTTTATGATACCTGTGCAAAGGCATTTTAAGCCTATAAATTATGTAGGCATTGCATTTCTGGTTTGTGCAGCTCAATCACGACACAATATAGTTAAGGGGCAACTATATCAAATGTGTAGTACAACTCTCATGTGAAGAAATGTTTCCTTCTGTTCAAGATTCTTCCATTTTAAAAGCTTAAAATTAAAAGAAGCCAAATGCTTGTAACACCATAGGAGGTACTAAAAGAAGGAAACTCAACTTGTGGTTTCAGCAAACTCTTTCGCCCAAGAAAAGAATAATTGAAGAATTAGCTTGTAGGTTCCAGAGAGTGGTAAGCATATCAAAATTTCTCTGCATTCCACCACAGACTGTGAGTCTGTATAAACCGAAAAGTACAAAATACATTAGGAAGTATTTAGTAAATTAAAGATGAGATCAAGAGTGGATTGTCAGAGTTTACTGACTTTATCGTCCTTCGTCTCCTTGGTAACCAAAATAACCAGAAGATTGGATTGTGAAATCAAACTCACATGAATTAGAGATATAACTTGCATCGAACTTTATAAATAATATCAAGGATATAAGTAAACATGAAGTGTGGGGTAAACAAGAGGAGGTGCAAGACCGCTAGTACAGTTCTCCAGGTCCCATCCTGCTGCATCAGGGTGTGCTTTTGTTCAGAATAATGTAAGGTCTCTAAGTAACGTTTGTAGCTCCATCACTTACACAAAAAGAAGCTGTTTTAACTATAAAGCAACTCCAGTTTATACTCAGATAGCTACATAGTTTATTTGACTCTTTAGAGAGAACCTTGCTGTATAAATCCATATTTCCCAGGTTTTGTTTACCGTAGCAATCCTAGACTAGCAGGTATATCTTGCCAAAAGCTTTACGCAGATAAGGTCTCTCCCACTTGCAAATGCTGGTAGTTTGTTTTCCATTAGCATGTTTACAAGGGGATTTAACCAGGTCACTTTTCTTTCTTTCTTGAGATTAATTTTCTTACCATCCTACATCTTCCCTTACCAAAGGAAGATAATCTATTCCATACCAGGATTTCTCAGTAACTAATTCCTACTCATCCTTCAAGATTAGTTTATGCTGTATCTTTTCCAGGCTGACCTTTCTTGACCTGCACAACTGCTGTGTAAAATGCCCTTTTATCTGTCATTAGAACAGAAGGTGTTTATATGTTATCACACAATATAATTGCAGATTTGTCTGCCTCTATGAGATTTTTGAAAGTAGGGATTATTTTATTAACTGCAGCACCTAGCACCATTTTTGTACATAATAAGTACTTAATAAATATATGGTAAATTTATAAATTAATTGGACTCATTATGTAGTATGAATAAATTTAACAGCGATGAAATAAAAGATAATATTGTCCAGGATTATCACTGGCCAAAGCAGACTACCAGACAGTTTTGATTTGAAATACCATCTCTGAGGTCCTCATGTTCATACAGAATTGATAAATTGTTAAATGTCTAGCTATTAGAGGATAATCTTTACAAAGAATATAGTTTCTTCATATCGTTTCTCAAACTTTGGCAGCTAGAGTTTAATGTATGCTAGTTTTGAATTCTGCTAATTATGGTTTATAACCTATGCTTACTTTGCCTATATGCAATCTAAAAATGAGTTGACATCATGCTTTTAATTATAGTAAATTAAGTTGTTTCATAATTTCCACAGTATGATGCCTGTAATATTAATCAGACCAAATCATCATATTACATAAAGTTAATCATTAAAATGATGATCATTATTGCATGTTATAGCACTCTATTTTTATTTCACTCTGCATCAACCACATATTATCCCTGAATATGGAGGTAAAAATCAAAGCTAAGAAGTGTTTTTTTTCACTTTCCTCATACAGTATGAAAAGAAAGTAACAATTTGATTTACTGAACCTCAAAAATGGAACCTTATAGATGCTTTTGTCTTTTATTCCCTTGAGTAATTATTGGTGGAGAAAAAGACAAGAGATATTTGTATGTTTGCTTGATGTACCACTTGTTCCTCATGAGAACAGGCTCCATCAAACAAGTAAATAAATATGTGTGCCATGAACAGGAGTGTCCATATACCAAACTCTGAGCTGCTGATTATTAATGATCATTAACAAACATTAGGTATTAAAAGGCACTAACACTGACATCTGTGAACTACTTAGCCCAGAAGACTGATTAATTTGAACAATAAAATATTAAGACCCACAGCATGAGGTTAGACCACTGGTCACTTTGGTCCATCATTTTCATATGGCAGTGTAACTGACAACGGAGGAGAAGTACCATTTGCTTTCTGATTTCAAACTCACAACATAGGATGCTCTGGTCAGGTAGCATGTCTTTTGCATGCTCTGTGTTCCTTGCTTTGGTATGGATGTTTAGTAGCTGTTGACTACACATACTACTAATTGGTTTTCCTTTTGTTAGCTTGAATGTCCTCTGGGTTTTCATATTAGTCATTCATTTTGGTAAACAAAATGTTATTCAGTGTCTACTGTGTGCCAGTTATTTTGATAGATACTGATACGGCTGAAATTCACTTGATAACCTTCCATGTGGCATATCAGCTGGAGTATATCCTGATTTGCCAGGCATCTGTCTGAATGTTCATTTGTTTGTGCTCATCATTTGTTAAATATTTGAATGTCACTCCTGAACACTGGGGATAGAAAGTTAGTAAGGTATTCTTTCTGTACTTAAAGAGTTTTTTTTGAAGTTTACTGTCTAACAAATACATGTATTTAAATTCTATTTTAATTTTCCACCTTTATATCTTGAGATGATATGTTTTATGTTTCTACTATTTGCTTTATGAAGTAGTACTTCTTTGTTCTAAACTTATCCTTCCTCTGGATTCACGGAGTCTCCATTAACTAATTTACAATATTGGGTTCATAAGTCCATCACTTGGTTCCTGTATTTCATGATTATATAGTACCTCTAAACTTACTTAGACTAGGAAGCTTGGATTTCCTCTTCCCACTGAAGGCAGCCTTTATCCAGCCAACTCCTTATCTTTAATTTGCCTTTAGCTAGATCCTTTCCTGTTCTAATTTGCCTTGTTTTGAGAGTCAACAATTGGAACCATACAAAGTCTCATTATTTCAAATATACCACAATTTCTGCCTTTGAATAAAACTGAATACCACAGGATTTTGTTCTAGCCATATCAGGATTTTAGCTAAGCTTTGCTATCTCTTAATATACCTTTGGTTTCTCTGATCCTCAGTTTCTCTTCTGTAGGAAGGAAATAATACTTCTTCCCACAAAGTGTTGGTTGTGAGGCCAGCAAGCAGCAGAGTGCCAGAGGTCGGTTGATAAATCTGTAAATCATGATGATATCCAGGGTGTTATTGGCTTTTTGAGCCACAACAGGGAGAAAAACTTGGTTTGAAGAAATACTTAAAAAATAACTAATATATAGGTGTCACATCTCCTGTGTGAAAATTAAAATGAGTTATGTATAAAGCACTTAAAGGATAGCTGCTATATAAGTATTTATTATTATTATTTTTGTCTTGTCAGACAGATTTCTTAAACAGTGAAAATAAATTCCTCTGTTGTCCACAAATAATGCAAAGGATATTTCACTTAACATATGGCTTCACTTTCAATTCTCATTTTCCTAATATTCCCCTATTGACTAAGATATATCTTATTATCTCAGTTCTTTTTTCAATATAATATCAATACTTTCCAAATAATTACATATGTTTGTCATGTCTTTCTATCTTTCCTTTAAAAGTTTTTTTCCCCTCTTTTATGTAAAATGAAAAATCTAGGTACCTAATAGCAAAATAGCAGGAAGGAGTGTGATTTGTGTCTGCTGCCCAATAGTCTAATCTTAAATGTTTGAGAAAGTAAATAACATTGCAAGTTTCAAAAGCAGAATTTTAGGGCTTCCCTGGTGGCGCAGTGGTTGAGAGTCCTCCTGCCGATGCAGGGAACACGGCGTTCGTGCCCCGGTCCGGGAGGATCCCACATGCCACGGAGCGGCCGGGCCCGCGAGCCATGGCCGCTGAGCCTGCGCGTCCGGAGCCTGTGCTCCGCAACGGGAGAGGCCACAACAGTTAGAGGTCCGCGTACCGACAAAAAAAAAAAAAAAAAAAAAAAGCAGAATTTTAGAATAGTGTTTTTGGGGGCCAATGTATATACCTGCTGACTTCCGTGCACTGTCAGATAGCTGTCATGAATACTAAATATTTGGTATCAACCCTGGCATATATGGAAAATTATGATATGAGCTAAGGATACATTAACATATGGTTTCTTCATGTTCATAACTCTACGTAGGTTTTAGAATATAGGTTTTAGTCAAAAGCCATGGTAAGAGTACTACTAAAGCATGTTCAAGCATAAATCATTTGGTAACCTTATTTTAAATTCTTTAAAGTTTTGATTTGTTTGCAGTGTTCAGTTTTTGTTTCTAAATTAAATGCCAGATTTGGCAAAAAGTATGTGAGATTATCTACATCTAATAATATATACTGTCTAAGTATTCATAGTTAAGAAGAGTAGAATGGGACAAAACAGGCCCTAAATCAGTCTGAGACATGCTCTCAATATGTGTACAGCCAAGTTCAGGGTTTTATTTCTGCCCTCCACAGAGAGGAGTACTATTATAAATACGCATCGTGTATTGATTTATTCAAACCATAAACATTTGGCATTGTTATCCAGTCAAGTTTGGCATTATCATTAAAATTTAGCATCACTTGACATTTTTGAAACACAATAACTGGTTTATATTGAGCTGTAAGGCACTGCATTATGCAAATGGGACAAAAGTGATACAGAAAACATATCATGGTATATTTTATTTATTTTTTAATTTGAGGTATTTAAGGAATATTTTGCTTTCCAGACATCGCACATTTTTATTTTGTAGAAATTTAAAGAGTAGTCCAAGTTTCTTGGGCCTTTCCTTTTTTTACCTTTGTTGTTGGGCTACCTTTCTATTGGAGTCATAATCCTATTGCCAAGTGATACTAAATAGATTGAAGAATGATTTGGGGAAAAAGTGAATTCAGAAAAAGACATCTACAAATAAATTGCATTTATTTTCACCTTCTACATGTTAAGTTCTGCTTTAGGTGTTTTACATTTCTGAATTGCCTTAAACAACACCACATACCAATTAGTTAGGTATTGTTATCCCCTTTTCATATATAAGGAACTTGAAGGTCAAAGAGATTCAGCAACTATCCCAAATAAGCAGTGGAAGTGGGTTTCAAAACTGATTCAGTTCCACTTACTTCTGTTTTCCTTCTAAACCATGAGCAGTTTGAGATCCACTGTTCTGTATACTTACCACCCACACTACCCACTTATGTAGTACTTTTGCTATTGCTAACCTCTTAATTTTATAATGCAAAGTAAAATATTGTGTGATAATAGCTTAGGTAGTCCAATTTTTAAGCCATTAAAACCAGTATTCAAAAAATATCCTAAGTAAGATGTAGATTGAAATAGCTTCATGCCAATATTTGGTAATATATTGCATTTCTCAAATTAAAAAAAAAAAATTATCAGCCCTTGAAGGAGTCATTTTAGATTTTTTTTCTAATTACCCCCACACTGTTATTTTACTATACTAGATATTCTATATATCTGTTTATAAGCTATGGCTCTATGCTTTATGTTATCTAAGAATTTTTCTTCCCCAAGAATCAATTTTGCTTCCTTATGGGCAATATTAGTCTCATGGAGAATACATGGTATAGATCTGTTGAGTTCAGAGACAGCTATAATCTACAATGACAGTAGTTCACAAAATGTCACTTCTGGACCAGCAGCAAAGCAGCACCTAGGAATTGTTAGAAATGCGCATCCTCAGGACTCATCCAGTCCTATAGAACTAGGAACCTTGGGGGTGGGCCTATGCAGTGTTTTAACAAGCCCTCTAAGGTGATTCTGATGCACTGTAAAGTTTGGAACCGCTAGTTACGGATAGAGCGCTGAGAGATGGGTCCATGGCTTCAGAACAACGTTGAGCAAGTTACTCTATGTCTCAGTTTTTTCATCTTGATGTAGCCCAGATAATTCCTGGTTTGAAGCCTTACACACACAACTTTCTCAGCCTCACTTGTCAACTGAGAATCTACCTGTCTTCCATGGGGTAGGGAAAGAATAAGACTCAACACCCTCTCAGCCTCTTTAGTGGGATGTTTTTATATCTTTTGGAAAAGACTACTCAACAGACTGGTTAGGATCACATTAACAAATGCCTGTATTTCCTCCAAAACAGTAAGTGGAATAAATAAACATCAACATTCTGTCTTAATAGAAATCCCTTTATGGGCACGAAAACAAACAAAAACTAGGGTGCCTAATTTTATGGCACAATAAATTATGTGAAATATGTGGAGTAACTGGGAATTTGTCAAGAGGAGCATGCTTGTTTCCTGAAATTTTCGTGTATATTTTTACACGAAAAGTAAAAATCTTATTTATTTCTTGGTTCTACAGAATTCCTCTAATCTATTTTCCTACCTACCGTTCTAATCACTTACTTCCAGAGACTGGCTCACCCACTTTATTGACTTTTTTCCAGCTTAGGTATATACAGTCTGGTAATAATAATAAGAATTTATTTTCATATAATGCAGAATTAAAAAGAGAACTTAACCTACAGAAATGAAAGCATAAGGAGACCAGGCTACTGTAGTGAGAAACGTCACACATCACCAACCGTAGGGCATGCACAACCTAAAACTTGAGAAGCATCTTGTCATGCCATGATCTATAAAATTCCACATGACAACTTCAGTCTAAGACTCTCCTGAGTCAGTGATTTATAAAATGTGAATAGCTGATAACTGAATCTCAGCTTTAGTGAAAGAAAAAACTTCATGTTTATTTAAACATTATAAGCTTTAGCATGTATAATTGAATTAAAAATCAAATATTAAATAAAGAAGAAACATTTTCGAGTTTTTCTATATTCTGTTTCATTTTAGATGGAGCTTGCGAAGGAAGAAAAATGTGAATTTTTGCCTTTCCTGTCCCCACGGAAGGTTATCGTAAAAGGCGGGAGAATTGTTGCTGTGCAGTTTGTTCGGACAGAGCAAGATGAAACCGGAAACTGGAATGAAGATGAAGATCAGATAGTCCATCTGAAAGCCGATGTGGTCATCAGTGCCTTTGGCTCAGTTCTGAGTGATCCTAAAGGTAGAGTGTTTGGGAGCTGAAATGTGTTATGAATTGTCTGTTATTTTACTGCCATAATGGTTTCCAGCTTTCAGGGAATTGTTTTTCACTTGAACATTCATTTCCTTCTTCTAGTATGGAATGCAAGAAATCTTGATTTATAAGATGTAGAAATGGTATTTAATGTTTACAGAGAATTATTTTTAAAGTAGTAGGAATTGAAAAGAACATTAACCTTTCTTTTAAGCTTATAATCAAAATACATGTTCTACTTTGTAATAATTTTTGCCTTGTTTCCTCTATAAGAATAGCTTTTTCTTCAATTAGACCTAGAGTAAGAAAATGTGACAGGTAAGTTGTAAGAGCCAATCTTCAGTGATTCAAGCAAATTAGGATCTAATGAATAGTCAAAAATAGAATTCATGTTGACTACTATCTTCATGCCAAATCATCACTAGAGACATCAAAATTATCAAATTAGGAAGTTTGAACTCCTGTCATTTCATTTAAATGGCATAAATGGACATGCTAAGAAAGAACAAAATGCTTAAAAAAAAGACAATGAGAAAAGGAAATGTTTTATATAGCATTCCAAATGAATAATAAGTCAACCAACTAAGACTATTTTGTGTTAAGTTTTCCCCACACACAGTGTTTCTGTGGACCATTGTATATAAAGCTTAGGTACCTCCCCATGTCTTCATTTTGCAAATCTTTTACCTTTTACTACACGCTGTCAAAATGACAATTAACTATTTTATTAACTAAAAGGAAAATAAAAGAAAGTTTCTCTCTGTCAGAGATTCATTAAGAAAAACAGTAACCAAAAAAAGAAAAAATGTAAACCTGACAATTCCTATAACTTTCTACTATATCTATGCTAAAATTACATTTTGTGTCTGAAATAGAAAGAGATATATACTTGGAAATGTGCATATTTCTGCAACAGATAAGGGAAAATTTTAACCACTCATCAAGATATTTTATCTGCAGGACATCAAACATCTTGGTATTTGGAAACATCCAGATGTTTAATGTCATCAAGATAAATGTTTTTGAATAGCTGGATGATGGCCTGAATTTGTCACTTTTCATCTAGACGTTTATGTGATATGTAGACATAGTCACAGTGTGGTTTGCTATTTGTTGATGAGTTCAGCAAGGAAAAAAAGAACAACGTATAAATTGCATTCTATTATCTAAAAAAACCATACTGTTCTTACTGCTCTGCATATGACCAAAAATTGAGTAAAAAGTTGTATCATATTTAACTTGCAATTCTGTTGATTATTTGCCTATCAAAAATAATTTATTTTACCATCTAAATTTATGTTCCACAACTGACAACTCTAATATTAAGAAAAATATATCTTTTCCTAAGCAAACTTAAAGTAGATGTGACTTAGAAAAATCATAGAAAACAGCTTTCCAAAGCTTATGTTCCTGTGTGTGTGAAAGATTTAACTTAGTATTTAAAATATGAAGTAGAAGAAAAGAGAATTTGATTTATTTGTACTTATTTGGCGATGTCATTTAAGAATTTATTTGTGTATTTTATTCCAAAATTTACTTGTGTTTGTTTCTTCCAGTGCTCTACATGTGTTACCCCTTATACATTAGAGAAATCAAGGAAAAATGGTTCTTCACTTTCCTTTCTTCCCCCCTCCTGGTGACTTGAAAAACAAACTGCTTGGGAAATTTTTCCTCAAATAGAATTACTTGCTTTACGAGGGCCTTTCAATATTGACATTAATAAGAGCTACTTTCAAGTTAGAGGGGAGCTGGAAGAGTTGGAATATTAAATAGCATTCATGCCTCTACTGCTTTCTAAATATATTCAATATTGTTTTTTGAATGGAAAGCATTTAAAAAATAGAGAGAATCATTATTTGTTAGAAGTTGATCAAGAAGGTCTTATCTAAATGGTATTTAAAATCTTAAAATAATAATTTCAAAGAAAACTTTCATGTGCACATGTATCAGTTATAGTGAAAATCAGTTTATAGGAAGCAATTTGTCCATTTGGCTAAGAAGAAAAGATATTCATGTCTCCCTCTCCTACCCTGAATTTTATCCCATCTTGATACCCGTGTGATGTAATTTATGTGTGGTACCTTTGTGATTATTACATATGTGGTATGATATATTTTAATATATTTACTTATAATCTCTTTCCTTAAACATCAACCTGCTTTTCTACCCTTCTTCTTCTGTCCTTCCCAACCTCACTTTGCACAGGCTCCAGTGAACTTCATGCCAAACTCAGTGACATCTTTTCAGTCCATATTCTATTTTCTGCATTTGACAGTGTTAAATATTTCTTTCTGTTTGAAAAAGTCTCTTCCGAGTCACTTAACCTTTCTGAGCCTCAGCTTTCTTCCTCTATAAAAAAACAATGATAATAATATATACTCTTCCTACCTCTCAGGACTGTTGTCAGAATTAAAATATAATGGGAACGTGCTTTGGAAATGAAACTGTAGCACATTATTATTGTTTATGACACTCCATTTTCTTTTTTTAAAAAAAGCTTATGTATTTTATTTATTTATTTTTGGCTGTGTTGGGTCTTTGTTGCTGCAAATGGTCTTTCTCTAGTTGCGGTGAGCGGGGGCTACTCTTCATTGCGGTGCTCGGGCTTCTCATTGCAGTGGCTTCTCTTGTTGCGGAGCATGGGCTCTAGGCTCACGAGCTTCAGTAATTGCAGCACACGGGCTCGGTGGTTGTGGCTCGCAGGCTTAGTTGCTCCATGGCATATGGGATCTTCGCGGAACAGGGCTCGAACCCGTGTCCCCTGCATTGGCAGGCGGATTCTTAACCACTGTGCCACCAGGGAAGTCCAACACTCCATTTTCTTGCTTTTTCTTTTAATTATTCCTTTCCTACTGTCACTGACTGCTTTTCTTCCTCTAGATTTCCAAAGTTCAGACTTTGCCCATTTCTCTTCTTAATATATTTATTCCTTCACTGACCTGATTCATTCATTCATTCATTTATACACACATGCATTAATTCCTGTAAGAAATATTTAATGAACAACTTCTGTGTGCCAAGTAATAGCTAGATTACAGTAGGCACTATTGCACTTCTGTGTAAAATGACTCTGCAGTCTCTTTCTCCACTCTCTGTGTCTCAGAAGACATTTCATCATATATTTATGCCCATGCATGTAACAATGATTTAGTGAGTTTCTAGAGAATGCCAGGTACCAAATTGTATTCTGGAGAGTACAAAGATGAATGATGCTTTCCTTATACTTAAAAACCTCACAAACTGGTGTTGGAGGCAGACCTGCAAACAAATAGTTGTTTTATCAAGTTAAGAATACATTTAGAGAGATACGCCCAGAGTAAGGAAGGATCACCTCATCAGGTTTCCTTAAGGCAGATTTCTTCTCAAGTTCGCTATCACACCATAGTTCTCCTATCACTAAAGTCCAAAAATGGTGTCCCAGATTCAGATATCTAATTCCAGTTTTACTTTTCATTAAATTCAACAATTTTACCTACACAATAGGATGAAACGCCTACGCCTTAGTACTTGAGAACTTCAGGAAATGATTTTATGTATACTACGTGCCTGACTTTACGTTCCACTGTTCCCTCTTGAACTGTTCCTCCCAGTATCTAATACAGGGTGGATTCCAAAGCGGTTAATTTAGAAAGTCCTTGGTGAATGCATTATGTAAGTATATGCTGAAGAATTCAAGGAATGAAATAAACTTGACAGAGTACATATAAAGTACAGTGATAATTTATACCCTCAGCATTGTCTGATTACAATAATATTTTAAATGAAAATAGTAGTGAAATGAAATTGTAGTGTCTCAATTATATCAATAATAGGTATTTGTAAAGGTAAACTAAGTTGGGAATTTGCAGAAAATTAAATTTTTAATCTCACTTTTTTCTGATATACTGCATCACTTTTGCAAGTCCCTTAATTTGTGTGTTTTGCAAAGGAGAATATAAAATAATTTTATTTAGTATTAAGCACCCAATATATCTGTAATAAATATTTCATGTCAGAAAAATAGTTAGTGCCTCAATAGCTTAAAGAAAAGATAAGTACGTCAAATTTATAAAACAAATTTGTATAATATCCTTGGATTACAGTTGCTAATTATTTCATTGTTCCTAAGGCTTGTAACAATTATAAGTAATCATCATTATTTTATTTAATTCTATTTTATTTCTCTTTTTTTGGGATTGTAGTAGTAAGTGGGAAATAAGAACAGAAGACTCTGTATTCCACATCCCTGTGCATGGAATATATGTGTGCTTATGAGGAGCACAATTTAATCGAATCCTTCATTAACTACTGTCCAAATTCTAAAGGCAGTGTGGTGTCCAATTTCTAATTTGATTGGTATGATAAAGTCTTAGCCTTATTTAATATCTTTCCTATGAAAAACTGAGAGTGGTTCCACATTTTCAAAATTCTCATCCATTTTCTCTAACTATGTAAGATTCCAAATCACCTCAAATTTGGATTTTAGTATTGAAGACTGATTTTAAAGGCTGTCAGTAAATTAAGCACAAGCTACCTTTAACTGGCATTTCCACTCCACAAATGTTGCCCTTCACTGGAAATTTTAAAACATTTATTTATTTATTTTAAAAGTATGTATTTCATAATATAGGAAGTCTCCTCTTCTATTAAACACCAATGTCAGTGTTTATGGAATTGAATTTTCCCTTTTTTTGTTTGTTTGGACAATGTCAAGTTTGAGAAACTTTTTCCTTATTTTATTCCCTTCTCTTTCTGCTTTGAACCAAACTGCCAGTTGTGAAAGCGTGCATATCTTCATTGTTGGTTTGGAATTGATAAGGAGAATGCATTACCATTTTCACTGAACTCACAGTTTCATTTTTCCAGTGGAGGTGATAACAGTCGCCTTGTCCTCACATTCCTAGTTGACACAGTTTTATGTGTCTTTGACTATGCTTTCAGACAACTGAAGGAAGGCACTTTAGCCATGACCTCTGTGCCTCTTTCATGCACTACACCACGTCATCCTCTCATTCTTTTGAAGTGTCCACTGTGAAAAGAGCTATGTGTTTTCATCTTCCAGAATCTATTATAATTTATCTTCCAATTAGATTGTAAACCCCAAAAAGGCATAGACTGTACCTTTATAGTAAGTTGTAGTCCCAATAGTGGCCAACATATTATTGTACCCATAATAGATGCACAATATATATTTGTGCATTTGATTTGACTTGATTCATGTTAAGATATTAATTTTATTACACCTAGTTGTTATTTTTTCCTGTTGTGGGGTCAGTTTGGTTTACTTTTCTTAGAAAGCACAAATGTTAGACAAGTAGTTCTGTTTTTCTATTACTATTGATGTTTTCCCCTGTTTTGGCATAAATTGTTGCACTCTTTATAATCCAATAAATAGGACACTAACTAGAGTCCCTCTGGTAGAGTAGCTTAGAGCAGGGGCTCTGGAGCCAGGCTGCCCCGCTGGAAATCTGGCTCCCTTAGTCTCTTCATACTTTGTGGTCTTGTGGTCTCGATCTTTTAAGAGGGAAGATTATAGCATCTACCTTCTAGAGTTATTTTAAGAATAAATAAATTAATAATATATGTAAAGCACTTAGATATATGTCTAGCACATAGTGAGCATCTCTTAACATTTTGGATATTATGCTTGTGTAACAAAATCATATTTTAATAATTAAATTGAGTTATATTATACCCTTATGACATTATGAATGTTGTCTAGGAATAAAAGCATTTGAAAATTAGGACTTCATTTGGGGACCTGCAGGCTTCGTCCACATGTCTTTATAAAATAAGTGAAGCAGATGCTCTTACAATTTATGATTTTTTAAATGAGAAGATATTTCCTACATTTGGTTATTTTTATTTACAGAAAAAAGATTACACAGCTTGTAACTGTATCATATGTTTTAAAAATGTGTTATTATCAATTCTGATGATTTTCATACCATTGAGAGGAATTTTCTTTCAACTAATTGTTAGTAGTTAGAAAACTCCATTTTGTGTTTTCATAAATCATGTATATAAAGAGCAGAGGATATTTTTAATATCTTTGTTTTTTCCTCTTAAACATGGTAAAACTGGGCCAAATTTTTGGTTTGTTTGCTCACTTTTATCTTAAAATGGAAAGAGAAGCACTTTAGAGGATGCTAAGCTTGAGCTCTTAAGCATTTGAAAATTATGGTATGAGATAACTAAGATTAAAAACCTTTGTTTTTTGGAAGGAAAGATAGGATGAATGATGTGTAAAACTGACTCAGGATAATGCTGCACAGCACTGCTCAGGAGAGCAAATCATAAGGTGACTGAATTCTCTGGGCATAGCAGGGAATGCATGGCTTTTCTTCTAGGAAAGGAGTTTATACACTTCACCCAGTGCCTACATTTTCTTCCTGCTTATCTTACTAGAGACAAGGAAACATGAAGCCCAGTTCTTTCTGAAGATTTAAGGAAACCCTCAGAAAGCAACTTCCTTCATAGCATTAGTTGCAATTAGTTCCATAAGGGAGTGAGATGTTTTTTTGGGGGGGAGGGGGACGGTGGTGGAGAGGCTTTAAAATTGCTTACCAGTTCCCTCAGAAAATTATTTCAAAACCTCATGGGGTAAATAAAATGTTCTGCCAGTACTAGCTTCAAGTGTAGTTTGATTCACTTGCCTCCTACCTGAGAAAAGATGCAGGCCATGGGTTAGTTTGCCTTGTTCTGGCCTAAGCCAGAGCTAGAAATTGCTATGTAGGCAAGAAATGGTGTGCATGAGACTGTGACAGTGCAGATATTTAGGAATTTTTCAAATGGGCCCATTTTTTCCTCAATTATTTTAGGTGTTGGGAAAAACCTAGAAAAGATGTTTTAAACTGAGCACTAGATGAGTCAAGTGCCCAATAATAATAGTTACTTGTGCTTGAAAAGACATGGCATCAGTATGTTTGATTTGTTTCTTTCCTTATTAAAATGTTACTTATATGCTACTTCTCTAATGGAAGTGGGAACACTGAGGCATTTTAATAACCCCTTTTTATTTTAACCAATATGTTTCATTTTTCAAACAATAAAGTATGTCCTTCAGAAGCCATTCATGGCACTTAGAGATTCAGCAAACTTTTCTTTGAACAATTGTCCACTCTTTGTGGCCTTCAGCTTTCATCATTCCTCTTCTGCCTTACCAAAAATAAAGAGGAAGGGGAAGGAGTGGAGTACCAAGTTGAAAATGTGTCATAATTGGTTAGATTATCCCTGTTGCATGCATTTTTATAAACAGAAATGTTTACAATATAGTTTCAAAGAACAGGTTAAGGAATACTGCACTTTATTGATAGATTAGAGAACTTTTTAACTAATGGCACAAATGTTAGAGGCAGGACCTCACTAATGATTGATACAACTAAGAATGGATGAGAAAGAACTGAAAAATAAAGTTGTCAGTCCAATGTAACTTATGGATATGTTACAATACAGTAACTTGCGTAGAAGTTTTCCTTACATACATTTCCAAACGTGCTGGAAGGGATTTAAGAGATAATGTATTCTAGACTCCT
Organism: Globicephala melas; assembly: GCF_963455315.2. NCBI lineage: Eukaryota > Metazoa > Chordata > Mammalia > Artiodactyla > Delphinidae > Globicephala > Globicephala melas. The sequence goes on from NC_083314.1 coordinate 102,364,812, forward strand.
AATTTCACAGATTTATTTGTTTAGCTAATGACTTCTGATGGCCTGCTATTCCAGGCCCTGGGCTGTATTCTGGGGATAAAGTGTGGAAAAGGTGTATGCAAACTTTGCCTCCAGGAATGCAGTTTAATAAATTGTGCCGGGAGAAGTTTAGAGTCCTAGGGAAGCGCAAAACATAGTCTGAAGGTTCAGAGAAACTTCCTAGAGGAAGTGGGTTGTAAATTGAAGGCTGAGTGATGTGTAGGAGTTTCCAGGTGGAATGGGGGTGGAAGGGAGGGAGCCACGGGGAGATTATGCAACTTGCTCAACACCATACTGTTAGATTAAGTAGTCATTTTACAGTCATTTTTAAAAGCTATATTAAAAAAACCAGCATGTCTTTAGAAAGTTGTCATCAGCCTACTTATTTCATGCATGTTCTCATCTTCATAAATGAAGGTCTGAATTTTGCATTTTTATTTCTAAAATTGAACTTTTAATTTTATGATTTTTACTATTCATTCTCTCATTATTTTTCATGCAATGAACATTTCATAATATCCAAATATGTTATAGGCCCTGTCCAGGCACTAAGAATACAAGCATGAGTAAAAGAGAGTCTTTGCCTCCCAGGGACTCATAGGCTAATGGGAGAAACAGGCATGTAAATACATAAATTGTAGCATAATGTGCTAATTTGAGATGATATTTGGACTGGGTTTTAGGGCTTGAGTAGGAGTTTCTCTGTTAGAGGGAATATTCATACACAAAGTACAAGCTGATGAATGGCCTCAGGTGACCAGACAATAGTGAGAAAGTCTGTTTAGCTGGAGCAGATGCCGTATGGTAAGGTAAGGTGGGAAGTGGGTAGGGGCAAGATGGCAGGAAATTTGGCTACAAATTTATGTGGAGTTAAGAGACTTATATGCTAAGCCAGGAGTTTTGAATTTTATCCTATAGACACCCAGGTGAAAATGAGGGGGTTTAAATATGGGAGAGACCTTTATGTTAATGAGGTAACTCTGGTAGGTGATGGATCTTCCATCTCTCTGCTTGGGTTTGCAGCATTTGTAATATTCTTCAAATAGTTGGGAGTTAGAAACCATGAAGTCACCTTTGAGGTGGTTCATATCAGAAGACAGGTGTGTTTCCTAGTACTGGATGCCTGAAATAAGCAAAGTTACTCACCAGTCACAGGTAAGATCCAACAATTGCAGGTCCCCTGTTCGGAAGCTGCAGCAGTAAGATTTTCAGTGTTCAGGGAGGGAGACAACCTGTGCTCAACTGGGCAGGTGCCAAGCTATAGGCTTGACAAGGGTGTGTCATGCATGCCTAATTTCTTCTTCCAGATCCACTAATTATAATTACTGAATTCAGCTTTTCTAAGAGAGGTGAGTAAGATACAGAGAGACACCACGAGTGTTATACCAATAATTGTTTCCCCACATGGAAGGAAGCATCAGGAGTGTGGAATAAGCATGTTGCTCCAAGGTGGCCTGGGATTAAGACAGAATGGTATCGATGAAACCAGTTAAAAGACTTGTTGTCAGTTTGCGTGGCTACTAATTAAGGCCCAGATTAAATTAAAGGACATAGAACTGCAGAAGAACATTCAGAATCCAGACATATTTTTTACGTAGACAGTCAGGGTTTGGTCATCTGATAAAGGGGTGGAATATGGAGTATCTAGCATGGGAATCTGATCAGATGTCCATAATGCCTACAGAACTCACAAATGTAGCAGACAGAACAGATCTGAGGGAAATGGTGATGTGTGTCATTTGGATTTGCTAATCCATTCAACAACTGGAAATAGGACTAGAACTAAGAACATTCTGATTGAAAAGAGACATTAAGAATCATTATCTATCATTCGTCTGTCTTTTCACTGTCATAACCTAGTGCCCAGAACAGTGGTTATTCATTGATTGAATTAATGAATAAAAGCTGTTATAACTTGTACTTTAGATAACAACTTCTTAAAAGTATGATGAAAGAGGACATGTGGTATTTGGAAATCCAGAAGGATCTCACCTACCATATTATGAAGAGGAAAACAATCAGCTTTTGTTATTGCTGCTTTTTAGGTGGTAAATATCGTTGGAGGACATGGCATCAAGACAGTTTTAATCCATGGTTCTGTACCTTCCCCCTTTCACTAATGCAGTTGGTTCCTGATGCTACCGTTTCATTTCATAATGCTTGAGTAATAAAAGATTGATATATCCTTTGTATCGTTGGCCCAGTGATGAGAATGAATCCTTTTCTAGTCCTCCCTCTACATTGTCTGGCTTTTAACTGTATTTTAGGCAAGAAGCATTCTCAGGAAACCAATAGTAAAACTGTACATATTTTCTTAAAAATTGTCCTAATTATCAGATTTTTTTCTGGCTGAAAGATTTATTGTCTTTCTATTACAGAATACACTGTGCAGAGTGAGGATAAAGTGGTAGGATTTAAAGCAAGTACTGGCATTTCTGCAGAGTAACCATCCAAAATAATGGAATCTTTGCACAGTTTTTCTTTGGAATTATTTTAAAGGGGTGAAGGTGATGAGGAGGGAGGTGAAACTGATAACAGTGTTGAAAGTGACTTGGACTCAACATCACATCACTTACAACTGCCTTAGACATCCGTTTGAAGCACAACATGATATTTCTGTAATTATTTTACTTCCCTCTAATAACTGCATAGGAATAGGTTTGTTTCCCCAGTGAATAGCTCTGTTCAGAGCCTTCCCTTATCTTTGTTTTCCAGGTTTCACTAGTGGTTGATATCATATGCATTCTCACAGGGAGACAGTGGATAAATCAGTACTTTTCCATCAAATCAAAGATTACATACAAGAAGTAGAGCAGTGGCATGTAACAAGTTTTGCTGGGGAAAGAAGGTAGAAAATGGACAAAATAACATAATTGTTTCAGAGAACAGAAATCTTAAAACGTAGGAAAATGTTATTCAACATAGAGTGAGTGTAATACATGTCCAGAGCTTTGTTTACCATAGCCTATTATATTTGTCTTTTAAATACTAGTTAGCTTATGATATACTAAAGGTTTATTCTGAAACCAAACATTTTTGTGAAGTGTTAAACCACAGTAAGCTGCTGCTGTGAGATGTAAAATCAAGATGTAAAATTTAGTGAAATTATAAATTTAGTAATGATGTAGATTGTATACTCATGTTCTTAGTAATATGTATTTGGTATTACAGATTAGTTTTGTTAATTACTTTGCATTTGTATTCTTGGCTCAAATCACAAAATAAAAATAACAGTATACCTATTTAAAATAGTCTTTGGTTAAATTAGATATTGACCTACATACATGTAAGTTGTAATTTCATCAGTTAGAAAAATTACATTGGATCATATTTAATAGATAGCCCCCCAGTATGGAAGCTACCCAATTCAAATGTAATATTCACATGTAATTTATTAGGTGTCCCGAACGTGCTGGCATTGCTGGAGGAGAAAGCCAGCACTTACTTGAACATACATTCAGAGGTCTCACCTAAGCTTTATATGTTCTAATGCTATCCAGTGCCAACCTTTTTTCCATGCTAGCCATTCTTATAATATTTTGTAATTATGAAGCTTTTCAAATGTTTTCAAAGGACTTTCATTTACACAACGATTTTTTCCATACAAGTGCATGAAAGAGTGTCAAGCATATTATGTTCAGTGAACATCCAATGATTTTCCAAGACCTCTGAAAAGCGTATTGACAATTCACTTTGTTTAACATGGCCCAGTGTTTTCCCTGTATTTGCACACTGCTGCCAAATGAGCTGCCACATCACCAGTATCATTGTATTACTCTCATAGTTTAGAATCTAAAATTATTCTCCCCTGACGGTGGGATTGAAACAAAATGCTTCAATTTAATTTTAACACCCTTCTAATCTGCCCTCCTACATACTTGTGGGACCTTATTTCCCATTCTTTCATTCTATATTTATTGAGTTTACAAGATTCTGGGTTAGGTTCTCCTGGGTTCACACACACACACACACACAAAATACATTGTCCCTGTCTACGGGAGCTTGCAGTCTAATAGAGAGGGAAAAATGCAAAATGCCATTAGGTAGACTCAAGGAGAAATAGATAAACTGCTAGCATAACACACAGGGTGGAGAGATGACTTCCAGTTGTAAGCATCAAAGAAGTGTGTATGGAGGCAGTGGGATTGGTAATAGAGATGAAGACTGGACAGGAATTACGAGACTAGAGACGGGAAAGCACATTTCATCACAGTGGACGGGCTAGATACATACAAGAGGTAATTCCTTTGGCTAGATCATACTGCACACAACAAGAAATAGTAAAGGTGGAGAAATGTATCATTGCTAATTCACAAAATGTTTTAGTGTTAGGCTAAAGTATCTGAATTTTCTTCTAAAGTTGGTGGGTACCTGAAATCTAAAGGGCCATGTCAATAAAATATGTTCCCCTCACACATAGAGGGAAACATATAATTAATTTTGTATCTCCTTTTTGACTCCTTCTCTTCTCCTATTTCAACCTATACACCTTATATACTCTAAATTATGTTGACAGTAGGACTGCAGGGTAATTTATTCATATTTTAATCCAAAGTACCCAGCACAGTCTTAAGGGTTCACTGAATGAATGGCTAAATGGATGAATGAAGAGATGGATAAATGTTGGGATGAATAGAATGAAATGATTGCTTTATTCTAAATACTGCTACAGAAAATTCACAGTAAAGACAAAAGCCTATGTAAGCAATGTTTATATAAAATATCACATGAAGACCAGCAAGTCTTCCTTCTGTTGAGAGAATGGTCAGATGCTTGATAATTTCACTTGCATTGAAAATAGTAGCTTCCTCACTGGTCACCCTGCATTTACTCTTGCTTCCTTATAATCCTACCAGAATCAGCTTTTTAAAGAAGAATTACATCATTTCATTCCCCTGTTCCAAACCCTCCAGTGGTTTCCTACTTTATTTAGAATAAAATTCTTCCCACAGCTTATGAAGCCCTCCTTGATCAGGCCTCTGCCTATCTCTAGGCCCCCTCCCCTCTTCTCTTGCTTGCTTTCTTCCACGCACTTAAAGCCTCCCTTCTACTCTTCAAGTGCATCAACTTCAGCTCATTCTAACTCCTCTGTAACAGTTCCCTCTGCCTGGAATGATCTGCCTCAAGGTCTTCACATGCTGGCTCATTCTTATCCTTTGTTTTAGCTCAGATGTCATCTCATCAAAGAGCCCTCTGTGCCCCTCCATCCCCACCATGATCTTCCATTTCTCAGCCCCCTCACCTCATAACACTCTCCTTGATATATCTCTCTTCATAGCCATTTTCACTATCATATAGTTCACTTACTTGTTCACCTTTTATTTTTTATCTTCTGCCAACTGAAATGTACATCCCACAAGGACAGTTCCCTTATCTGTGGTTTACTACAGTGCCTACAGCTGGATTTAGTACACAGCAGACAATATTTGCTAATTGAATGAACCAATGCAAGCTAGTGCCGTATTTTTTTCCTGTGCAATCATTACTAAAGTCCCAGAAGAACATCCTGTATGCACCGCCTTGCTGTCTGTGCCAGGTCCTTTCTCCTTAACCCCTTTTATTCTGCCTTTTGCCTTCATCATTTACCTGCACATATCATCTTTTTACTGCTCATTGAACTCCAGATCCCCAAATCTGGTTACCTACCTTACATTTCTCTTGTATCTGACATTTCTTGAAACGATCTCTTCTTGGCTGTATGGCTCAGAAACATCTTGAATCTCATGAAACTCTGATGATTCCTCTTCTGGCTTTAGTTCAGGTTGTGATTGCTGCCACTTTAAAAAATAAATGGTTCATTCTAGTTTTACCCAGGTTTTTGTTCTTTCTCTAGAATTTCATCCATCATATGACTATATCTAATCCCAAGGTGTAGGGCCCTCTACTAAGGTCTAGGTGTTTTATCTCCAAATGCCTCTGAAGGTATTCCCAGCTGGTACAGCTGTGGTGGATTTGTAGTTAGGTTCAAATCCTGAGAATGTGATCTGTGTAACTTAGTCTCAGTTTCCTCAGCTATAAAATTAAAATAATACCTATTCTGTGAAGATCCAGAGAGATGACATATACATTGCCTCATCCAAAACCAACCACATGTTCCTGGGGCGCTCGATAAATGTTTGTCATTATTATCATCATGAATTCTATTGAATATAGCCTTTGTCAATACCAAAGATAGTTCTTGACTGCATGGTAATACAACCAGTACTCTATATAAAGAAGCTATATTTTTGAATCGTGCATCTACTTATGTGCTAAAATTGTTTAAAATAAGTTCTACGGTATGTTTTAAGTTTGCACTGAAGTATGCCTACAGCCGATTGACAAGGAAAAAAAAAGTCATAAGATGGATATCAAAAAGTAACATTAATGAGCTGCTAAAGCTAAAATTACAGGAACTTATGAAATTGGTTAAACATAAAAACCATTAAACTGTTTACTGAAGCTTCACAGATATACTGCAGCTAATGAGCATTTCTGCTATTTAAATAAGCCCAAATTGAACACACATTACATGGATACATAATTAGTCATGGCAGTCAAACACACATAGACTTACTTTTAAAGCTCTATTTAGGGAATCTTTTCCATTTGATTTATTTTGTTAATTAAAATATTTTTCAGTATTCACTTATATTTTAATAATATTGTTTTCACAAGTAGTGTAATTTACTTCTGGCTTTCTCTTTGTTTTTATTTATGCTTTAAATGCAGCAAATGAGGATTTTATATTAAACATTTTTTAACCCCTTTCTGTAGTTATTTATATCACTTGATGGTATCATCCAGCATTTTAAAAAGTTCTTTCACTGAGAAGTATACATAAAATATTTCAGTAGCCTTTCCACTTTTTTCACTGTCTCCTAATTATCAAGAGGTATTAGGCACCCAAATGTGCGTAGAATTATGATGATTATGGTCCAAATCAGATTAAAGGATGATCTATTCCTTCAAGGAGTTTGTAGTCTTAAGTAGATGGTATCATTGAATATAAATAAGCAAATCAAAGTGCAGCATTTGGGAATCCAACTGAGAATCTGAAAACAATCCCCATATATTTTCCTCAAGGACACTGACCTCCTTGAGGAGATCTCTTACAGAGAAAATGAAATCAAATCTTCAAGGAGTTTAGTGTTTTAAATAGATGGAATTATTGCAGAGAAATAAGCAAATCAAGGTGAAGTGCTTAGACAATTTTAATTCTGAATTGATTAGTCGGTCAGTTTAGGAAATGAGACTCCCTATAGAATACAGGTAAAACAAAAGGAGTTGCTACAGGCTATTATTGACATCCATCTTTTGTATTTAACCTGGGGAGTCTAAGCTTATCTTGGGCATGGAGGGAAAGAAAATTAAATCTGTACTTTTACACTGCCTGAATTCTACAAGCATATCCAAACTGAGCGTTATTTAACCATAGCAGTAGGAAAGTCAAATAGTTAAACCAGTCAAAAGAAATTAGCCAATGCCTGTTCTTCTCTAATCAGTGTGTTTGTCACTGTAGAGACTTTCTTTAGAAGCTTTGGGAAGCTTTTGGAAAATACTTGGGTTTCTTCTCTACAATGAGCTGATTCTCTAATTGTGGAAATAAGACCTACAAGAAAGATAATTGCTGCCCCTTCAACCCCAATCTGCTTCATTTTAATTATTCCCACGGTTCCCAATAGTGAAACTTTAAGAGACTGTTTTTGGCCTATTCCTGGCTTTTTCTTTCCCTCACACCAAGGGTCAGTGGCAAGGAGAGCTTTGGAGTGAGAAATAACTGGATTCATATACTGGCTTTACCACCTCTTGGCTGTATTTAGGATGCTAATACCTACCTTAAAGAGTTGTGCTGTGGTCTAAATGAGACTACTGTATGGAAATATTCATCATCATGTCTGCCTCACACAAGGGATCAATGAATGCTGATCGTTTTCCTTAATGTTCTTCATTAGGTGAGGATGATATAAATGAGATGTAAGGAGTAACTAGGAGAGAATTTCCTTTGGTTGAATTGTTAGAACATGGTAACTGACTGCATGTTGAGATAAGTGGAGAGAAAAGATTCAAATATTATGCCAAGACTAAGATCTATTTCTACGTTTTTTTGATGAAGGAAGAATAGGAAAAAGCAGCAGTGAAGGTTAAAGAGTGATCATGGAGGCAAATGGAAAAGCGGAAAGTGTGGTGTCATTGAAGCCAAGATAAGGGACTTTTATGAGGAGGAATTGGTCATCTGTTGAATGCTACTGAGAAATCAAGGAAGACAGTGCCATGCGTAGGGTGAGACAGTTGAGGCACTGACCTGCCCTTGCACGATCTTGAGCCTAAGGACCTTCTTAAATCTTGTTCTCTGGGTGTCTCACCCCACCCCACCCTAGTTCCTGAAGTGAGGTGATGACGGGAAGGGTCACTGGATGTGGCAATCTGGATCATCTTAGTGATAAGAATTTCAGTGAAGCTTTGGTGGTCACGATGAGTAGGAGACGTGAAAAAGTAACCTTACTAGTAATTGTGAAATGTGACAATCCCAGAGGAAGCTTGTGAACTGGGTTTTAGATGTGACAATTTAGAAGGGACAGTAGAGTATCCACATTGGAATCTCTAACAGGCAGCTAGAAGTGTCAGAAAAAAAAGCAGAAGGTCGTGTTTGAGGTCATTTCCAGAGAGATGAAGTTAAAAGCACAAGACAACTATAATTTCTGACACAGAAAAGTGTAAGAGACAATATTTGAGAGCTGGGAAGAGGATGATGACAAGATGAAAAGGAGCCAGATAGAGCCTAAGGACAGTTTAAAAAGAAGGAGAGTCCGGATAGAGTAGCATTCCGCAAATCAGAGAAGGAGATCAAAATTACCCTGATTCGTCTATTGGATGCTATAGAAAGGCAAAAAGGAAGTCACGGAATTTGGTGACCGTAGAGACCATGTTTTCATAAGAGGGATACATTGGAAGGAATAATTGGGTGGTAAAAAATGTAGGTAGTGTAAATTACTCCAGAAATTAGATAAAAGAAGATGTAAGAATGGCAGTGAGAAGGGAGAACCAGGTTAAGACCAGTTTTTCAACATAGGAGATGAGAGAGGAGAATATGAGAAAGGCAGTAGTCTAAAAAGAATCAGAGATACTTGAGGTTCTGTAGGATCAGGAAGGTACAATATCAAGGCTGACTTTTGAGGGGTTTACAGAAAGAAAATGATGAATTGGCATTGTCCGCTCCATTGTGTTTGGGAATGGACAGCATATTGATTCGAATACTCAGAGGCAGAAGGGAGGTGTGAGAACAAAGCTTGTGCCAACCGGACTTGATATACTTAGTTGAAGGCATTCTGTGGTTCTGTCCCTTCCATACCCCAGGGTATTCTATTTAAACACAGCTCTGATATCCTGGCCCTGTAATTAGAATTTATTTGCTCTTGCTGAGATTTTGCTTTCAGCTCTGATTTACTGAGATTATTGCCTCAGCTCGCCTTTTTGTTTCATTGTGCTTTGGTCCTCTTGGCTAATACGTTATGTAAAATTAAACAACAAGCACGTTGATGAATTCATCTGTTTTCAAGATATCATTTTATTACAAATGTTGAAATTTTGTATTCCCCCCGTTGTTTTATAGCATCTCAAACTCTCCAAAGAATACTAATAATCGTTCTTCATTATGATTTCTGTTGTATTGTTTTATTGTTTATGGAGAATTAATTTATATTTATGTACTAAAATATAACATTCTTGACATCTTTTTATAAATACTGAGAAATATACTTGTCATATGCTTGTGGGTTTCTCTTCTACATATATGACAGCACAGCTACATCAGTTTAATTGACCTTGGCAATCTGCATCTGCCAGTGATGTGTCCCTGAGGGACGGTTTCTGCAATTTTAAGCTGTGGCTTATTGAAGAACTTGTGTGTCACAATACAATTAAGTCTATATAAAAAAATCATCTCATGCATAACATTAAGTTGACTAAAAGTTCCTATTTCAAAACCATTTCTTGTTTTAAAGTTACCTCAGTGTGTCTTTGTTTTTTAAATAAGCTCACTCGAACATAGTAGTGATTAAAGCAGAAAATTAACATAAATCTTGAATGTTTGGTATGAATTAAGGATGTTTTCATTCCTTTTAAAGACTGCATAAAATTCCAGGCACCATAACATTTAACACATTTCTATCCCATTTGCAGAATAATATAGACTGTGAATAAGCACGTTTTGGGATTCTTTTTCAAGTTCTTTTTCTGTTCATCTATGGAACTACCAGGACATATGCTGCAGTCTCCAGCAAGATGCAATCTCATGGAAATCTGTGGGGAAACTGTGTATGATCATAACAGAAAATCCCTCTTCCCCCACCCCCATTATTTTATAAACAAGAAAGAAAATAATACAATCCTTCTATTAATATTCATTTAACACTTCATAGGATATGGCAAGCAGTTATTTGGTTTGCAAATGTAAATATACATTTTTCATCCACTTATGCTTTCATTCCTTCCAAGCTAGATAAAGGCAAAACAGAAGATATCCTTCTGAGACTTATTTTTATTGTATTCCAAGTTAAACGTATCAGCAGAGATGTAAGAGAGCTGTGAGGAGTCCATAGAAGGATAGTTACAATGATGAGGAGGATGAAAGTCCCTCTAATAAGAAGCAGCTAAATAAATGAACTCCTTCCTGACAAATTATGAATAAAAGCATATAGATTTTTTTCACTGAATCCTTAATTTGAGTTCTAAGTTAAATACTTTGGAGCTTTAAAAATATGATTAAGTAATAGAAATAGCTACATTTCAAAAGAGTCATCGAAATCGTGAAAAGTGTTATTAGGATCCACAATCAGAATCAACAAAGTTTCAAAAAATTAATTAATCCCCTCTCTCTGTCTCTCATGTTTAAATATTGAGTCCACTGTGCCTACAGGGAAACGATCCTAATCATTTGATGTTCAAGTTGTAATGAATAGTCATTCTTGTGTTAGCTGCTTAGTGCCACTGATTGAAAACATTTCTGACCCACTAAAGCATCGCTTATATTCTTATAAGCTGTCCGTGTTCTATTTTTTTCAATTTTTTCAATGATCCTTTATCATTTGGACAAAGAAAAAGTTAAAATATTAGATATTAAAATGCAAACAAATGATCTCTATTTTGATTGATGTAAGCTTTGCTATACTATTTAATAACATCATAACCAATTGCTTGACCTCTCATTTTTTTATTTATTTCTTAAATGAAACTATGAACATGTGAAACTTGAAGCCCTCTAAAAAGAGTAGGGGGAAAATTAAATAGGTGATTTTCAAAAGGGGGCTGAGATAATTTTTACTGTGAGAGAAAAATTTTGTTTTGGAATACAGTGTCATAGTTATTTGATTATTTGTGAGGTTAGTTGGATGTTACAAATGATAGAAAAATTAAAAGTTTATATTCAGGTCTGACTTCAAGCTATAATTGAGTCAAATATTGAGGAAAGAGAGCATATTTTAAAAATTAAACATGAGTATGTATGAATGTTTAGAGACATAAAGTAATACAAAGTGTGTCCAATGGAAAGACCCATGAGTAGAATAGTGCTTTTGAATTCACAAATAAATATTCCTAGGTTGGCTTATAGTGTTGGTGCTAAATATTTTAAGAAATGCAAGAATTACTTATTAAACTTGTAGTAACGTCTCCTATTTATTGACTGAGTTAGTGATAGAGCTCTAATATTAAAGTGAATCATACCATATGCATTTGTAAATCATAAAAAAGTTATAAAACACGTTATTCATGAACTTCAACTTAATTCAGCAAGCATTTATTCAGCACCTACTATTTAAGGTGCACTGTACTGAAGAGTAGATTCAAGTTTTGCGAGACCTGAAGCCTATATAACTTGAGGACTTTCTATAAAAAAGAAAAAAATTACAAATTCAAATTTAGGCCTTGAAAGAGGCCCATGCAAGTGAGGGACCCTGAAGCTTAAGCTTCAATAACTTCACAGTATATATGTCTTTGACTCTAATAGCTGCTGTGGGAAATCAAAGATAACTAAGGCATAATCCCTGCATTGCTCAAGCTTAGAGTGAAATCTGTGCTAATCTTCAAGGATATTCTTGTAAAAAAATGAGGAAAATGTATAAGAGAGCTTTGATCTCCTAGTGAAATAATTTTGAATTTCTTCTCATTTAAAAACCATCTTTATTTCTGATCTCTATGTAGGACAAAGTTGTATCAAAGTCTTGGACAAATAAGGTCATTTCTTATACAGGAGAATTATTTTTTATCCCTTGCATGTGAGTGTGTGTGTGTGTGTGTGTGTGTGTGTGTGTGTATGTATGTCTCTATACCATTCAATGATGGTGTGTTACAGTTACCATTATTATAATAGGTTGAATTGATGAGCCGTGCTCACCATCGATGTTTTGCAACTCAGGTAACTGTCAACAAATGGTAGTGATGATCTGTTATGCAACAGGGAACAAATGCTAAAGGTCTCTTTTCATGTGACCTTTAAAGACAATAGAAAAATCTTCTCAGAATGCCATTCTGTATTGAAAATAATTACATGAATATTTAATTTTACTCTCAATGAAAGGTGAAATTGCATCAGAGATACAAACAATAGAAGATTTTTAAATAAAAACCTGAGCATGATGGCATTGATCCATCTACTCATCCATCCATCCATCCATTGAATTGAGTGTCTCTTATGTTTTAAGTGCTGTGCTAGGGTTGGTGGCACAGTGGTAAGCAGTATAGCATGGACACATTCTTGTTCTCATCGAACCTACAGTCTTGTGGGGAAAACACAATCAACAGTAGTCCCTTAATAGTTTTCTAGAATTCTAATATTCTTCAAGTAGAAAGCTACAAATATGCACCAGGGTTTATTTTATGTTTTCTTTTTCTATTGCTCAGAAAAAAATAATTTTAGAATAACATGGTTTGGCTATTTTATTTTAAACTTAAATTATTCATCTATTCAACAACTAATTTTTGTATTCTAAGAGCTTCCAATATTTTCTCCTTTTGTTTATATTGTTATATTTTCTTTTCAATTGGAGTAAAAAATAACTCCCTTAGTCTATCTTGAGAAGCTGTGCTTAAAATTCATGATATGAATACCTGGAAAGAACATTTTATCTTAAACACTGGCTCAGTTTGCTCCATCATATATGGTACTGTCTACCTTTCTTTATTTCTTCTCTAGATCAACCCCTTAATCTAACTTATTTTCTTTTATCTCTTCCAAATATCCAGATCGTGTGACGAGTGAGTTTCCTTTAGGTAATTTTTCTTAAAGGGACTCAACCTCTTCCTTTTCCTGACATGTTTAGATTCAATGGAACACAGCATATTTAGCAGATAATTTAAATCTCTTTTACAGAGCAATTTCCACAAGGAACTAATGTTAATGGTTGCATTTGTAGATTTTTACAAAATAAAACAGAAATTGCTGGCTAAATGTAACTGTATTCTGGGTCCATTAAATCGCTTAACATTAAGTGTAAGTAATTTGATGGAAACGTAGAAGATATGTCTTGTTTTGTTCATAAAACTGGCTGTGAAAGGAAGAGATTGGCAGTTGATTCAAATTCACAATATAACTTACATCTATGTTACACAGGAATAAATTTGGGTTCATAAGAGTAGTAACAAATTTGTGAAAATAATGGTCATGGACAAAGTTTTAGAAAATGCGTTTTATAACCATTAGAATATTTAAAGGACTGTAGTCTGCCAAACATCTTACACATAAATACCATATCTGAAACATTGCCCAAATCTGTGGTCTTTAACACCTACATGTGAGTTTTATTTTGAATTGGTTAAGTCAGTACACTTTGAATGTGTTGTTAACTAAGATATTTCATTAACTTTCCATTTTTATGGTTCATTAAAAACAGTTGCTTGAATCCCTAGAACAATAATTACATCATAATTTTTCTTAATTTTCAAATTATTTTTATGTGATGCACAGATTAGTCATTGCCTGTTGTCTTTCACTTTTTTCCAGTAAAAGAAGCCTTGAGCCCTATAAAATTTAACAGATGGGATCTCCCAGAGGTAGATCCAGAAACTATGCAAACCAGTGAACCATGGGTGTTTGCAGGTGGTGATGTTGTTGGTATGGCTAACACTACGGTGGAATCCGTGAATGACGGAAAGCAAGCCTCTTGGTACATTCACAAATACATACAGGTAGGTGTTTGCCATCAATTTCAGTTAATTTTTTCCAATGGATAAGTACTTCTTTATTTTTGCTACTCATTCATATGAGCATTTCTATAAGGTATATAGTAACTATATATGCAATAGATCACATACATATTTACTTGGATAAATTTTTTTAAATGTGGACTGGATAGCAGACCTGTTTAGGTGACTGAAAATTCATTTATGCATTTCTACCAGTGGAATACTATGAAGTTATTCATCCTGTATTCAAAATATTTATCAATGCTTAAAGACATAGACAATACATTTATCAAATCTGGATGATATGCAGTATGATATAGAATCTATATTCCTAATAATCTTGCACAGTCCAGAAAATTATGTTGTCTGTCCATGTGGATCAGTGAGTTCCTATTCACTTCCTAAATTATATGCACCTAATTGAAAAGAAAACAAAAATTTTATAAATTTCAATTGTAATTATTTTTTCACTATTTGCTGTTATGATACAAATGCAGAATGTAAAAATGATAAAATATAAAGTTAAGCGTACTCTGGTGCAGTAATTTTGTGCTCTTGGGGAAAAAAGCCATATCTACTAGATTTCAGTTGTCTTACTTTTTGACAAAATGCTCTGTTCTTTTCCTGCTCTATAATTTAACTAAATGTAGACACAGTAACCTCATTTACATAAAATGTTTCTGGAAAAGTTTGCTCTTGTAAATAAAATCCTTATTTTTCTTTCCTATTCAAGAAAGGCTCTAAATTCACGATATAATTCCTGCCTCCCTTCTTTTGATTTCTTTGGTTTCTCACATGCTAGCAAAATTCACTTTGTCTTTAATGTTTCCATTTCCTTGAATATTTTTCTTCCTCTTTGTCACCACCATTTAGTCTATTCTGGTTGTTCTCTACTCTTTCTGTAATTCATCCATGACTACTTACTTACTAGGTAGGGCCTGGACTTGGTACTGATTACATCATATTTTTTATGTTCAGTTAACCAACCTACTCCCACCTCACCTTGGCATCTCTGAGTAGTGGGGCTTGAGATGTTGCGATCTGGGCCAGAGGGTGGTGTGGTGTCCCATAGAGGTAATGCTCTAAGAATGGGTGTAAACCACAGTCTACTGGTTGTGCATAGAGACAAAGGGAGCAGTGTTTTGGGGAGATGATAAGTCTAAAATTAAGAATTCTGTCCAAATCATTCATAAATCAAAAGGGACTAGGCTAGGAAGAAAAGGGGAAAAGGAATGAAATTTTAACAGACAGAAATCTGGGAATACAAAGGAGACATGTCGGTAGTGGTTTTGGCTCTAGTTGCTGCAGCATCTGTATTTTGGAGAGTCCGTATGGCCTCAGAAATTCACAGCAGGAACAGTTCAAGACAACTACCCAGGATGGACTCCTGCTTTGGCTTTTTCACTTTTTCTGTCCCAAAACTTATCACTCTTTTAATTTTCTCATTCTACTCTTATTTCTTATTTTCATAGTGTTCTCCCAAGGCTCCTAAGTGTGTAACTCCGTAATCTGTATCTCCAGTAGGGCATTCCATGACCCAGCTGTCTGCTGAATATCTTCACTTGTCTAAACTACATTTCAAATTCACCACTCCATTTGGATATATATTTACCTACACTTCAAACTCACTTCTTTTAAACCAAACATGATCTCCTAAACTTGTTTCATCTCCAGTATTTAACATTTCTGATTCCTAGAGTCAAATCCTCTACATCAGTGGTCCTCAAACTCTGGATTACTCAGGCTAATAAAATTTTCAAAATCAATTTGGAAACCAATATAGGGCTGATTGCTTCTTGTTTTGCTGAGTAACAGCATTAAAATAAACACTCAAACACATGAAATTATAATATTTACTCACATTTATTAACAAGAAAGTTTATGAGAAAAGTAGGAAACAGCACAGTCTCAGAATAGAGATAATTCTTAAGAAAACACAGTTGAAAGATTTATGCTAGTGTGTTCACACACCTATTTTTCTCATAAAACAGCACTGCTGTACACACCCTTATTTATGAGTTATTTATCTAAATTTTCTTTCTTTTTTTTTTTTTTTTTTTTTTTTTGCGGTACGCAGGCCTCTCACTGTTGTGGCCTCTCCCGTTGCGGAGCACAGGCTCCGGACGCGCAGGCTCAGCGGCCATGGCTCATGGGCCCAGCCGCTCCGCGGAATGTGGGATCTTCCCGGACCGGGGCACGAACCCGTGTCCCCTGCATCAGCAGGCGGACTCTCAACCACTGCGCCACCAGGGAAGCCCCAATCTAAATTTTCTTTTCTTCTCTCTATCATATATGCCTGGTCAATTCTACGCCTGTAAAGACTTTCATACACTTATTTTAATTTGCTTATTTTTTGTGTGAAATACGATTTTGGGTTGACCAGACATCTCACTGACCAGTCTGTTTACTCCTTGAAGAAATGAAGGTGGACCCAGGAGAAGGGAAAAGCCTTTTGTGCTACGCCAGATAAAACCTAGTGAAGATGTGAATTCAGTTTGCAGAAGTGAAAATGGTGGGAAGGCAGAGATGCTAGAGAGATTTGAAACAGTAAACTTGAACATAGGCAAGTGGAGAATGGCGTGTGTTATTGTTTTCTAAATATTTAAATCCATTTGTAGCTTTTAAATTAAAAGACATAGAGAATGTTTACTATATTTTATGATGATGGTGGTTTTGTAGTGCTTCACAATTATCATTCAGAAAGATTCTTGAAGGTATTTTTTTTTTTTTTTTTACTTCACTGTTATCTTTCTACTTCCCTGAATCTGATAAATGTGTGCTGATAAAAATGAGCCATCATTTTAGTTAGTTTCCACTTACTCATGAAAGGAAAGACACAGACTCTTAGGTATTATGAAAAAAAAGTGCATGTGCTTTAAATATATATTGCTAGGAATGATAGTGTTTAAAATATAAAAAAATTAAAAATTTGTGACCAGTAAAAGTTTTGGGTTTGGCTGAAGAATTCAGATTTGTCAAATAAAGTATTGAATGACATTTTAGAAATGCAGTGGAAACAAAAGGCAGATAAAATCTCTGTCAGGTAAAATGAACACTTTCACTATTCTGCGAGGATGTTGGATACAAAGTGCCAAGCAGTTATGAGACTAAAAAGGAACATATAGACAAAGTAGGATTTTTCTCTCTTTACACTGTCAGTAACTTAGTTCTGGCCTCTATCACCTCCTAAAATTGCCCCCAATTTCCCCCTGTCAAATCCAAAGCCCCTATGCTGCAGCCAGAGTCATCTTTCTAGAATACAAATTTGATCCTAATTTCCTCACTTAAAACCCTTCAGAGGCTCCTCTTTATGCTCAAGATGAAGTCCAAACTCCTTAGCTTGTGATACCAATTTGAATTTCCCCTAACACATCAAGATATCTCCTACATCTGGGCCTTTCCTGACTCCACCCATTTCACCTGTCTGTATCCCACTTGTCCTTCAGGTTTTGCTTCCTTCTCCTCTTCCAGAAACACTTTCCTTCTAGTGTGTTCTTTAGCATCCTATGTTTCCCTGATTGAAACCTTCTTACTGGTCTGATGCTACACAAGCCAGTGGCCTGCTAGCTTGCTAATATACCCTCAAAATAAAGAGTGTATTCATCATTAAATAGGAAAAAATGTAGGGATAATTGATTTTAAAGGAATTTAAAGAAGAGTTAAGAAAACTAATATATTTGTTATATAAGTTAATTAGGACTGTAAGTAACTAGTGTTTTCTTACCAATGTAGCATTAGTTTAAAAAAATTTATATAATGCCTGAAGTGTATTCATGAATGAAGGTTTATAACACCTTGTCTTATGTTATACTTTGGGGAAACATGCAACACTAGACAGTGGACTTAAAAAAATGATTTTATACATACATTATAGTATTAATTCATACATGCAATCATTGCAGTTGGATATTTAGAATTTCTTTGAAATACACTTTTTCAGGTAAATGTGATTATTTAAAGACACACATGTTGAGATTTCAGTAATTCCCATAGTTATCTGAAGTGAACTTCACTTAAATTTTATTAGTTAATTTAATCAATTACCACTTATTGAGTACCAGCTGTTGGGTCTAACACTTGACTTTGGGAGGGTACCAAAGTGAATAAATGAGGAGAAGTATAATAGAGTAGTTAGAAATTTGAGCTCTGAACTAAACAGATCTGATTTCAACAATACTTTCAAACTGTATGACCTTGGGAAAGTCACTTCATTGCTCTAAGATGTGGTCTTCTTAGGGGTAAAGAAATGATTTATTAATAAAGGAGCAATAATAAAATTGCTACCCTATTGGGTTTCAGGGAAGAATACATAAGGGAATTTATGGAAAGTTCTTAGTAAAGAGTCTGAACTCTAAATATTTATTGTTTGTGAATTATTAGAGATTATTCCCTTTGGACTGTTAAAATGGTATCAGAGAAAAATTATAAAAGAGGAGATTTGAATAGAAAGTCAAAGTATAGTATTTTAACAGATGACGACTGAAAGAGGCTGTTTCAGGTCATGATAAGAGCATTTTATCTAGCCATTCATTTTTGCATCCATATGCATCCATCTGTCTATCTGTGTAGTCATTCATGCATGGATTCATTCATTCATTCAGTAAGCAGTAGTTTTTTAAAATGGTGCTTTACAAATAGTTATGGAAGCATACATATAATACAAAATAACAAATGCAGTAATAAAAAATGTAAAGGCACGAGGCAGTATGGAAGAGTTAATGATTGATTCTGCCTGGAGGTGGGTATCAGGATATGGAGTGAGCAGACTTCATAAAAATCAAGATACACGTAAAGAGGGAAGATAAAAACTGGAAGAATGCTGAGTGATTTGAATCGCTGGAACTTAAAGAAGCCTACTGGATAAGATTGCATAGCTTGCCCACTGTGCAAGGGCTACCCAAACAAGGGTACCAGTTGGCTGAAATCCAGACCAAGCTCCACTCACCAAACAATGGCATCTTTTGCTGTGCTGCTTCTATTCAGAGGCAGGAGTGCCTTCCTTGAATTTTCACAAAGGTGCTTTCTGCCTGCTCCCTAAGCCTTGCACCTGTGCTACAGCTTTTTCTTTTGTTTTCACCAAAAGGCAGTCTGAGCTAGTGGAGGCCCCGAACATGGAGACTATATAGGAAAAATGGGAGAAAGGATCTGGGGTTTATTATACTGGGGTTAGAACATGATGAGAGTACCCAGTTTGGGAATTTAATGTGGACTATGTAATGAGGCAGGAATGTGGTAGGAACTGTTTGAATGAAGAAGTGATAGTGTCAGATCTGGAATTTATAGAGAGAGAAATATTTTTCATTTTGTCAACATTTCCCTCCTTGTAAGTCATTATTTTAAAATATTAAACTTGCTCTTCTTTAGTTGTACTAATAAGTGATCCAGTATGACTTCACCTCACTTGTTTATAATACTATATTAGTGGAGTCCAGGCATATTTGAGTTTTCTTCTTTCACTTAAATGAGAATACTGACTATCTAAGATAACTTTGACAGTGTACCCAAAGAAAGAGTATGTAACTGAAAGAATGACTACAGGTAAACAAAAAAAAATTCTATAAATTTTCAAATTCGCACTTGTACTTGTATCTTTGTAATGGATTTACTTAACTAGTGTGTGTGTGTATGTGTCTGTGTGTGTGCATGTATGTGGACAGATGGATAGATAAAAAGTTCTGTAATAGGAAAAAAAAGAAATTAACCACATTAACCCATCAGCTTTCCTTCTCTAAAGGAGCTTATAATGATGTTTGAATTCAATTATTTCATCCATGTGAAATAGTTAGAGAAAAATATATATGACGTAATAGAAAGCTAAATTTACTATAACAAATAAATGCTAAATTAGTCAAAGAACAGAAATCAATGTTGACTAGAATTATTAGAGAAGACTCAAAAGAAGTAGTCCCTGATTTTTATCCTCCCTGGAACATGCCTTTTATATTCACTTGTCAACCGTTGAAATAACAGCCACTAATTGTTTAGCATCTATCATACATTGTACAGTTTTTGGTTATAATGACCCTGTTAAACAGGCATCATTATCTATGTTTCATAGCTGGTAAAAATACTTTACCAACTTTACCTACTTTACTTTAGGCTCAAATGATAAACCTATTCAAGGTCAGTATCCTGTTAGAAATGAAGCCAAGATTTGAACACACAAATGTCTAGCTGTTAAGTTCCCCTGTACTGGACTACTTCCCTGGTACTTTTCAACTCTGGAATCTTAGTTTTCTTGCCAATTAGCAGCAGTCCTTGACACCTTCCCCTACAGTATGTGTTAAAATTTAAAAATATAATAATGCAATAGAACTTCTCCTGAGAGTTCCTCTGTCGTTTGAAACTGAAATTAAAGATTGTGATTGGAGGCTGTAGTCTGTGTATAACTTAATTCTGGCCAAAAATATACCTTAACCAGAATGATTAAGTGTATAGAAAAGTTCTAGGAATTTGAACTTCCCAGAGAAAGAAAACAGAGGGGCAATTAGCTCAGTTAGTATGATTAAAGGCTATTTAATTATTAATTGGAGTAAAAATCAGACATTTAATTATATAGGTAAATCCAGAACATTTATCAATGATAAATTGGTTAAATCTAGAACATTTATTTAAAAACACAGGAGTACAAAAAAGTTATCTTGTCCTATGAAACAGTTATCAATAATTGTTTGGTTAATCCGAAAAAGTTAAAATGGGGACGTATAAAAAGGATATACACATATATTAAGCATATCATTTTATTTTAATGCATTTAGATATTTTCTCATTTTCATTTCTCTTAAAAGAAATAAGCAGGGCCAAGATCTTTTCAATCCAGTCACTGGAGTTCTAGAATATTTCTTATCTAAACCTAACTATAATATAATGTCTACAACTTCCATTTTTGTTTTTTGAAGTGGAGCCACATTTTCAAGGAACGTACATAGCAATTTTCTGGGTTTTTATGATTGTCCTGAAGTCATTTCAGTTGTTTCTGTCACACTTAATTTGACAGCAACTGTTTTTTAGTAACTCACCTTTTTATCATATCTTTTGAAAACATTCAACTTAGTTTTCACAGAATCAACCCTCTTTCTTTTCACATTCATATAGCTCATCGATTTATATAATTTTTATTTACACTTTGAGCCAACACAAATGGGGTAAAGAATGTACAACTGACTCTTAATAAGCACACAACTCAACAGGTGGAGTAGAAGGTTCATAGGCACACAGGAGCACCCCACCCATTACAAAGATTCAGTACTCCTTGGCATTCCTTTGTATATCTCGGAGAGGAAAAGGAGAGAAGAAACTAGTCTAGTGAATCTGTTTGGTGGAAAGAACTTGGTTAAGAGAGTGTAAAAGGTGCCTAAGGTCCTACTTTACCAAAGAGGACCTTAATACCAAATGTTCTTTACAAAAATACAAGCATTCAGAAGATTCAGCACTTACTTTGTTCTAGTATTGACATACAAACAAAAATTCAGTCAACGTAGAGGGAAAAAAGACTATATGATATCTCACCATGCTATGGCCTTCTCTGAGAACTTGGAGATAGAATACAAGCTAAATTCTTCTAAGTCTAATCCTAGATCAGAAGTTCATTTTTCCTAAAGTAATCATGGTAGTTCTCAGAAAATGATCTTGTAAACATGAGACATTTTGTCAAATAAAGCAATCTAAATATATGGAAATTATCTCAAAAGTCACAGGTTTGATTACATCATTAGAGTGATCCTTTAGTCATGTCACTATTCTGTGATTCAGAATTCTATTTTAAATTCACTATCTCTTATATGTAACATTAAAAAAAAAACACTATTTATTACTGGTAGTGGATGGGTTTATCTAAATGTACATGCTGCTGCTATGAAAGCAGTTGTGGTGGTACAAAGATAAATATTGAAAGGCAAAAGACAAGAGTTATTAGTGGAAGGATAAGTACGGAATTAATAGAAACTCAAATAAAGGACAGAATTTGTATAGAGCTTATTCAACTATAGGCAAGAAATGAAAAGGATAACACCTGGTTTCTTCTAGGTAGAATTCATGAGAAACTGCAAAGGGTAAGGAAGGAGGCATTGGGTCATTAAACATTAAAAAAAAATGTTTTGGTTACTGAGCTTACAAGTGACTTTAGGTGTCACTGAATACTTAGTTACAGAATAGTTGAAGTTAGGGCTTCCCTGGTGGCGCAGTGGTTGAGAGTCCGCCTGCCGATGCAGGGGACACGGGTTCGTGCCCCGGTCCGGGAAGATCCCACATGCCGTGGAGCAGCTGGGCCTGTGAGCCATGGCTGCTGAGCTTGCGCGTCCAGAGCCTGTGCTCCGCGACGGGAGAGGCCACAACAGTGAGAGGCCTGCACACTGCAAAAAAAAGAGAATAGCTGAAGTTAAATAGTTACAGAATATTGTTTCTTGGCAGTCAGCATTTGAGGTCAACTTTCTACAACAGAAAGTTAATTTTATTATTGGTTTAGTTTCAGTGTTCCTTCTATGTACATGAGTTTGTCTACATGCATGTTCCCAAATGATATTCTTTTTTTGTTTTCTCAAACTTTAACCTTAATTAAATAAGCTGTATTCCTATAATAAGTATCCATGTTAAAGTGCCTGATACTGTTATGATTATTTCATTTATGATTATTTCTTTATGTTATACTTTCCATTTTGTCAATCCCTCCTAAAACTAATTGTTGTGGCAAAATTATCTTAGAATGTATGTACCAGATACACACATAAATATTAGAGCATCATACTAGATCTAAAATGTCTTTCCTAACCCTGTAAGATCACAGAGCACAGGTATCTTTTAAGTTTTAGTTTTCTACAGTGTTTTTTCAGCTCAACTTTCTACAGTGTTGTTCGGCTTCAGTGAAGCTTATGTGATATTTTAATGAAGGTTATAATGAATTTCTCTCACAGTTAATGTGATTCTCCTCAGTTGTATGTAGTATATGGGTATATTTTGAAATAGGTGTTTGTAAAGTTCTTCAAAACTGTCATAAATTCCTTGCATGGATGACCTGCTTCTCTACTGCTTGAGGTTTTTGTGTATTTTCTTTTGGTTTCATTGAGGCACAAAAGAATAGTTAGTTGTTGAGAGAACTAGATCTCTCAGGGGGTTAGTAATGAGATACAGAGCCTTTAACCTTTTGGTCACTAGTTCAGATCGGCCCCAGGTCAAGAGTGACAGAAAGTCATTACCATCTATCTGATGGTAGTTCAATAGGCTATGTGAAACCAATTTGTGATTTCAGTACCTAGAGAGAGAGACATGACATAGTCCCACCATATAGTGAGTGAGTACAACATGGTAGTTGTGGTTTTAGTTTGAAGAGAAAAGAGTCATCCAGTCATTGCTAAGTATTTCATTTTCTCTCTGTGAGCTGAGACTCCTCTTGGTGGATTTGTTAATGGAATGTTGTGAGAAAGCTAGGTTTGTGTCTGTGTTTTTTTTGTGATTTGAGGCCATGAGATTCCCATCCAGAGGAATCCCTATCTGTCATTGTCACTAATAGGGTAAAATTCAGCCTCACTAAATTGACTTTTAAAAAGTGATTTCAGTCTCAGATGGTGATTAATTCAAGATTCAAAGTTACATCATTCATGTCTGCTGTTTCTTCAATGCCCTTCTGCATATATTTTTTTTAATGTTTCATTTTCCTCTTTAATCATTAATTTTATCTACATTTGGACATATGACTGAACATTTAGAGAGGCCTATTCATTCTTGTGACTCTCTCACATGGGAAATACTGAGTTAACAACCAAGAATAGAAAATTGTAAGGACACTTTGAAGATGGGGAATTCAAAACTGGGCACAGTGCAGAAGGATCATTGCTATAAAGCTAATTGAATTATGTGCATTCATATCAATAAATGAAATCTTTCACCTTCTGCCATCTTTAGGATTTGAGATTATGTGAAGGATTTTATCTATCTAATACCTTTAGTGAACTGTCAGGTTATTAAAACTTTTTGATTTGGGGGTCTCTTCGAAAGGTCTCTTTCTAAAGAGAAAAAAGTCCTATGTTTATACTTGAAAGATGTATAAGATCACAGCATTTTCTTAATACTGGAATATTTACAATTTTATTTTATATTGGGGTCAGTGATTTTCCAAACAAACCCACACTGTTGGATTGTTAAAATTTTAAACCTATCTCTCATAACATCTATGATGTGAAAATAAAGCCCAAAGAATGGTAGTGACAGTGCCTTTTGTTTAAGATTTCTGTTCTGGACAAAGATGAACAGTTGCTAAAAAAATATGACAGTCTGGGATTTTAGAAAACAAACTTAGAAGAAATTATCTATGTCCAAGTCTCTCTTGCTTAGAAGACCTTCAGTGCCAACTTTAAATAAAAGGCACTTATCATCATCATTGCTTAAGATATCACTTTAATTCCACATCTTCAAAGGCATTCTTTTGCCCTGAAATATACCAGTGGTTTCTACAGTATCTGAAGAAATATGATTTGAGAATTAGAAATTTAAATTGCACAGGCTTAATATTAGAGTATTTCCGTTACCCTTTGCAGGTTTTGAGGCAGCTTATTCGACCTTACAGTCTCACCAGGAAGCTAATGGGAAAGCCTTGCAGCAATCTTCACAGGAAAGTTTCCAAATGTCAAGTGTCATCTTTCCAGCTGTTAGATGAATGGGTAGCCAAGAGGCATTTATTTGGGTGTGCAACCCCTGTGAAATCTGGGTGAGGCAGGAGAAAAGGCTATAATTTTGTGGTTAGTTTACCAGCATTGGTATAGTTGCAAATATCTTAGCCAGGCAAAGGACTTCATTTGTGGTTTAATGATTGACAGCCCTCTACAGTCTTCTTCTACTTAGGGAATAAAAATGCCTTTCAAAAAAGGCATCATCAATATGTCATACTAATTTTTGAATCCTCCACTGCTTCAAATAAAAACAGTCTTATCAAGGGAGCTGGTTTCTTCTCTAAACCCTTCTCCAACTGAGAGGAGGTAAGGCTTTTCAAATGACAGCTGTATTAAAATCTTGAGGCCTATTGAAAAAGTGTCCTCTAAGATATATTTCAAATTCTTTAATTCCTGTGTTAAAAGAAAATTGGTATAAATCTTTGGCCACTGTCAGGTTGAAAAACAATGAATATCAATAAAAAGACAGTTTTAAATCATAATGGATTTAGTTTGAGGTAGTGATAGCCTCCGAAAAATAATATTGAAGTATGTCATGGCTAAATGCTGTTTCCATGCTAAGTTTTTCCACTTGGTCAGGATCACAGTATTGAGATGACTTCAGCCCAATTGCTTATTGGGAAACTGGACCTTCAGACTGAAAAAGAATCAGAAGTGCATGTGATCTAATTTGTATCCCTTTCAATGGGAAGTAGTAAAGTTAAATTCGCTTACAGCTATTGAAAAATAAAGTCCATTTTAAGTGTTGTAAATAAGCATACAATAAACCCTATAGTGCTATCTATAGAATTTGCCTTTGGTGGTACATTCATGTTAATTTTTGGTGTATTCCCTAGCTAATGTTTAAAGTAATTATTAAGTATCAGAGACAATACTTTTTCTATTAAAAATTTCAATTTTAATAATGTGTACCTTTTTGCATATGAAGGGGGATTTATTTTTTATATCATCTATATGTTGTAAAAGGAAATCAAGGAAAAACTGAGGAATGAGCCTATATCTAATGGAGCTATCAAAACAAAACTATCTAGTTGGTGATAGGGGAAGAAAATGCCATGACTAATAAGTAATTTTAACACCTTTTATTGACTTTGTATAAGGTTCCAAACCTTATTAAATGGCAGCATTTGACCTGAAAAGTAATTTAAAATGAAATTGTCTCCATAAAGGCAGAATATTTCCTTACCAATATAGCAGTAGATTGCTACTTCAGGCAGATAACTCAAGATTAGAATGGGTAGAAAAAATAACTCTGAAAATTCTGATCCATGCCATACAGAACCTGATCTCAGCGTGTGCTGATGTTGAATGAAAGAACTTAGCCACTGCAGTGTCACTTGGTCCAAATGGGCTATAGACGTTAAGAATTCTATGCCAAATCTTTAACACCTTAATGCCTGGAGCTGTATAGGGCTAAGGACAATATCACAGTAGAACAAAGAACTAAAATTCTTTAGGTTGCTGGGGGAAATTCAAATGCAAAATAACTCAGTTGAAAATTTTAGCTAAAATTTTATTCTCTGCATTCAATGATTTATTAAAGTTGACTCTTAATACAAGCTGTAAAGAATCTGAGTTTGGGATTGATATGTACACATTACTATATTAAAAATAGATAACCAAAAAGGACCTACTGTATAGCACAGGAAACTCTTCTCAATATTCTGTAATAACCTAAATGGGAAAATAATTTGAAAAAGAATAGATATATGTATAACTGAATCACATTGCTGTACACCTGAAACTAACACAACACTGTTAATCAACTATACTCCAATATAAAATAAAAATTAAAAAAAAGAAAATTATCCTGATAAGGTGACATAATGGAAACCTAAAAGTCAAGAGACCTGGGTTCAAGTCCTGACTTAATTATTCATTAATTCTCCCTTCAGACCTTTGGGAATGTCATATTGCCCTTTGGTTATCTCACTAATGGCTCTGAGGCAGCACAATGTACTTATAGAGGTGGAATTCCCAGTTTAAAGACTTGAAACCAGTTAAAGTTTCTGATGTGTTATCTTGTGCCTCACTATTTTTATCCATAAAAAGGACAAAATTATAATTTTTTTATGGTTCTGAAACCCAAATAATACATGTTAAAAATAAAGAATCTAATCTACTGAATACCTGCTACATGCTCATTTCCTTTTTAGGAGCTTAACATTCATGTTACACTGAAAAATTACCTCTGGAGTAACCATTTTTCCCCCATTTTACAAATGAGAAAACCTATGCTGAAGTTGGTTGAGAGAGATATGAATATCATCTGATTCAACCCCTTAATACATAGGGCAGGAAGCTGAAGAACAGACTTTGGAAGATTAAATTCAAGTTATAGGAGAATTGAATAATAGAACTATCTTCTGAAAGGGCTTTAAAATAAGTATGTTAAAGATCCTCAAAGAGATAAAGACAGCAATAAGATCCACAAAAAAGAACAGGAGAAATGTAATGCCACCGTTAAGGTGTTGAAACTCTGTGATGGCCGTGTTGGGGCTGTAGCCAAGTTTTTTCATCCTCAGCCCTGCTGTTCTTTTCAGTAACTGTGCATCCTCTTCCTCGTGGTGTTCTTGTGGCTGAACTTTAGCTGAGCTTGTGGAAGGCAGAATGCGTAGGTAAGTTCCTGCTAGTCATCAGAGAACTTTGTACCAGAGTGGGGATGAGAACAAAGGTACTGGGCTTTTGTAATCCATACAATCACCCCTCGAAATGATGTTATTTCATTTTTGGATGACTTAGCATATATTGCATAGTCACTGCCTGCAGGACAACATCCCATGGGAATGTAGCCTTCAATGAGATGTTTCGTCAGTTTTGTTCTCTATGGTATCTTCGATGCCTAGAACAACGCCTGTATTATAGTAGGTGATTGGACAACAAATGCCTACCATATGGTAGGTACTTGATAACTGTGGTTGAAAAATTGCATATGCTGAAGATTACAGGGCACATGAGGTTTAGGAAGTAGATTTTACAAATGCACTCGTATCATTGGTGATAAATACTACTTTCAACTGCTAAAACAGGTGGTGGGGTACAGTTAACATGGAAATGGAAGGGTGAAAATGAGCATAACAGTGTTACAGTTTTTCTCGTTTGATTCCCACAACATCCTTCACAATCGTTGTTTTAAAGATGAGACAAATGAGTCTTAAAGAGGCCTAACTGACTTGTTGAGGGTGGCAAAATAACCTCTGAGAGACTGTACTGGTTTTCTCCCTGCATCCTATCCCCACCTTAGCCTATATCAGAGACTTCTCCTCCTAGAAATACAGAGTTAATAGCTTAACACCAAAGCAGGGATTGCCTGATAGGTTGTTGACTTACAATTTTGAACTTTTTATTCCAAGTCTTAATATTTAACATTGCTGCTGTCACTTTTCTTAAATGTCAGCTTCTGTTATTTACCTTCATCACTCTCACCTTGCTCATACTGACTCCTTTGTACTACATGGATTTGCTGTCAGGCACCACCTTGTGCTGGTCACCAGGCTTTTCTTACACTAGTCATTGACATCTTGTCAGCAGTGTCGCCGCATTTGCCCCTGGGCCTGTGAATATGACAATTGTTACCTTCTTGACTGACACTTGAAAATTTGTCAACATGTTATTTATTATTGGGGAGGGATCCTTGGCTAACAGAAGCCATTTCTTAAAGTACTGTATTATCCTTTTAACCAACCCTTATGGTTGTATGAAGTAGAGGTTCTGTGTAATAGTCTACATGCTGTTTTCTTTACTACAACTTAATTAATTTTAAAATTAATTAATTTTATTGAGGTACAGTTGATTTACAATGTTGTATTAGTTTCTGGCATACAGCAAAGTGATTCCGTTATACAAATATGTATATATTCTTTTTTTAAATTCTTTTCCATGATAATGTTTTTACAAGATATTGAATATAGGTCCCTGTGGTATACAGTAGGGTTTTGTTGTTCATCAATTTTATATATAGTGATTTGTATCTACTAATCCCAAACTCCTAATTTATCCTTGTCCCCCCTTACCCTTTGGAAACCATAAGTTTGTTTTCTATATCTGTGAGTCTGTTTTTGTTTTGTAAATAAGTTCATTTGTATTATTTTTTAGATTCCACATATAAGTGATATCATATGATATTTGTCTTTCTCTGTCTGACTCCACTCAGTATGACTGTTTCTGGGTCCAGCCATGTTGCTACAAATGGCATTATTTCATTCTTTTTCATGACTGAGTAATATTCCACTATATATATACTACATCTTCCTTATCCATTCATCTGTGGATGGACATTTAGGTTGCTTCCATGTCTTGGCTATTGTAAATAGTGCTTCTATGAATATTAGGGTTCATGTATTTTTTCAAATTAGAGTTTTCTCTGGATATATGCCCAGGAGTGGAATTGCTAGATCATATGATAACTATATTATTAGTTTTTTAAGGAAACTCCATATGGGTTTCCACAGTGGCTGACCAATTTACATTCCCACCAAGAGTGTAGGAGTGTTCCTTTTTCTCCATACCCTCTCCAGCATTTTTTTTTTTGGTAGACTTTTTAATGGCCATTCTGACCAATGTGAGATGATAACTCCTTATAGTTTTGATTTGCATTTTGTTAATAATTAACGTTGAGAAATTACCTATTGGCCATCTGGATGTCTTTTTTGGAGAAATGTCTGTTTAGGTCCTCTGCCCATTTTTTGATTGGGTTTATTTTGTTGTTGTTATTGAGCTGTATGAGCTGTTTGTATATTTTGGGAATTAATCCCTTGACAGTCTCATCGTGAGCTGTATGAGCTGTTTGTATATTTTGGGAATTAATCCCTTGACAGTCTTATCGTTTGCAAATATTTTTTTGCATTCCGTAGGTTGTCTTTTTGTTTTATGGTTTCCTTTGCTGTGCAAAAGCTTATAAGTTTGATTAGGTCCCACTTGTTTATTTTTGCTTTTATTTCTATTGCCTTGGGAGACTGATACATTCTGTTTTCTTAATGGATGATATTATACTTAGTAGAAGGTAGAAACCAATGTTATTGCCGTAACTAAACTGATAAATTGGGCCATGCATTTCAAAGTCATGAAAAGGGTATACCAAAACTCTGTTGATACACACATGACCCTTTGCTCACCTCCTTCTGGTATCTGCTCAGGTGTTACTTTATTAAAGAAGCCTCTGTGTGTACCAAATGGAAAACTTCCCTGACCCCAGCCATACTATTCCTTAACCCACATATTCTGCATTCTATTTCTGAGGAAAAACCACTTTAAAACACAATATTTTGGGTCCCTGGACTTAATACCAACATGTGTGTGTAGAGCGGGAGTGGTTCTGTACACCACCAAGCAATGCTCAGGACACCAGTTGGGTATCCTACAATTTAACTCAATTCTGACACTATGTACTTGGGGATAAGTGTCACATCCCACAGGGAAGGGGTCAATCCCACAAGACTGACACCTTCCTCCCTTCTACCACTTCAGATACCAGTCACCAAGCCCAGGTTATCACATGTGTTTCTGACTAATAGGCTATAGGAGGTTCCAGTGACCCCCCTCTATCTTAGGATGCCAATCACAAGAGCAGGTTGTTATCTGTACTTCTGACAGGCTATAAATCAGATGTTTCCATGATCCCCTCCTTGGGTTCAATTAATTTCCTAGAGTGGCTCATAGAAGTCAGAGAAACATTTTACTTACTAGATCACTGGTTTATAATAAAAGGATATAACTCAGGAATAGTCAGATGGAAGAATTATTATATAGGGCAAGATATGGAAAAAGGGCACGGAGTTTCCATGCCTTCACCAGGCACACCATTCTCACCCAAATCTGGTATTCCTACCTTGGAAGCTCTCCACATCCTGTTCTTTTGGATTTTTATAGGGCTTCATTACCTAGGTATGATTGATTAAATCATTGGCCATTGGCGATTGATTGAACCTCCAGCCCCTCTCCCCTCCACTGAGGTCAGGGAGACAGGTGGGTGGGACTGAAAGTTCCGACTTACCACAAGGTTGATTCTCCTGGCAACCAGCCCCCATCCTTTGGTTCTTTCCAAATGTCACCTCATTGACATAGCAAAAGACACTTCCATTGTTTTCATCATTGAGGAAAGTCCAAGAGTTTTAGGAGCAATGTGTGAGAAAACAGGACAAAGACCAAATATATACCTTTCATTATGAATCACACTATCTCACACACACACACACACACACACACACACACACAGAGATACACTAATCTATGTTTGTGTTTGTGTCCCACCCCCTAGTCCCCATCACTTTGTATAAGATCCATGAAACTAGAAAGTGTAATTTGTTTACTGCTCTGTCCCTAGACCTGGTCACAATGTCTACCATATAGTAAGCACTTTGTAAATATTGTTGAGAAATTGAATATGCCTAGGAAACATTTTAGGTCATGGGACACATGAGATTTAGGAAGCATGTTTTACAAGTTCACTTGACTCATTGGTGATTCTACATTGGGTTGCTCTATTACTCAGCTCAGGCCACCATAACAATATACCATGAAGTGGGTAGCTTAAACACCAGAAAGTTATTTTCTCACAGTTCTGGAGGCTAGAAGTCTGAGATCAGGGTGCCACCATGATCGGGTTCTGGTGAGGGTTCTCCTGGCTTGTAGGTGGCCACCTTCTTGCTGTGTACTCACATGGTGGAGAGTGAGCTAGAAAGAGAGAGAGAGAGAGAAAGAGGGAGAGAGGAGCGCAAGTGAGCTGTGAGCTAGCTCTCCGGTGTCTCTTCCTATAAGGGCACTAATTCCATCATGAGGGCCTCACCTTCATGACCTCACGTCCTCATCTTAACCTAAGTAACCCTCAAAAGCCCAGTCTCTAAATGCCATCACCTTGGGGGTTAGGGCTTCAATATATGAATTTGGGGAGAACACAGTTCAGTCTATAGCAGTTGCCAAAAGTGCTGGTACTTGAAAATGGGAGTAAAGTTTTACATGGAAACTGAAGAATTAAAGGAAAACAAAACAAAAAAAAAAAAAAAAAAAACATGCCAGGTAGAAGAGTACATGCAGACCCCCAGGGAAAGATAGAGTTTGGTGGAAATCACATGTGACTGATATGTATATTTATATAGAGAGTGGAATAAGGTAAGTTTGGATAGGGACACAGGACCAAATCATGAAGGATCTTGTAGACTATAATAAAGAGTTTGAATATTAACAAAATGCAATGAGAAGCCAATGAAAAATTTTAAACAATCAAATTTATGAATTTAAAAGGCTATTCTGGTGCAAAGTAAAGAGTGGATTTCAGTAGGAGGCAAGGAAAATGGGGAAACTGGGGAAACCAGTAAGAAATAGTCCCAGTAAGAGATAATGGTGGCAGTGAAAATGGATGGAAGTGCTTGGATTCATATATTTTGGAGACACTGTCATTAGATTTGCTGGTGGAAGAGAAATGGGGAATGAGAGAGAACAATATCAAGAATGATTCACAGATTTTTGGCTTAAGCTGGATAAATGGCAGTGTCATAATAAAGTAAATGGGAAAAACTAAGGGAGGAATAGTTTTTTTATTGAAGAACAGAGGAATGTTTGCATGATACTACTTTAAGTTGCTTAACAGCTGGTAGTTAGGCGTGAAGATAGGGTTTAGATGGAGAAAAAAGATCACATTGATTTGAGTTAATATCATTTAATTTTGTAGCCTTATTTTGTGTTCAGGTTACAAATATCTTATTAAAAGCAATGTGAATATAGTCCTTTAAGTGAATAAAATGGGATCATTATTTTTTAGAAACTTTTTTATAGACTCATATCTTTCTAAAATTTTCATTATAAATAATAATTTCTCAAAATGGAGAAATGAAATCTGATTTTATGTTATAATTATAATCACTGTACCTAGGCTTTTCCATCATGGAAACAGCTAATCCAAATTAATTTCTGCCTTGTAAGTTTTTTTCCCTCGGATATTTCTTCAAAGGGCAAAGTAACTGAGCTGGAGTTAATTAATGCATTAATCCAACCTATGAATTAATCTAGCTGTAAGTAGCTGCACAATGTTATTTATTCTTTGCCTTAAAATAATTTCAGAATGGATGCTTCTAGAACAGCTGTACCCCAAGATAGGGACCATTATAGTTATATCACAATGAAATATAAATAAAGTGAGTAAGTGAAAGCTCTTTGAGGATTTTAAATTGGAAGCAACATAGTGATAGTTATTTTCTCTTCTTCAATTAAACATAACACTACCAATAGTCTTGCTTTTAACAGTGCTTTCTTAAAAAAAAATCATTCTACTAAAGCAAATTAGGGAAAAAGTGAAATTGGGATACATAATTATGATGTGATTTGCTTTTCCCTCAACAGAATAACAATTATATATGAAAATTTCTCTGTCTGTGATTCCATGACCCAGCCAGGTATAATAGAAGAATACCAGTGATAAAGAGTAATAATAAAATAATAGGTCATTGTAGTGTAGCATTGTACTTGTTTTTATTTCTATTCTCAAATGAAAGGCATTATGATTGATTATCTCGTTAATATCTGACTGGTATATATTTTTCTTTCTTTTTTTTTTTTAATTTGGACCTTAGGTATAAGAGTCTGTTTGCCAGTGGTTTTTTTTTTTTTAATTAATTAATTTATTTATTTTATTTTTGGCTGCGTTGGGTCTTCATTGTTGTGCACAGGCTTTCTCTAGTTGCCGTGAGTGGGGGCTACTCTTTGTGGCGGTGCGTGGGGTTCCCATTGTGGTGGCTTCTCTTGTTGTGGAGCATGGGCTCCAGGCACACGGGCTCCAGGCACATGGGCTTCAGTAGTTGTGGCATGTGGGCTCAGTAGTTGTGACTCGCGGGCTCTAAAGCGCAGGTTCAGTAGTTGTAGTAAGCACGGGCTTAGTTGCTCTGCGGCATGTGAGATCTTCCCGGACCAGGGCTCAAACCCATTTCCCCTGCGTTGGCAGGCAGATTCTTAACCACTGCACCACCAGGGAAGCCCTACTTTTCATTTTTGATAATAGATTTTAAAGTGCATGTGTACGTGTGTGTGTGTGTGTGTGTTTAATCAAACCATCATGAATAATTTTTAAGTCAGTTTCCTATTTTGAGGGCATTAATACTTTAGAAGAACAATGTTTATGTAAATAGGGGCAACTTGATATAATGTAGTAAGGGAAAGCTCTGAATTCAGATCTTGCTCTACCACATATTAGCTGCTTATCTTTGGACAAGTAATTTACTTTCTTTGAACCTCACTTTTCTCATCTTCAATAGGAGAATGGTGCCTAACTTGAAGAGTTGTGATCAAAAAGAGAGAATAAGTACAAAACACTTATCACTGGGCCCAGCATAAGTATTATTTGCAAATAGACAAGTATCTTGTTCATTTTGAGAATAAAGTAAGTGACCTATTTTTACAGTGGGCCTTAATATTTGGAAAATGTATTGATGGTTGTCAGAACTAATGCCTTTTAAGCAGTTAAGCACTTTTTAGAGTATGTGCCCAGCTTATATGAAAAATGTAGACATTTAAGATGATGGTGGCTAAACTTGAATGTCTCACTTGAGAATAAGAATTAGGAGAAGCATTAATACGGCTAAAGAAATGATTTTCAAGCTTGGATGCACAGTGCAGTCTCCTGGAGAGATTTTTAAAAATTACAGTGCTTGAGTCCTACTCAGAGCAATTCTGATGTAATTAGCATGGAGTCTCTCTTGCCAAGATATCAGAATTTTTAAAAAACTCTCCAAATGTTTTAAAATGTAGAGTTAAAAATGTCTGGGCTAGACCTATAAAATATCAACCATTCTGGATAATGAAGCAGAGGAAGTCAGTTTGCAGAGACAGAATAAACCTAGATGCACACAAAAGAGAGAGCAAGAGACAGATCCTATGGCTTTCCATGAGGATTCCCAGCTCTTCCTGGATGCCTTGCTGTTTTCCTGCTGTTACAGGAGATACTTCTATACCCTCATAATAATCTTCTGAACCTAGTTTCTGTTACCTGGAACCAAAGGAGTCCATTTGAATCTGGAAGTTAAAAGTCATGGAGGGCCTAAAAATGTGTTATTTTAAGCTGGATCCTAGCAAAATTGTGAGGTGAATTTTTACGTCACTTTGTGTGACTGAATTATAGAATGCCTGTATTTACATAAGGAACTTGATTGCCTAGAACAGTTATTTACCATTGCTACTAGATGGCTCTTTTGAGAGGCTTTGCTAATAAATTCAGTAGTCTTCCAGAGGTAAGAGTCGAATGTTACTCTACATTAAAATAATAGAATATTGGACTTTTTAAATATCTGGAATACAGTTAATGATTATTTCATCTAAACTGATTATCATCTTATGGGAACTGATGTAAAAAAGAGGCTAAGTACCCATGGACAGTAGTCTGATGCATTCAACAAATATTTTAAGCATCTTTCTGTTAAGTCTTATGCTTGGTGCTGGAAGTAAATTAGATGGGAGACACATACATGTAAGCAACCAAGTACAGAGTATGATAAGGGAACAGGTGAGCTTGTGGATAGCTGGGGAAGTTTCCTGGTGGAGATGACAGCAAGACTGACTCTTGCAGGATTAGTTGTAATTTTCAGAGCAGAAAAGCCAGGCAGGAGGTAACATTTTAGGAAAAATAAAAAGTCATAATGCATAGATGCATTAATGACATTGTTTTGTTTGAGAAATTGTAAGTGGTTTAATAAACTGAAGTATAAGATGTTGTGAGGGAATGGTAGTAGATGAGATTAGAAAGGGTGAAAGATGTGATTAGAAAGTGTAAGGAAAGGGAAGAGCCCAGATCACACCTGGGGTTATATAGTGCTGAAGAGATAATGCTGTATTCTGCAGGTAGTGAAGCTCCTTGAAGGATTTTGTAGATGGAAATGAAGTGAGAACATTTAAGTGTAACTCATATAAATTTGGGAACTCTCATGGTCTATGCATGTCATCGAGTTATTTTTTTTAGATTGAATTGTAAGTAACTAAAATCTTTTCTCAGTCTCCCCTAAAAAATTCTGAGGGGGAAAAAGGAAATTTTTACAAAAGTCATCTTTAGACATCTCTCTCATTCTCAAT
Source organism: Globicephala melas (assembly GCF_963455315.2). NCBI lineage: Eukaryota > Metazoa > Chordata > Mammalia > Artiodactyla > Delphinidae > Globicephala > Globicephala melas. The sequence continues at coordinate 102,400,700 of NC_083314.1, forward strand.
ATCTCATGTGGCTGACAATGGCTTTTATAAAAGAAGTGTTACTTTTTATTTTTACTCTCTAAAAATCTGCTGAATATTTAGTTTTTCCTTAATCTCTATTTTTACCCTTGCCCTCCATCCTGATCTCAGTTCTTTATCACTTCAGTCTCTTTTGATTCTGTAGTTTTCTTTTTGTTTCTATTAAGTGCATTTTGAACAACCAGAGAGATTGTGGTGATGTCCAGATTATAAGTTGATGCCTGAATTAGAGAGTGGAGAGAAGGGGGAAATTTTTTAAAATTCAAGTTCCTGTATTTAACCCTTTTAACTACTTTAGCAGACTCCTCAGTTTCAGAAAATAGAAGGTAAATGAGATATCCAACAAAGGACAATGATAATGTCGAAAAGCATTGTGTATTAAAAATAATTATAAAGATATAAATGATGAGAGTTGCCTTATGGGAAAGTGATTTTATTTATCTTTGTCTCTACAAGGGGCAGATTTGCCTTTAAGAGTAAGTATTTTATATATAATATGATATAATGTAATCTAAACATATATTTTGCAAATATTTCAAATTCTAATGGAGATACTAATTTGAATAGGTTATAGTCTCTGCCTTCAAGGAGCTTATGCTCTGTTTGAAGAGAAAATCAACATGTACTGCACAGTATGATGACTACTGAGGTACAGCCATATTTTAAATGATAAAATATCAAAGAAAAGAGTCAGCTACTTTAGACAACTATATGAAGTCTATTAAGGAAATGCCCCAGGAAGCATATTCTTGCATGAATGAGTTGAGTTTGGAAGGATGATTAGGAGCTTGATGGGTGAAGAAAGTGTTAGGTTATATTTCAGGCTAGTCGGAATACCTAAGATAATGCATGGAGACAAGTGACAGTGTGATGAATGATCTGTGGTTTTAATTTTGTGTTCAGTTGGTTGGTGGGTAGTTTTATTTACATTTTTCTGTATGTAAGCTCCAGAGACCTTGTCTGTTTTGTTCATCACTAATTTTTTCACTTATTACAGGATAATCACTCTTCTATGTCAATACATTCTTTTTTTCTGTGTCATTCCTGACACCAGTATAACATTCTTTGTACAGTTGCATCATTGGGGAGCTAGTCCTCATTATTCAACATCTAGGTTGTTTCTTACATTCATTGCTTACTAACACTATCAGATGACTGGAAAAATAATACAGTCTGAAATTGAAAATCTGAATAACATATTCTTTAGAAGGGAATGTACGATGAGGTACATTTTGAAGGAGTTGAGTTTGAATTAATGACAAAGCATCCACATCCAAAGGTCTTGAAGTCTCTTGGAAATCTGAATTTGGAGGTTGCAATTTGGATTTGGGAGGAACTAGCCTTGTGGTGAGAGCTGAAATCTGAGATGCTTAAGTTCCCTGAGCAAGGGTGCAGAGGGGAACAAGCTTTTAAATTTCAGAAAATGAAGCGTACATTAAGGCTTGAGTATAGTGTGAGGTTGACCAGACTGGTTTGCTGTAGCACCACACTGTGGTAAAAAGGCACAAAGACAAAACAAAAAAATAGCCCTGTATGTACAATATGAAAAAAGACTGCCTATTACAACTAAAGATTTTAGGTTATGTCATATCTGCATATACATCAGTAGTAGTTTTGTCAATGAAATAAAATACACATTTTTATAAGAAAGTATACTGCTCATTTGACATTTGTGTGTTTATTGATTTTTTTGTTATTTGTTTTGTTGTTTGCTTTTCGATTTTGTTTTGAAGCTTAAGGAAAATCTTGCAGAGTTTGGCCACATCATTCCCTTTCTAAATATTAAGGCAGCAGCCTTCTTAAGAATTCCAAAGCAATGATTTATGTATTTAAAACTACGTAAATTAAGAAATGCAAGTTAAACTACACATATATATCTACGTCCTTGGGCTATTGTCTAATGCTATATAGCTGTAATTATTGAAAAACTAAAATTCATCTGTGAGATTGAAGAGATTAGTTATTTCAGTACAAAGCCATGAAAAAAGGAGAAAATGTGGAGTCATTCACCTCACCTAATAATGAACATGGAAACATAAGTATTTCTGCTATCATCATCAGATCAAAGATTGCCCAAAGTTTCTAAGGCTCCTCAAACATGGAAGGGGCTTCTAAAATTTCCCTGGTGTTAACCAAATTGTGGTGTCAGGAAATTCTTCCATAGTCTAACCTTGAAGTTCCTTGATTCAATTTAAATTATGATTATTCAGAGCTAAAAAAATCTCACTGAAGATGTTTATTTCCTCACCTATCCCTGTACATACTCACACAGACACAGACAGACACACACCTCAAATTAACATGACTCTGATTATCCCTCACTTCCTTATATTATACATTATAACTTTTGTCTTTGCTAATAATCCTTTTAATAGTATCGCCATCCACGTGAGAACAGAAGACATTATGCTCACAATAGGACTGCACAACATTCAGAAATGTCCCTTGAAACCCAGAACATTGTTGGCAGAAGATGCCTGCCACAGCTGAAGGCTAGATGCCATCAGGTACCTCTTTGCAGGCACCAGAGACACATTAGTCTTTCAATTGACAAGTTTGATGCCTTTTTACATATTACGTGAACTTAACTTTGCATTATAAGTGGTGGCGGTCTAGAAATAATTTTTATGCAGGTCATGGCAATCTTTATCTACATAAGACACATTCCTGTAAAATTAAAGTTCTGCTCAAACAACTTTTGAGTGATGATTCACAAGAGAAAAGAGTTCTAACTTACAATTAACTAGACCTGTCCATTCAGTAACCACTTTGGCTGAGAAAATTCATCCTCTTTATATTTGCCAGTATTATTTGTCTTTCAGAGATAAACAGAGAGAAAGGGAAGGAGGAAGAGAAAGAGAGAGACAGATACTTTTTTTTTTTTACATTTTTATTGGAGTCTAATTGCTTTACAATGGTGTGTTAGTTTCTGCTTTATAACGAAGTGAATCAGTTATACATATACATATATCCCCATATCTCTGCCCTCTTGCGTCTCCCTCCCTCCCACACTGCCTAGCCCACCCCTCTAGCTGGTTACAAAGCAATGAGCTGATCTCCCTGTGCTATGCGACTGCTTCCCACAAGCTATCTATTTTACATTTGGTAGTGTATATATGTCTATATATACACTACCACTCTGTCACTTTGTCCCAGCTTACCCTTGCCCCTCCCCATGTCCTCAAGTCCATCCTCTAGTAGGTCTGCATCGTTATTCCCGTCTTGCCCCTAGGTTCTTCATGACCATTTTGTTTTAGATTCCATATATATGTGTTAGCATGCGGTATTTGTTTTTCTCTTTCTTGACTTACTTCACTCCGTATGACAGACTCTAGGTCCATCCACCTCAAAATAACTCAATTTTGTTTCTTTTTATGGCTGAGTAATATTCCATTGTATATACGTGCCACATCTTCTTTATCCATTCATCTGTCGATGGACACTTAGGTTGCTTCCAAGTCCTGGCTATTGTAAACAGAGCTGCAATGAATATTGTGGTACATGAATCTTTTTGAATTACGGTTTTCTCAGGGTATACGCGCAGTAGTGGGATTGCTGGGTCATATGGTAGTTCTATTTTTAGTTTTTTAAGGAACCTCCATGCTGTTCTCCATAGTGGCTGTATCAATTTACATTCCCACCAACAGTGTATCAGGGTTCCCTTTTCTCCACACCCTCTCCAGCATTAATTGTTTGTAGATTTTTTCATGAGAGCCATTCTGACCAGTGTGAGATGATATCGCATTGTAGTTTTGATTTGCATTTCTCTAATGATTAATGATGTTGAGCATTCTTTCATGTGTTTGTTGGCAATGTGTATATCTTTGCTGGAGAAATATCTATTTAGGTCTTCTGCCCATTTTTGGATTGGGTTGTTTGTTTTTTGATATTGAGCTGTATGAGCTGCTTGTAAATTCTGGAGATTAATCTGTTGTCAGTTGCTTCAATTGCTAATATTTTCTCCCATTCTGAGGGTTGTCTTTTCATCTTGTTTATGGTTTCCTTTGCTGTGTAAAAGCTTTTAAGTTTCATTAGGTCCCATTTGTTTATTTTTATTTCCATTTCTCTAGGAGGTGGGTCAAAAAGGATCTTGCTGTGATTTATGTCATAGAGTGTTCTGCCTATGTTTTCCTCTAAGAGTTTGATAGTTTCTGGCCTTACATATAGGTCCTTAATCCATTTTGAGTTTATTTTTTATTTTTATTTTTTAATTAATTAATTTATTTTTGGTTGCATTGGGTCTTCTTGCTGCACACGGGCTTTCTCTAGTTGCGCAAGCGGGGGCTACTCTTCATTGCAGGGCACAGGCTTCTCATTGCGGTGGCTTCTCTTGTTGCGGAGCACGGGCTCTAGGCGCACAGGCTTCACTAGTTGTGGTACACGGGCTCAGTAGTTGTGGCGTGAGGGCCTAGCCGCTCTGCGGCATGTGGGATCTTCTCAGACCAGGGCTCGAACCCGTGTCCCCTGCATTGGCAGGCGGATTCTTAACCACTGCGCCACCAGGGAAGCCCTTGAGTTTATTTTTGTGTATTAGGGAGTGTCTAATTTCTTTATTTTTACATGTACCTGTCCAGTTTTCCCAGCACCACTTTTAGAAGAGGATGTCTTTTCTCCATTCTATATTCTTGCCTCCTTTATCAAAGATAAGGTGACTATATGTGCGTGGGTTTATCCCTGAGCTTTCTATCCTGTTCCATGGATCTATATTTCTGTTTTTGTGCTAGTACCATACTGTCTTGATTACTGTAGCTTTGTAGTGTAGTCTGAAATCAGGGAGCCTGATTCCTCCAGCTCCATTTTTCATTCTCAAGATTGCTTTTTCTATTCAGGGTCTTTTGTGTTTCCATACAAATTGTGAAATTTTTTGTTCTAGTTCTATGAAAAATACCAGTGGTAGTTTGATAGGGATTGCATTGAATCTGTAGATTGCTTTGGTTAGTAGAGTCATTTTCACAATGTTGATTCTTCCAATCCAAGAACATGGTATATCTCGCCATCTATTTGTATCATCTTTAATTTCTTTCATCAGTGTCTTATAATTTTCTGCATACAGGTCTTTTGTCTCTTTAGGTAGGTTTAGTCCTAGGTATTTTATTCTTTTTACTGCAATTGTAAATGGTAGTGTTTCCTAAATTTCTCTTTCAGATTTTTCATCATTAGTGTATAGGAATGCAAGAGATTTCTGTGCATTAATTTTGTATCCTGCTACTTTACCAAATTCACTGATTATACCTCTAGTAGTTTTCTGGTAGCATCTTTAGGATTCTGTATGTATATTATCATGTCATCTGCAAAGAGTGACAGCTTTATTTTCTTTTCCAATTTGGATTCCTCTTATTTCTTTTTCATCTCTGATTGCTGTGGCTAAAACTTCCAAAACTATGTTGAATAATAGTGGTGAGAGTGGGCAACCTTGTCTTCTTCCTGAACTAAGTGGAAATAGTTTCAGTTTTTCACCTTTGAGGATGATGTTCGCTGTGGGTTTGTCATATATGGCCTTTATTATGTTGAGATATGTTCACTCTATGCCTACTTTCTGGAGGTTTTTTGTCATAAATCGGTGTTGAATTTTGTCGAAAGCTTTCTCTGCATCTATTGAGATGATCATATGTTTTTTCTCCTTCAATTTGTTAAGATGGTGTATCACATTGATTGATTTCCGTATATTGAAGAATCTTTGCATTCCTGGGATGAACCCCACTTTCTCATGGTGTATGGTCCTTTTAATGTGCTGTTGGATTCTGTTTGCTAGTATTTTGTTGAGGATTTTTGCATCTAAGTTCATCAATGATATTGGTCTGTAGTTTTGTTGTTTTGTGACATCTTTGTCTGGTTTTGCTATCAGGGTGATGGTGGCCTCATAGAATGAGTTTGGGAGTGTTACTCCCTCTGCTATATTTTGGAAAAGTTTGAGAAGGATAGGTGTTAGCTCTTCTCTAAAGGTTTGATAGAATTTGCCTGTGAAGCCATCTGATCCTAGGTTTTTGTTTGTTGGAAGATTTTTAATCACAGTTTCAATTTCAGTGCTTGTGATTGGTCTGTTTATATTTTCTACTTCTTCCTGGTTCAGTCTCAGAAGGTTGTGCTTTTCTAAGAATTTGTCCAATTTCTTCCAGGTTGTCCATTTTATTGGCATATAGTTGCTTGTAGTAATCTCTCATGATTCTTTGTATTTCTGCAGTGTCAGTTGTTACTTCTCCTTTTTCATTTCTAATTCTGTTGATTTGAGTCTTCTCCATTTTTTTCTTGATGAGTCTGGCTATTGGTTTATCAGTTTTGTTTATCTTCTCAAAAAATCATCTTTTAGTTTTATTGATTTTTGCTATCGTTTCCTTCATTTCTTTTTCATTTATTTCTGATCTGATCTTGATGATTTCTTCCCTTCTGCTAATTTTGGAGTTTTTTTGTTCTTCTTTCTCTAATTGCTTTAGGTGTAAGGCTAGGTTGTCTATTTGAGATGTTTCTTGTTTCTTAAGGTAGGATTGTATTGCTATAGACTTCCCTATTAGAACTGCTTTTGCTGCATCCCACAGGTTTTGAGTCGTCCTGTTTTCATTGTCATTTGTTTCTAGGTATTTTTTGATTTCCTCTTTGATTTCTTCAGTGATTTCTTGGTTATTAAGTAGTGTATTGTTTAGCCTCCCTGTGTTTGTATTTTTTCCAGATTTTTCCTGTAATTGTTATCTAGTCTCATAGCGTTGTGGTCAGAAAAGATATTTGATACAATTTCAATTTTCTTAAATTTAACAAGGCTTGATTTGTGACCCAGGATATGATCTATCCTGGAGAATGTTCCATGAGGACTTGAGAAGAAAGTGTATTGTTTTTTTTGGATGGAATGTCCTATAAATATCAATTCAGTCTATCTTGTTTAATGTAGCATTTAAAGCTTGTGTTTCCTTATTTATTTTCTTTTTGGATGGTCTGTCCATTGGTGAAAGTGGGGTGTTAAAGTCCCCTACTATGATTGTGTTACTGTCGATTTCCCCTTTCATGGCTGTTAGTGTTTGCCTTATGTATTGAGGTGCTCCTATGTTGGGTGCATAAATATTTATAATTGTTATATCTTCTTCTTGGATTGATCCCTTGATCATTATGTAGCATCATTCTTTGTCTCTTGTAATAGTTTTTGTTTTAGAGTCTATTTTGTCTGATATTAGAATTGCTACTCCAGCTTTGTTTTGATTTCCATTTGCATGGAATATCTTTTTCCATGCCCTCACTTTGTATGTGTCCCTAAGTCTGAAGTGGGTCTCTTGTAGACAGCGTATATACAGCTCTGGTTTTTGTATCTCTTCAGCCAGTCTATGTGTTTTGGTTAGAGCATTTAATCCATTTACATTTAAGGTAATTATTGATATGTATGTTCCTGTTACCATTTTCTTCTTGTTTTGGGTTTGTTATTGTAGGTCTTTTCCTTCTCTTGTGTTTCCTGCTTGGAGAAGTTCCTTTAGCATTTGTTTTAAAACTGGCTTGGTTGTGCTGAATTCTCTTATCTTTTCCTTGTCTGTAAGGTTTTTAATTTCTCCATCAACTTTGAATGAGATCCTTGTTGGGTAGAGTAATCTTGGTTGTAGGTTTTTCCCTTTCATCACTTTAAATAGGTCCTGCCACTCCCTTCTGGCTTGCAGCGTTTCTGCTGAAAGATCAGCTGTTAACCTTATGGGGATTCCCTTGTATGTTATTTGTTGTTTTTCCCTTGCTTCTTTTAATATTTTTTCTTTGTATTCAATTTTTGATAGTTTGATTAATATGTGTCTTGAAGGTGTACTTCTCCTTGGAATTATCATGTATGGGATTCTCTGTCCTTCCTGGACTTACTTGATTAACTATTTCCTTTCACATATTAGGGAATTTTTCGACTATAATCTCTTCAAATATTTTCTCAGTTCCTTTCTTTTTCTCTTCTTCTGGGACCCCTATAATTCGAATGTTGGTTTGTTTAATATTGTCCCAGAGTTCTCTGATACTGTCCTCAATTCTTTCTTTTTTTTCTTTATTCTGCTCTGCAGTAGTTATTTCCACTCTTTTATCTTCTAGGTCACTTATCCGTTTTTCTGCCTTGGTTGTTCTGCTATTGATCCCTTCTAGAGAATTTTTAATTTCATTTATTGTGTTGCTCATGATTGTTTGTTTGCTCTTTAGTTCTTCTAGATCTTGTTATCGTTTCTTCTATTTTCTCCATTCTATTTCCAAGATTTTGGATCATATTTCCTATCATTATTCTGAATTCTTTTTCAGGTACACTGCCTATTTCCTCTTCATTTGTTAGGTCTGCTGGGTTTTTACCTTGCTCCTTCATCTGCTATGTGTTTCTTTGTCTTCTCATTTTGCCCTATGGCTTTATTATTATTTTAGGCAGTCTCTCTGCTAATGGGTGGGGTTATGTTCCTGTCTTGCTAGTTGTTTGGCATAGGGTGTCCAGCACTGTAACTTGCTGATCGTTGAGTGGAACTGGGTCTTGGTGTTGAGATGGAGATCTCTGGGAGATTTTTGCCATTTGATGTTACGTGGAGCTGGGAGGTCTCTGGTGGACCAATGTGCTGAACTTGGCTCTCCCACCTCAGAGGCACAGCCCTGAGGCCTGGCTGGATCACCAAGAGCCTGTCATCCACACAGCTCAGAATAAAAGGCAGAAAGAAAAGATTTTTTAAAAAAAATATTATAATAAAAAACAAAAAATAGTTACAAAAAATATTTTAATGTAATTAAAAAAAGAAAGAACAACCAAACCAAAAAACAAAATCACCAATGATAACAAATGCTGAAAAGTATTACAAAAAAAAAAAGTGGACAGACAGAACCCTAGGATAAATGGTAAAAGCAAAGCTATACAGACAAAATCACACACAGAAACATACGCATACACCCTCACAAAAAGAGAAATAGGGAAAAAGAATATATATATATATATCATTGCTCCCAAAGTCCACCTCTTCAATTTGGGATGATTCATTGTCTATTCAGGTATTCCAGAGACGCAGGGTACATCAAGTAGATTGTGGAGATTTAATCCGCTGCTCCTGAGGCTGCTGGGAGAGATTTCCCTTTCTCTTCTTTTTTTGCACAGCTCCCGGGGTTCAGCTTTGGATTCGCCCCCCCACCACCATTTGTAGGTCGCCTGTGGGCATCTGTTCTTTGCTTAGACAGGATGGGGTTAAAGGAGCAGCTGCTTCGGGGGCTCTGGCTCACTCAGGCCGGGGGGAGGGAGGGGTGCGGATGTGGGATGAGCCTGTGGCGGCAGAGGCCGGCATAACATTACACCAGCCTGAGGCACTCCATGTGTTCTCCCGGGACAGTTGTCCTTGGATCACGGGACCCTGGCAGTGGCGGGCTGCACAGGCTCCCGGGAGGGAGGTGTGGATAGTGACCTGTGCTTGCACACAGGCTTCTTGGTGGCGGCAGCAGCGGCCTTAGCGTCTCATGCCCGTCTTTGGGGTACGCTCTGATAGCCGCGGCTCGCGCCCGTCTCGGGGGCTCCTTTAAGCCGTGCTCTTAATCCTATCTCCTTGCGCACCAGGAAACAAAGAGGGAAGAAAAAGTCTCTTGCCTCTTCGGAAGGTCCAGACTTTTCCCTGGACTCCCTTCCGGCCAGCCGTGGCGCACTAACCCCCTGCAGGCTGTGTTCACACCGCCAACCCCAGTCCTCTCCCTGCGCTCCGACCGAAGCCCGAGCCTCAGCTCGCAGCCCCGCCTGCCCCGGCGGGTGAGCAGACAAGCCTCTTGGGCTGGTGAGTGCCGGTCGGCACCGATCCTCTGTGCGGGAATCTCACCGCACCCCTGTTGCTGTGCTCTCCTCCGCGGTTCTGTTTCCCCCTCCGCCACCTGCTGTCTCCACCCGCAAAGGGGCTTCCTAGTGTGTGGAAACCTTTCCTCCTTTACAGCTCCCTCCCACTGGTGCAGGTCCCGTCCCTATTCTTTTGTCTCTGTTTTTTCTTTTGCCCTACTCAGGTATGTGGGGTGTTTCTTGCCTTTTGGGAGGTGTGAGGCCTTTTACCAGCATTCAGTAGGTATTCTGTAGGAGTTGTTCCACATGTAGATGTATTTCTGATGTATTTGTGGGGAGGAAGGTGATCTCCACATCTTACCCTTCCGCCATCTTGAAGCTCCTCAGAGACAGAGACATTTTACAAACAAAAGACCTGATGAAATGTTCAATAACCTCTGCAATCAGAGAGACAACATTTAGCAAGCACCTACTGTGTTTCAGTGGGCCATGCACTTTGTAAAGGGTTTTTTGATTGAATCTTTCCAGTAATGCAAAGTTGCTTTTAACTGTTCATTTAACAAAGGTAGTTTTACAGTTTTGAGAGATTACAGTTGAAATTTCTATACTGTTTGGTACCTGTTTGGTTTCTGAAGAAAGTCCCCTCATGCACATGAATACATTACCCACTTTCCAAATTAGATGTCTCCCTGTGGCTTTTGATCTCCTGCATTTTCCAGGATCCCTAGGAGGTAGGAAATTAGGCAACCAGCATTCATGCTGCTGTACTGAAAACGGTAAAGAAGAAAAGGAAAGGATGTGTTAGGTGGTTTTCCTAAAATCTCATAAATAGAGTGAGGTTACTGGAAATTGAATTTAGGACTCCTGACTTGCTGTTGCCCTTATCTCTGAGCACTAAAGACATTTCCACAAATTAAGTACAAAAAGGTTGGGCTAATGGGACCAAGGAGATAAATTCTGAAATTACTCCCTTTTGTGTTTGAATCTCAGAATGTTTTAAGTGTAGTTTTATTGTTTATTTAATTGATATTATTTCCATTAGTACTCTCTAAACTACTTTTTAAATTAGAAAAAGATGATATTATATGAATTTGGTTCTCTGCTAACTGACTTTTTTGCTAATTTTCATCACTCCAAACAGACCGATGTAATCTATATTAATTTAAATGCTGTGTTGAAGTGATTTTTGTAAAAGGTTATATGGGAAAATCAGATGTGATACAAGAATAATTATTGGCTATTTGTTTTTTCGCAGTCACAATATGGAGCTTCAGTTTCTGCCACGCCTCAACTACCCCTCTTTTATACTCCTATTGATCTGGTGGACATTAGTGTGGAAATGGCTGGATTGAAGTTTACAAATCCTTTTGGTCTTGCCAGTGCAACTCCAACTAGCAGTTCATCAATGATTCGTAGAGCTTTTGAAGCTGGTTGGGGCTTTGCTCTGACCAAAACTTTCTCTCTTGATAAGGTAAGAAATTATTTTTGAAGTCATGTTTAAATATCTATCATGTATTTTAATTAGGGCATAAATATTATAATGGAAAGATTTTTCTGACCTATAAATAACTATTATTAAACTACTGGATAAAACCTATTATTACAAATGAGTCTTTAATTTCCTTCTATTCCTTCTGTCCCATGGAGGGGGAATGGCATAGAGTTTTCATTGTGTTTTGTCTAAGAAGCATCAAAAATATAAATACTACAGAGTGTCTATTTCATTTAATAATCACAAACTTACTTATTCTTATGTCGGCATTATTAATTGTTTTGTGATTTCTGGATGTATGTGAATGAGGACATATGCCTCTACTCAAAGTTAGAGAGACAATGAATTTTATTTGCACATAATCCTGGAATCAAAGCCGTGCCAAAAAAAATCACTTATTGTAAATTACTGGTGCTGGGAATAAGATTCTTCTTGAATTTTTAAATACAGAAACCTTTCCCCAAATACAATACCTGAGTTTAATTTGATATTATGACTTTGTACTCACAATGCAAGTGGACATACTTAGTAGAAAATAAACTACATATTAAAGTTCAGATTGATTCTTTAAAGTACAGAAAGCATAGAAGTGTATGTTTTCAAAGTGGAATAATTTATGCAGTAGAGGGTTGCATCCTTACACGGTTTTGGATTAGAAAAAAGCAGCAAAATTTAACATTTTTAAGCCCTTTATTGATAAAATTTTAAATGCTACACCTATCGATATATTTAGTACTTACCAGTAGTTAGTAATAATTAATGTATAAGAATGTGTGTATCTACTGACTGAGAAAAGAGTATCATTATTTAAATCAGCCTTATCCTTAGGCAAAGAAAATAATACGCAAGAAATATGCCCCATTAAGCACATTCTCTTCTTTCACCTCTTACTAGGATCAGTAGCTGGCGTTATTATGGCTAAACCATCACAGCTGTTTTATTCTGACAGCTTTACAAGATGCTATGTGTAAGTGTGATCAAGAATATCTAGAGAATCCTCAAAAGTTAGAAAACTAGTGCATGAAAAAAAAGGTTAAATATTTTTATGTTTAAATAGCTAAAGGGAGGTTTCTTCATAAATTGGCTGAATACTTAGAAATACTTTGGTTAAACAAAGTGTAAAAATAAACAACATATTGGATTTAGCTTTAGAATATCATTAATCAATTGTTTACAACCTTGTAGAATACTGACAATACATTTGTTTTTATTTCAATTCTTCCTTAAGAATTACTTGGAAGCTATAATCAAATGTTTAATCGTTGAGAAAAACTGAGTGTCTGATATCACTTAATGACTATTTTAGTTATGCTATTTAAAAAATTTTATATGTAAACAGAAATAGGTGGCTAATCAGGTATAAGGGAAGAATTGTAGGGGAAAAAAAGTGTTTGCTTTGAACTTCCTGTTTGCTTACAAAAATTGAATTCTGATTAATCAGAGACATCTGTCTTTGCTCTGTTGGTGACATGCATTGATTTGTGAAGCTGTCTCTTTCAATAACCTAAGAGCAGTTGCCTTTATTAGGATCACCAGCAGAAATAAATGTGGGAGCTAACTTCCTTCTGAAACTCCAATTTGAATTTAATCTACCAATTCAGAAGTCTGTGATGCTGGTTCAAAAGGAGAGTTATGGACAAATGCAAATTAAAGTTGGCACATAAAATATAATGACGGGGGTTTTAGGAAGCTCCACTTTACTTACTTTGATGGTGCGTACAACAAAATATTTGTGCAAAAACTATTTTAAATGTATCTGTGCAGATTGTAATGACATAAATAACAATGCCACCTTGGGCTTATATAATTCTATTTTCAAAAATGATTTTTTTCCCGTACTTGATTTTGCAAAGTAGTCATTTTGCTTCATAGAGATCTACTTCTTTTCGTTTTGTGTTCTTATATTGTCTCTAATTAGTGATTAAATTTCTGTGAATTTATTATTCTCTTATGAGTTTTGTGCTTTCTTATTGGTGAAATATTGTAGTATAAAACTCAGTATTATAAACACATGTTTTTCACAGCCTCTTACTAAAGACATCTATTAAAGTATTATATGTACTATACATTTGTGTGGCATTATAGCATACCAATTTAGATTAGCCTTATTACAGTTTAGTATGCGATTTCAAGAGTCTACTTAAAATGTATTAAAATTCAGAGTCTTGACATTTGAAATTTGGATGCTCTTAATATGACAAAGGTTATTCTATGCAGTTTTGTTATCATATGAAATATTAATATTTCACAATACAGTTTTGATGAAGTACAATTTGCCGAGCTTGCATATGATAAAGAAATTAAATGCTTGCCAAGGGAGTTCAGTAAAAATTAGAGCCCTGCCTGAACATCTGCTGGAGATTTTATTATCCTGTCCTACTGACAGTGTGGCTCCCTCATTGTTTTTCAAGATTGACAGCTGAATATTACACTGCTTTCTGCAGCAAATATGTTTAGGTGAACTTTGTTTCCCTTTTTTTTATTTTTTTGGGGAGTTTGGAACATGCTTTGATTTTCATCCTATATATATATTTTTTATACTCGACATTTGTAGATGCCAGATTGAGGTCTAATATGCTGTAGCAATGAAAGACCATTGACTTACAGTGAAATGCCAGTTGTTATCTCAGTAAACAGAAATATTATTATTCTTTACTGTGCAGTCTGTATAAAAGCTGTATGTGCTTTCTTTAGGGAGGCAAATGATAAGATTTTTAATGTCAAATATAAAAAGATCTATGTTTGCTTTTGTGTTAAATAACATCAAAGGTGGCTTTTATTAACTATATTTTTCCTTCCCAAATCAGACTTTCCTAGAGTGTCCCAAAATACCTAGCTTGCTTTTCTTGAGATTCTGTTTGTGTGTTATAAAGACAATATTTGAAATATCATGATAAAAATATTTAAAATATAAGTATAAATTTTAATATAAATATATATTGAGTTCAAGTTTAAAAAGGTAGGGGAGAAATCAATCTGTCAAGCTTAATTAAAGCTAAAGTGTCCTGACAAACCAGAGTAGTGCTCTGTTTAACTGGGAATATTAGAAATTGTTTAGATTTCACATAAAATAACCTCCTGACCTGTGTTTGCATTATACTGATAAGAAATAGATAAAACACTTTGTTTTTGCTGATTATATCATAATTTTTTTCTCATAGGTAGCCACATATTATATACTGCAAATATGGAATAACTGTAGGGTGCATATATTTTCATCACTACCCAGATAAACTCAGAAGTGTTTCTAACTATCATAAATCAAATTCAGACCTAAGCAGAAGTTCACTTCATTTATAAGCTATATATAGCTATTACAGTACACTTGTACTTTATTTTTAGTAAGAAAATGTCTTGAATGCATATATTTTGTTTTAATAAGTATCAAATAATTAGGTATGTAGGTGTACAAATAATGAGTCTCTCTCAACATAAAATACTGAAAACTAGAATCTGAGAAATATTTAAGGGTCTTCATTATTTCTTTGGCATCAAAGTATTGATTGTAACTGTTTGCATAAAATACAATCTTATACCACATAGCACGATGCTTAGTGTATAGGAAGAGTTTGATAAATGTTTCATAGATATTCTTTGGATAAATGAATTAGTAAATAAATACATAGATTTCTTGGCAACAGCATATTGAGTTTATTTTTCTTCCAGCCATATGAACAGACAGTTAACACATAAAAAATGGATTGGTCTGAGTATTGATCTCAATCAAGGGAGAAAAGGCCAATTTAAAATTTTCATATCCCAGGTTGCTTTTATAGTACATGTATACATGTCTAAAAATGAAAATGTCAGTGGAATTTCTAAATGCATGGATTGTATATTAATATTTAGGTTGTTGACTAAGCCTTTAAAATGCAGAGGATTTTTGAGAAAACGGAATAAGTATTGTACAGTATTAGGACGGGAAATAAAAATTATCTGGCCAAATTATGTGTCAATAGCCCTGACAGAAGAAATGTAGCCTTTAGTGACAGAACATGCTAGATCTTTTAAGGCACTGCAGCCTGTTATAGCTATAGAAAGATCTGTTTTAGAAATGTATTCATTTTAATTTCCCCAAATCGGCCTTCTCATAAGTTGCATCCATATTTTATAGTTCTGCCCTCGGAGACATCATGACATAAATTAGTCTAACTTATTAACATAAATGAATTGTTGATTTTAAAATATGGCGTTCTTTTTCTTTTTCCTTCCAAGTAAATAAATACCGTAGAGGAAGGCTAACAAGTATGGTGAGGCAGTGCCATCTAGGGAAAAGAAATTTGACCTGGGCAACAACAGTCTCTGTCCAAAGTTGCTTCTATATCACTATCTTGAACATGTTGTTTGAAATTGCAGGTCGTTGTTATGATTATTATTTTTACACACATTACTAACTACCATTTATCAATTACTTAGAATGTATAGATATTGCCAAATACTTTTCATAAGTTATCCATTGAATCTTCACAATAAGATAGATAGTATAATATTTTTAGATGAAATACAGCCGACCCTTGAACAACACAGGTGTTAGGAGCACCGACCCCCTGCAAAGTCGAAAATCTGCTTACAACTTTATAGTCAGCCCTCCGTATTTGTGGTTCCACATCTGCATATTGGACCAACCATGGGTCCATACAGTACTGTAGTACGTGATTATTGAAAAAAATCTGCATACAAGTGGACGCAGTTCAAGTCTGCATTGTTCAAGGATCAACTGTAATAGTCTGAGAAAGCTAAATAAGTAGCCCAGGAGTTGGAACAACAATTATTTATTCACTCAGTTATGTACATTGGTAGTTTGGCTGAGCTCATATGGGAAGTTCTTCTGCATCACATGATGTCTGCTGGGCTCATTCATGCATTTGCAGTCAGTTGGAGGGATGCCTGGGGACAGGCAAGATGGCCCCACGCATGTGTCTGGTCAGAGTTGCTGTAATGGCTGAGATGGCCGGGCCCTTCTCTCCATCTCTTCATAATCTCTCTTGCCTCTTGATATCTCAGCATCAAGGAGAGTAACTTGGGCTTGTTCACAAGGTAGCAGTGTTCTAAGAAGGCAAGACTCGAAGCTGCAAGGCCTTGCTGAGACCTCACAATTCACACACTGTCACTTCCACTGTACTTTCTGTGACAAAGCAAGTTACAAGGTACAATATACATGGCTGTATTCAAGAAGTAGGTAAATACCATCTGCTCATTGATGGGAAGAACAGCAAAGTCATATCACAAAGGGGCATGCATACAGCATGGAAGGATTATTGCAGCTGTCTTTGTAACTTGCCCTCTGGTCACAATAATTCACATCCCTTCCATGTGCAAAATGCATCCACCCCGTTCCAAGACACTCAAAATGTCATCCAATCATGATTTGGGGCTCAATGTCTATGATCTAGTGATCTGTATCAGGTCCTAACCCATATAAGGCTGTTTGGGTTCACCTTCACTTGATCCAGGGTTCTGTGAAATAGAAAGACAAGTTGTCTATCTGCTATACACCCAACATAAAATGATATGGTCATGAGAACCACAGCAGATACTCTCATTCAGGAAGAGAAGAAATGGAAGGAAAATAGCAATCACTTGTCCATTGCAATTTTGAAATTCAGTTGGGCACATGTTGTCAGGGCCCCTTACTTAATTAAGATCCAGTTCTACTCTCTAGTAGTGGTTCCCTAATCCATTGTTCCTATCCACTATTGGCCCTAACTTCTGGGATCTTACTTCTGTCCTCTGAGTTTTGTTTTGCTTTGTTTTGTTTAGAAATGACCACTGATGGTCCATGTTGGCAGTGGAGTAGCCTTTTCAGCCTGTTTCTGACCATAGAAAGTTAGGAATCCCTATTTCTCGCTTTATTTTGAATTATCTCTTTTAGTCCTAGGTCATAGTGATGTCACCACAAAACTCTCTTAAAAACTTTTCAGATCTGTTAAGGGCCGACTCCATGCCCCAAAGCTACATCCATAAGTCTTTTTGAGACAGACTTCTCTCCATTTTGAATATGTCTTGCTGCTGTGACACAGTGTCCTAAAGATTCTTAGAATCAATATTGTCTACTTGAAAGAATCTACTAGGACCAGACTGAAATCTTTGTAAAGTCCTAACAGAGTATCATATAGCAATGCTCTTGATGTGATCTTTACCCCAGGGTCATTTCTTACTTGGAAAATCTTTTTCCTTCCAGGAGAGATGAAGTGTGAAGAATAGTTTTATTTTCCAATGTGGCAAGTTCTAGGCTCCTTTTCTTTACTCACTCTAAGTTTGCTAGCAGTCAAATATATCCTTATTTGACTCTTTTCTCTCTTACAGTACCCTACTATACATGGGCAGAAACACTCAACTGACACTCTCAGCATTCTGTCTAGAGATTTTAGTCAGATCCACAAATGCATTATGTACATTTTCTATCTTCTGAATGATCACCAGTGACATTCTTGCCACTTGTTCCGTCACTGCGTAATACAGGCCACTCTTTTTTAAAAAATTAATTAATTAATTAATTTTATTTATTTATTTGGCTGCGTTGGGTCTTCGTTGCTGCGCGCGGGCTTTCTCTGCGGCGAGTGGGGGCTGCTCTTTGTTGCGGTGCGCGAGCTTCTCATTGCGATGGCTTCTCTTTTTTGCTGAGCCCGGGCTCTAGGCACACAGGCATCAGTAGTTGTGGCACGTGGGCTCAGTAGTTGTGGCTCGCGGGCTCTAGAGCGCAGGCTCAGTAGTTGTGGCACACGGGCTTAGTTGCTCCGCGACATGTGGGGTCTTCCTGGACCAGGGCTCGAACCCGTGTCCCCTGCATTGGCAGGTGGATTCTTAACCAGTTCACCACCAGGGAAGTCCCAAGGCCACTCTTTCCCAGTCTCCAATAGCATTTTTTACACTGTGTTTTAAGCCTCCACTAACATTCTTCCAGATTACTAACAGACTACTCTTGAGTTTTCAAGAGAGGCCTCTGCCTGCCTCTCAATCTGAGATCTGGTGCTGCATGTTTTTGATTTTAGGCTAGCAGATATTTCTGTATCACTTATCTGTTGCTGTATATCAAAGCACTCCACAATTTAGTGGCTTAAAGCAACAAGTAATCTGCTCTTGATCCTATAGTTTGGTAATCTGGTCAGGGCTCAGTTGGGTAGGCCTTTTTTGCCCCATGTGATGTTACTTATTCTCACTAGTGCATTTGTGGCCAATTGACAGACTGCTTGGTGGCTGGCTTGTCCCTGATGGCTTCATTCACATGCTTCGGTCCTCAGACAAGACCCAGGAGCATGGAAATGGCTCTACTCATCCAAAGCCTTAAATTTACCATGCCAGGTTTTGAACCAAGGTCTATTTGGTCTATTTCAGGCTCTTTCCTCTATATGATGCTGTTTCCTAATTTATCCTCACTGGACCTCATTACTCTATGTCTAAAATGAAGGCAGTTTGACTCCATCAGCGTTTGGAGTTCAGCTGAACAGGTGCACTGAGGGCCTCCCACCCCCTGCTTCAAGCAGAGTGGCACTTGGGATTTTATGTCTATTTTGGTTCTATCTACTATTTCACTCAGAGAGAGAGAGAGAGAGAGAGAGAGAGAGAGAGAGAGAGAGATTTATTAAAAACCTCTGGGAATCCATTGTCATGAAAAGCCAATCTTCCTGTACCATCCTTCTCCAGCCACCCTGGCCATCCTTCTAGTCCTCCAACATGGTAGGCTCCTCCAACTCTTAGGACCATTTTGCTTGTGTTTGCTCTGCCTGGAAGGCTCTGCCCTCAGCTTTTTATACAGCTACTCTTGCTTCCCATTCAGTTTTCACATCAAAAATTCTCTCCTCAGAGAATTCTTCGCTGACCACTCAAAACTCATTCTGTCTGTCCCCCATTTCCCTGGTTGTTTTATCTTCACCGTGCTTGGCACCATATGAAATTACCATGCTCTTAATCATTTATTTATTTACTTGTATATTTTCTGTTTTAGCCATTTGAAGTAAGCTTCATAAGAAGAGAGATGTTATCTTTCTTGTTTGCTACTGTATGCCCAGTGCCAAGAACCATGTCTGGCAGATAGGAAGGATGCAATACATACTTGTTAGATGAATGAATAATTATAGGATTCTAATTTAAACCACAATTCCACATGACAGCTCTTCAGTTACTTGGAGACAGCTCTCATGTCCTATCTGCAAGCCTTGTCTTTTTCCTTTTTAAATAGTCCCATTTTCCTTCCCATAATAAGGTTTGCAGACTTTTCACCGTGTAGGTTGTCGGTTCTCCCATGTGGATTTCCAGAAACTTGTTTCGATCCTCATTATCTTAATTGAGAGGAAGTTGCCTACATTTGCACAAATTGTCAGCACCTATGAACCAGATAAAAATCAGGACTAACATTGTCAGGACTATAAATGCAAAAAATAATATTTAAAGGTGTTAAGAAAAACTTCACAAATATGATACATAATTATATTTTAGAGCCTAAGTAATTCTCTTTGGATTACAATACAGAAAATCACAGTTTACTCTTATAACTTCTTTTGGAAGGCCTTATGAGAAATAAAGGTCTGGATTTTTAAAAGATTATATCAAAACTAATATATTTTATTATTATTGAGCTTCTACATTACTTTATCATGAAAGTCTATGAAACAATGAATGAACAACATTCCATTGCGTTATTTTCACTGCTATAGTTCAGGCTTTAAATTTAGTACATAAATAGGTTTTTTTTTTAATGTGTAGTATTATTCTATTGTATATCTAACTATACATTAACTAAGGACTATAATTATTTAAACACATTCAATATAAGCTTTTCCTCTGAGAAACTTTTTAACATGCTAAAACCATAAGTGATTTCTGTGTAGTAATAGTTTGATTTTCACTGGTTAGGTTCTTTAATTGTTATTTAGATGAACTGTATTCATAATTTTGACTGAATTCATAATTCATAAAATTGACTCACCCTCAGATCATACAGAATGGGTTTTTTTAAAGGCTACAGTTCACATGTAGTAGTCTTAGGGGAGATTTCATCCAAATGTTCACTTCAAGACTGTTTAGCAAGCTCTTCTCTGAAGCAAACTTGATCGCTTCAACAACAAAAGAATGTGTGTGTGTGCTCGCATACCCATTTGTGTGTACACTTGCAATAATGAAGCTAAGTCTTGCAAGTTAGAATCCAATAAAAATACTCCCTACCTCTCCCCAAAGTTCTAAATGAATAATTTTCAAGCACGCCATGTATGCCAGGCTTAGTTTGTTCAGTAAAATGTAGATTATGATGTTTCCAAACAGGTTGACGTACTTCTAATATTAAACATAAACCTTTTAATTGTAACCAAAGTAGCATTTTTAACCAAGTATATTATTAAAGTTATTTAAATTGTTCTCAAATTTTTTTGCCTTCTATTTCACAATTTGGGCTAGTCGACTATGAAGGAGACCAATCAATTTTCCAATATAATTACGTCTTCACCTCTTTTCCATTTCAGGCTGCGATTTCACACTTGTTAATTAGTTAATCATTTTGGTAGAGTGGACAAGGTGAGACTCAAATAGGCTTTTTAATAATATAAATTGATGTGTACAATTTTGATCTGGGTTAGCTGGTAGCAAAACCTAGCTTGTAGTGGAAAATACCTCTCATTCAGCTCCTTTTTTCTTAAGCAACTAGTGCCAAGGTTAATGGAAAAGTCTCATAATTATGGCTAATGGGAATTTCCTTAGAGTATAGTCCTGCCGTTGGGAAACTGATTTTCCAGTCTCACTTAATTTTTTTGCAGATTTTAAATTTAACTAGTTGAAAAGTATCCATATTCTGGGAATGTTTGAATGATGCAGTCTTGGTTGAAATTAAGATGACTTGAATTCCATAATACCATCCTTGGCTTTGTATTTTCTTTATTGATTTTTAACAAGATTCTAGTCATACTACATAAAGATAGTCTTTAACCTTCATTAAAAAAAACTTTAAATATAAAACCCAGTGATTAGCTCACTGTCAAATTTTTATTAAAGATATACCTACATTGGCTATTTTGTTATAAGAATTTATTCAGTTTTAAATTGCAGTTCTATTTGTGTTCCTTTTTCTTACGTGACTTGCGATGAGCTTCATGTTCAATATTCGTCACTTCACATTCACCACTATTTCTGAAATAAGGTGTCACTAGATGCTTAAGGAAGTAACTGTTTTTTTAGAGAAACATTCAGCCAAACTTTCTTTTCATATATCAGTTACCTTTACTTACCCGACTTCCCCATCTGCTTCTTTCATTTCAGCTAAATCCCTGCCCTTTTCATCCTGCTCTGCTTATTCATTTGCATGTTTTCCCACAATATCCCATATGTTTGGAACAATTTATCATTAGCTTCTGCCAAATTCACTCTATATTAAAGTTAAAATTTATCTAAAAGTGTCATAAGTGTCACTTTTAGGTATACTGACTAGACTGGATGTATTTTGAGAACTGTTGTTGTCTTTATATACACTTTTTTTTCTCATCGACTCAAACATTTGTTAGGCACTGACCATTCATATGGTGTGCATGTGTGTGTGTATATGTGTATAAATGGTTTTTGCTCTACAAGATTTAAACTCGTTCAGAATATACAACAAAAAGATGCAGGAAGACCGACTAAATGTTGACATAAGGCAGCAGAGATTCTTAGACTAAAAATGTTACTTCAAAAGCAGTATTTTCCTCAGTTTTTTAAAAAGAAAAATGACTTCACATTTGAGCTGTATCTTTATTCTAGGCAGAAAGGATAGCACACGGACATCCATGGTCTTGAGAGTGCCAAGCGTATTTAAGATTCAGCAGCTGAATCTTAAGTAAGATTCAGCATAATGCATCACAGGGTGGTATAAGTATCTGTGGTGACTATGAGAAAGGCCTGTTAGGCTGGGAATTTAAATGTGATTTTATAGACAACAGGGAACTAAAGAGGTTTTAAGTAGAGGAATTACACAATTCAATTTGGAAGTCACTATTAATCATGATGTAACTCCCATTCACCATTTCAGTAATGACTTCCACTTGCCCCCAACACAGTCTCTTTTTTCTGATTAATCCAGTCTAATCATGAGGCTTATGTTTGTATCATCTATACCTTATACTTATAATATACATCTATACTTCTCTAAACCTTCGGTAAAGCAGGACCAAAATATGTTTTCCCCTCTTTATGGTATTCTAGTGAAGATCAGTTTGAATTAAAAAAAAAAAAATTGTAAAAATGATTTTCTAACATGTGAAATACCGTATCAGTAGAGTTGTCATTATTGTTACCACAATCTGCATGCCAAACTAAAACATTAATAGTTATGTAATCATTTTTTAAAGCATAGAAAATCACTATATTTTTGCCCTTCTCATTTAAGGTCTTATCTCCACTAGTACCACCCACATCTAAGCCACCGTCATTTCTCAATGAATACTACGCCAGCCTCCACACCACAGTCTAAGTGATCTCTTACAACCTAAGTCATATCATGCCCCTCCTTTGCTTAAAACATTCTAACGGCTTTCCATAGCCCGTAAACTAAGATCCAAAATTCTTGTACAAATCGCTTTATCATATAGCTCCTGCCTGTCTCTCAGACCTCATCTCATTCTACTTGTACCAGTTAAGCTACATTAAGCTACCTCATCTCATTCTACTTGTACCAATTAAGCTACAGCCACAATGGCCTTTTCTAGTTTTCTCCAATGAGCCAACCTCATTGTCACCTGTTGCCTTTCACTAATTGTTCTCCTTGCCTAGAATTTTTGGGCCCTTACATTCAAAAAGAAGAAAAAAAAATCATTGCTAATGGGAAAGTGTAAATAATATAGGAAAAAATCTATTGTAATAAGTACTTTATGTTTATTGCAGTTTATCAGATAACAGAAAATATAGATGACAACTGACCAATTAAACTGTGAAGGAATGGTCACATATTCTTATTTTCTGTTCCTTTCAAATAGCAGAAGATTTGTGACTTTTAAATCATTCAATAAAATTCCTCTTTAATATTTCTGAAAAACAAAAGAGATAAGGAATTGTTCTTTCTTATAGCTGTTGGAATCTCATTAGTTGCCAATCAAAAAATCCCCCCAAAAAGGAAAGGATTTTATCAGAATCAGAAATTGCACTGCAAAGAGCAGTGGATGTTATGTAACACACACACGGGCTCAGAGAAAAACATTTTTAAAAACGCTTTTTCATCTAAACTTAATAAGTACTAATGTAAATGTTAAAACACCAAGCTGTGATTCCTGATTTCTGAACCTGTTTATAATTCACTGAAAACTAGAAAATGCTTCCCAACTCTAGAATGCCTTCCATCAGTGTGTATGGGGTTTGTGTCTATAACTGCTATTAACATTAATAGGATTTAATCGAGTAGTTCTCTTACACACAGGTCAGAAAATTCACTCAAATTATTATAGGCATAGTCAATCACATGGAGCATAATTCATAGTACATGTAATTTGCAGTGTTTCACATTAAAACATGAAATAAAACATATTAAGAAGTTGCCGCTATAGCCATTTTTGGAGCAAGTACTTAAAGTATATTTAATATTGAACTTTCAGTATTAAATAAAAGACAAGTTTATAAGCAGTTCAATAATTGGACAGACTACATATTGATTTTTTCCTTTGTTGTATAATATTGCCCACTTCTCCATCCAGAAACAATTCGTACCAGGTTGAAGAGTGCTAGAAACATGGTCGCTGTTGTGTATTGGAATGTGGAGAGATGGAAAGGCTGTCACAGCAGTCAATAAGATCTGAGAGGTGTTGACTAATTGCCTGCTAATTACACAGTAAATTGTCTAATTAAGCTGATGGTTAATTAGGGTACGCTTGCACAGCAGTCTTGTGGAATTTGTGTCTGATGTCTGGGAAGCAGCTTGTGTAATTGGCAAACTGGTAAGGACTGGCAGAGAACATGACTGGAAAGCTCATGCCAGTGGATGACAGAATAAGGATTTTTGTGGAAACAAAGGGGTTTTCATTTTTATACTGAAAGTATTGTTTCAGTTCTGCAGATATTCTGCAGTGAGCAATTGAGAAATACATTTGAAGCCTAAGTTACATGAGCAAAGGAAGGCTTAAAATGTGCTTCAACATGTTAAATGTGCTGTTTGCTTGGCATTTATCAGCTCTGATACACTATATCATATTATATTAATATACACATTGTGTTTTTACAGTTCCCCCTTTTAACACACGTTATTTGGTGTTCATGTGCAAAAAAAATTCCACGCATCTAAGGGGAAAAATGCTTCTTTTATGAAGATATGCGAAGACAACAAATATGACTGATTAAAAGACATTAGAAGTAAGAATTTTGGGTTAATTATTTAATTTTTTTTTTTTTTTTTTTTGCGGTGCGCGGGCCTCTCACTGTTGTGGCCTCTCCCGTTGTGGAGCACAGGCTCTGGACATGCAGGCTGAGTGGGCATGGCTCACGGGCCTAGCCGCTCCGCGGCATGTGGGCTCTTCCTGGACTGGGCCATGAACCCATGTTGCCTGCATCGGCAGGCAGACTCTCAACCACTGCACCACCAGGGAAGCCCTAATTATTTAATTTTTAATTTATGCTTCACCAAGAACCATAAAATATTAGACATACTACAGATATGTTTAGATATACTTTTAAGAAATAAAAAAAAATATTTGTAATGGGAGAATTTCAGTTTTATTATTTATACAATTTTACCACACAAATGGCTTTTGCTTAAATTTAGTAAAATATAAGAACAGATTACTTCAGTATTGAATTACATGTATTTCATTTCTGAATGCATGTGAGTACTGTTGGAGTTATAACTTGCAAAATGTTAGTGCCTTAAAAATAGAAGATCTAGAAGTTTGTTTTGTTGCTATTGTTGTTCTTTATAGCTGAGGAAGTATAACTTTTCATTTCAGAAAGTTATCTATGGTTGAAATACAAACATGAAAATTCTCCTTGTAAATAAGCTAAACTAATCCACTGAAGAATACAGGCCCTTTATAAATGAAGTTAGTATACACATACATCTCCCTTTTAAAAGAGACCTGAATACAAATGATTGTTTCTGCCATTTGCCTCTAGATTCCAACATTTTTGAGGATTTTGAAATAAGATTTTGAATAGAACTTTAAGTTGCAGTTGAAACAGAGGGTCACAGATGCATAATAAATCTTGGATTTATACTTTTATGTTAATGAAGAAAGATAAAATTTTAAGTGTTTCAAAACAGATTTCTGAAAGATAAGGTCTTGATTAACTTTTAGTGTCAACATTTTTTAATTGCTTTCTTAGCTAATAAAATGCATGTATGCCTGTGATTAGATGAATGTGTATGTTTTTTATTCTCACTGTTTTCCACTGAGGATTTGAAGTTGTGTGTATGCTGTATGTTTTTAAATAGAAAGAGAGAAATACACATTATATACTCTGTAAAATATCTTTGAATTAGCATGAACCTTGGAGATATATGCATGGTAAATGAAAATATTTGCTATTTTAACACAAAAGGTGTTTTTCAACCTGTCTTAAAGCAATACCTTAAAATATTAAGTCACAGATATTAAAAAAAGGTGTAAAGTAAAATATTCTTTATTTCAAGGGTAAAGAAAAATCATATTCATTCCATTTGGAGTCTTAGGTTATGAAGTCTTTATAAAGAAATTATGTAAGATAGAAAAAAAGTGAATTTATCAAAGGAATACAAGGCTAAACACTGAAATTGCTTATTTAAAGGTATATCTCCTGAGGGAGAAAAATCAGATAGAGGTCAGTGTTGCAACTCCAACCATTCTACATTTTGATCTACTCAGTTTTTCATTTTATTCCTTAGAGAGTAATATGAAAAGTTTATTTATTGTAAGTGATATAAGTTTGCATAAGAAGAAATCACGTATATCTATCATTGCTGATAAAGTTTTAAAGAAGAATTTTTACAAAACACAGTCTTCAAAAAAAAATTCCTCATTTACATTTATGTATAAATTTCAATGTTTTTTCTATTAATTCAAAAGCTAGATAATTTCCATTTATGTATAGCTATCACAAGAATGAAGTATATATATGTATATCATGAGATCATATAGTTATCTGTTGAGAAATTATAATACTTTGCTTTGGTCTAAGTATATTATATAAAATATGTATATTTATTTTATATATATATGTGTATGTGTGTGTGTGTGTGTGTTATGTAATCACAGTTTTTTTAAATTCTTTGGAAAGTTTTATCCCTGCAATTAAAAAAAAGAAATACAATATTTAGCAACCTTAGCTATCAACCCCATTCTAGAATTCTTTTCTTTTACAATTTATATATCATAAATTTCACTCTTTAAAAATATGTATTTCCATGTTTTTTAGTGTATTCACAGAATGGTGTAGCCATCAACACTAATTAATTTCAGAGCACTTCCATCACTCCAGAATAGAAACTTTATACCTACGAGCAATGGCTCCCTATTCCCCCCACCCCCCAGCCCCTGGAGACCACTAATACACATTCTATCTTCATGGGTTTGACTATTTTGAACATTTTATATAAATGGAATCATACAATATGTGACCTTTTATGTCTGGTTGCTTTTACTTAGCATGATATTTTCAAGAGATCGTCCATGTTGTAGCATGTATCAAAACTACATTCCTTTTTATGGATATACTAACATTTTGTTTATCCATTCATTAGTTCATGAATATTTAGAGTCTTTTTCTACTTTTTGCTTATTATGAGTAGTATTTTCTTGAACATTCATGGGTAAGTTTTTGAGTGGATGTATGTATTCAATTTTCTTGTGAATATACCTAGGAGTAGAATTGTTGAGTAGGACAGTGACTCTATACTTAACTTTTGTTGAATCACCAAACTTTTCTCCAAAATGGCTGCACCAGTTTGCAATGCCACCAGCAGTGTATGAGGTCTCTAGCTGCTTCACATACTCACCAACATTGTTGGTTGTCTTTTTTGTTATAGCTATCAGAATGAGTTTGAAGTTGTTTCTCATTGTGATATTCGTTTCTAGTATAATTGATAACTAAATAGTAAAAGTATGAAAACCTAATAATTGCCTTAATATTCTTTTTAAAATTAATTTTTATTGGAGTATAGTTGATTTTCAATGTTGTGTTAGTTTCTGCTGTACAGCAAAGTGAGTCAGTTATACCTATACATAGATCCACTCTTTTCTAGATTATTTTCCCATATGGGTCATTACAGATATTGAGGAGAATTCCCTGTGCTATACAGTAGGTTCTTATTAGTTATCTATTTTATATATAGTAGTGTGTATATGTCAATTTATTTACAAAGCAGAAATAGAGTCACAGATGTAGAAAACAAACTTACGGTTACCCAGGGGAAAGGTGGGGGAGGGATAAACTGGGAGATTGCGATTGCCTTAATATTCTTAATAACATATCACCATAACAACTAGTTGTCATAACTAGCAGTTAAAATAGCTGCCATTTTTCACTCTTTTCTCTTGATCTAGGAAGTGTGGTCATCAGGAAAGCCTTATCCACTTATACTGGAGGCATAACATGAGAGCAAGTCTTTCTGAAAATAAGAGTTTAGGGTGGGGGGTAGAAGGCAACCTGTAAAGAATAGCCAGTTTATATGGGTCCCCGGCCTTTGGGAGACAGTGTTACAGGATGTCATATATTCAAAGAGTACTCTCTTACTGTTTGGTTATTTATATAGTTCAAGGAAATGGATAAGTGTTCCAACCTATATTATGAGCATAACTTACTAAATTAGAAACCTAAGGAGAAACATTTAATACACTCTAGATAGCAAGACTAAAGAATATCACTCTAGGTCTTCCCTGGTGGCGCAGTGGTTGAGAGTCCGCCTGCCGATTGGGGGGACACAGGTTCATGCCCCGGTCCGGGAAGATCCCACATGCAGCGGAGTGGCTGGGCCCGTGAGCCATGGCCGCTGAGCCTGCGCGTCCGGAGCCTGTGCTCCGCAACGGGAGAGACCACAACAGTGAGAGGCCCTAGTACCACAAAAAAAAAAAAAAAAAAAAAAAAAGAATATCACTCTAGGAGTCTGGAGCAAATGTTTTTCCCTGCTCTCTGCTGCCATACTTGGTGCTTTTCTCATTCTATGCAAGAGGGGGAGGATCAATGTATTCATTCCGCAAGTATTTATAAGCTACTCTATTTCCAAATGCTGTACGTGGACCCTGAGGATAGAGTGGTGAGGAGCATGGCAAGGAACATCCAGTCTTCATGGACTTTACAGGAGCATTCAACTGGAGAAGAAATGGTATCGGCCCAAGGTTGTAGACTGAGTAACGTGAACCTATATAAAATGTATAAAGGAGACTGCAGTAGCAGCCTTGGTGACTGACTGCATGAAGCCAGAGATGGGGAGGGACAAGGCAAGAACGACTCCAGGATCTCTGACTTGGCAGCTGTTTGTGGTTGCCCCATTCATAAAGCAAGTGAAGATAGGAGGAGAAAAACGTGGTTTCTGTGTTCTGGGCCAGTCACTGAAGTAGTACTTTTCAATAGCAAAAGAAAATTGTCAGTGGGTACTTTCATTCTCCAGCTATAATTACTTCAAATATTTGGAAGGAAAAGGTCACCCTGCTAGAAGAGTTTCAGTTATTAAAATTGAACTGAAAATGTTAATAATTTTTCAGATGAGATATAGGTACTAATGTAGAGTTTGAACGTTTGAACTCAATTTAATTATTCTAAAATTAGATCTAAAACTAACATCTACAGGGGAAAAGTTAACAGAACAGGTTATTAAATCAATATGATTAATTAACTTGATATAAATAACTTGAGTATTGCTATGTTTATCTGTAAATCATTTATCATGGTACCAGCTGTAAAAGAAAATCTTAATAATAATGATAATGATATGTGTCATCCTCCCACCCACCAGAGGTATCATGACAAATTGTTAACAAACTGTCTTACAGCACTTCACAGATTCAAATGCTAATGTAATAATAATATAATCAATAATAATAAAATCAACAACGGAACAAAAATCTTTGATGCAGCTTAGGAAGGGAAATTTATTAAAACTTTGAGTTCACAAGTGGATAAAGTACCAGCACAGAACTGTTCATCCATTTAAGTCCACATCTACATTTTGACTCTTGATTTTCAATGAAGGAAAGAGGAAGCAGAGAGAAAGGCATGAGAAACATTTTTACAGTTTATTAAGATGTGGAAACTTATCAATCTCTCTCTCTCTCTCCTTCTGTCCCTCTGTCCTTCTGTCCCTCTCCCTCTCCTTCCTTCTTTCTCTCCTTCTTTCTCAAATGGAGTGTTGACTGTTCCCATAGAATCAGTTACCAAATCCAGAACACTCCATACACATTATCTTCCTTCCCTGCTCTGACTTTCCTTGTTCAAGGCCTCATTTGTCCTCACTTAGAACATTTCATGAACCTCTTAAAGGGTCTAATTTCCATGGTCTCTCCCAACAGAAATTAATGCGATTATTTTCAACCAAATTTATCCCCCTAAAGTATATTTGGGCATGTCACTATCCTTTCTACCTGTAGGAGAAACTTCATACTCCTTACCGTGTCATACAAGGCCCTCTGTCATCTCAACCCAATGTTTTCTTAGCCTTGATTTCCACTCCACCTGTTTAGTAACAGAGAGTCTAAGATTGTTTTAAATAGAAGTGTTCCCTTTGTATATACAATTATACAATTTCCTATAATTGTGTAATACAATTGTGTAATATACACTTTCTCAGACCCTGTGTGTTCTTTTTATTATCCAATCTACAGACTATGCTTGTGCACAAGATTTATAAATTGCTCACTGCTCTAGTCACACCTGCCTGAGGGCACCCTCACGTTCCCCGAAGATGCCAGGTGCTGTCTTCCCCCAGCACTTGTTCATGTGGTGAGCTTCCATCTGAAGACCCCTCCCCAATATTTTGCCTATGGGAAACTCAATTCAGCCTCAGGAGCCAGTTTAGATGTAACCCTCCCTGGAAACTTTCTCCTCCCTTAAAACTGCATTCCCATAAACCTTTGGAATCCTAGAACTGCCTGTTTTAATAGGAAGAAGATGAAAATTGCCATGGAATTGCAACTAACACACTATGTAACCTTGTAAAGGGAGGTAGGTGAACCAACTTATTAGCCAGCTCTTTTCTCTTTTACCATGCTAAATGTTTAACTAGAACATTTAAAAATTTTTAGAGTTATCTGAGTTCCAGATGTAACTTCCTCTGAAAAAACTAGCATTAGGTATTTCTTGTATATATATTATATGTCAGGAATTCTGAAAGCCACATAATTTACATTTTGTTTTTTTACTACTCACACATCACTACAGTAGATGTCATAATCCCCACTGCATGGATAAACTGAGGCTTAACAGTTTTTTTGTTTTCTAAATTTTTAACCATTTTAAAAAAAATTGAAGTATAGTTCATTTACAATGTTGTGTTAGTTTCAGGTGTACAGCAAAGTAATTCAGCTATATATTCCTTTTCAGATTCTTTTCCACTATATGTTATTACAAGATACTGAATATAGTTCCCTGTACTATGCAATAGGTCCTTGTTGTTTATCTATTTTATATATATAGTAGTGTGTGTATGTTAGCTTAACAATTTCTGAGTCTGCTTGTTTCTTGTGTCTGCTGCAGTCATAGTTCAGTGCCACGAACACAGCCCGCCACTCAGCAAAAGCCAAATTCCTCTCTTCTGTTTTAAGTTAGGATTTTTATTCTTCCAGATGGAAATATGATGTAATTTATCATTTGATACAAACTGATCGATAATATTCTTTTCATAATTTAGCTATAGGTTGAATTTAAGTTGCTGTAGGTTTTTAGGAAAGAAATGAGAAACTTATTAAAAGATTTACTATCGGCCTCTTTTTAACTATCTTATTTTATGGGACAAGATTTCTCCCTCGTAAGTCCCACTGCTCTTGGGATCATGTTTGACTATTCATTGGTCAACATTGTTTTGTTGGTTTTATCTCTCTGGCCCTTGTTCCAGTAAGATGTTTTACACCCCATGAATTCCCAGTTCTTGGACAAAAATGACTCAACTCCAACATTCACCCAGTTTACTAGCAACATTTTATGTTAGGTAGAGCTCATTTAAATCCAGTTCCCTCACAAGGAAGGTGATGACCCTGGACTCACACCTTTATTTCTTAACATTTTTAAACACTGCACATAATTTCAGAGGCAGCAAAAAAGTTTCTTCTGAATTGAACTCCTCTGGGCTCTGGATTTCCATGGCTTTCTTCATTGCTTATATTTTCGTACAGTGGAATGAATATGAAAACCATTAGTACTAGGCGAATATCCTCTCCCTAGTGCTCTGTGCAATATTTAAAAGTGTCCTGACATTATAAATTATGCTGAAATAATAGAGCCTACTTGGTATAACATTTTGTATTCGTATTTACTGTAAAATGTATTGCTATAGCACATTCCTTAACTTCCTATAGAAAGAAGGTAATGTACAATAGAGAAGTGCATTTTTTTGGAAACACTGAAATGAAAGTTGTTGATTTTAAAAGACATTTTGTCACAGATGAGTGAGAGAGAAAGACATCAAACCAGCAAGTCTAGCCAATCCAAGGTTTCATTCATGCATCTCTTCTGCTTAGTGCTTTCCCCTTCGGTATCATTAGCATTTTCATTTCGAAAAATGACAGTCTGCCGTAGAAGAAGTAAAAATGTTCAACCTGTGGTTTAAATTATTGATTTTTTTAGAATATTGAAGCAGTATTTCAAATGGATTTTGTTAGAGATACTTCTGGGTGGGGGGGTTCAAAGGTAATTTGATATCCAAAAGCCTGTATATTTCAAAGACTTTTCATTCTTTGAATTTATTTAGACTCCGGTTGATTGGATAAAAATGTTTATTGTCTTCAGGGTTGTAAGTAGCAGATCATTGCTGCTTGAACTTGAAACATATGTTTGCAGGCTATGCTCTTTGTGATTTATGCTGTGATCAACTGGCAAAATAGATCTTAATTTGGAAACAAAAGCTGATTTTAAAATGAAGGAAAGCATACTATGATTTGCATGCATAGAAGTTCAACAATGGTAGCTAATTTATTCTAATAAAGCATCCAAGGTGTGGTTCTGTAAGAATGGATTTTTTTTTTTTTTTTTTGTACGCGGGCCTCTCACTGTTGTGGCCTCCCCCGTTGTGGAGCACAGGCTCCGGACGCGCAGGCTCAGCGGCCATGGCTCACGGGCCCAGCCGCTCCGCGGCATGTGGGATCTTCCTGGACCGGGGCACGAACCCATGTCCCCTGCATCGGCAGGCGGACTCTCAACCACTGCGCCACCATGGAAGCCCTGTAAGAATGAATTTTAATGAAGCTCCTCAAATTGTGTTATGCTAATAGGGAGTAGAGTGTGGCTACAGAGGTTTTCCTTAAAATCTTTTTAAGTCTCTGACGACAGTCAACACTCCCATATGAACAGAAAATGTTTTGACAAGGAGCGGGATTACTGACTGCTGTGTGTGTGCTATGCAGGTAGTTTGCTGTTTGCAGCATGTTTCTACTTGTGGAAAAAAGCTACTTAAAAAAATTACATTATATCAAAATGGCTTGATCTGTAATCATTCTACGAGTTGAAGCCCTATTGAAGTCGATGAGGGCTTGGAGTGCAAATTTATGACTGTGTCGAGCTTAATATGTGGAAAGTTGCATCATCTTTTGTGATGTGAAGTATCACACAGCAATGGCATGACACAAATTTGAAATAAAACCTGATAGTCCCTCCTTGACAAGTGGAAATGAATCAAAAATACCGTATCAGAAGAGCTCCTTTTGAGGCATTGGGACATAAAAGGGAAACCTGCTACTGAATGCTGAATACATGAGATATATCCATAATAGTCCTGTTGATGTTTCAACCAGCTTAAAAATGCATTCCCAATGGCAGTGCTACCATGAAAGTTGGGTGGAGAATCTGCTGATGTTGCAACTTGTGGGGAAAAAAAATTTAATCTGAGGATACAAAACTCTAGGATCAAATCTTTTTGTAGAGCCTACCTTCCTCTAAAAACTTGATACAGAGGAAAATATGACTGAAACAGTTTATGTATTATTATGACAGAGATCATCTGATTTAATCTTCATGACAGTTCTTAGAAATAAGAATTTTATATCTTTTCATATTGTTTCATAATACTGTAATTAAGGAAACAAAATCCCAAAGAAGTAAGTAAACTATTCAGGGTCACACAGCTATTAAATGGTGAAGCCAGAACTCTTAGTCAGGTTTACCTAACTCCAAAACCAATGTCTTTCTACTACACAGCACTATCTCCCCTTATTCTTAAAAAATGTTACTCTAAAAATGGCATCAAAAGAAACTTCAAAAAAATAATGATGACACAGAAGAGCAGTGAGCCCTCACAATTGCACAGTATATATGATATTTCATTATTTTTTGGTTTCAGGGGCAAAGCCATTCATATCTTCTCTGTTCCCCCATTCATTAGGACCTTACCCAATTGAAAACAGTTCTTGTGTGTTTATATTCCAGGAGCTGTGGGTTAATGTACTCACTAAATCTCCACAACAAGGCTGTGCAGTATATATTAATATCAGTCCCATCCAGTAGATGAGGATGAGACATGGAATGGTTGCTCTAATGGAGCTATTAGTAAATGGTAGAGCAGATGAGAATATCTCCCCTAAGGAATTGTTGTGAATAGTCACTGAGTTGATGATAGTGATGATGATGATAATGTACTAGTAAAGGTACTATAATTATCAATACTTTATAGAAAGGAAACAGAGTCACAGAAAGGTTAATGATTTGCCCAACCAGCATCATGCCGTGGTGATTGATTTGGCATAGTGATGAAAATACTAGATATATTTCTTGGCATCTAGTAAGTGGTCAAAAAATATTAAGGGTAACATTATTAAATGCATGTTTAGAGCAAGAATCAAAATTTTGTTGAATTATAAACTAATGAATAAAACCCAGTTCTGCTTTATTCTGGTTCACCAACCAACTTTCATGGTAGCACTGCCACTGGGAATGAATTTTCAAGCTGGTTTAAGCACCAACAGGACTTATTATGCATACATCTCATGTATTCAGTAGCAGGTTTCCCTTTCATGTCCCAATTTGCTAGGGGACTCTGTGCAATTTATTTCAACTCTAAGTTTCAGTCTCCTATTTGTAAAGTTGTTGCAATGAAATAGTAATAACTATAATTTACTGAGTTCACCCATGTGTCAAGTACATTTCTAGCAGGTAATAGAAGTAAAACCTTAACAAGTGCTGAGGGCATAGTAAGCGCTCAACAAAGGGTAACTATCATTATTGACATATTTTCTCATCTTCATGATAGTAGGAGAGGATTAACCAGGGCAATGACCTCAGGTCAAGCCTGTGATGTGTCCTAGAGTAGCTCTAGCACATGCGGTTGTGATGTGAATAGACCCCTCAGGGACAGTCTGAGAATTACTGAGTTAGGATTTCCCTGACTTTGCTGTGCTAAATTCATCCAGTTTTTAGAACTGAGCTTTTGCCTTGATGTCAAAATAAGAACATAAGCCGTAATCTTTGTTTTTTTTCTGTTTCACTATATTCATTTGTTTGTTTTTAGTTTTCAAATTCCACATATAAGCAATATCATACAGCATTTGTCTTTCTCTGTCTGACTTATTTCACTAAGCATAGTACCCTCCAGGTCCATTCATGTTGTTGCAAATGACAAAATTACATTATTTTTTATGGCTGAGTAATATTCCACTACATATCTATATATCTATATATCTATCCTATATATATATATACACACACACACACACATATACATATACATATATATATCATGTCTTCTTTATCCATTCATCTGTTGCTGGACACTTAGGTTGCTTCCATATCTTGGCTATTGTAAATAGTGCTGCTATTGTAAATAATCTTTTCAAATTAGTTTTTTGAGGAACCTCCATACTATTTTCCACAGTGGCTGCACCAATTTACAGTACCACCAACAGTGTACAAGGGTTCCCTTTTCTCCACATACTCATCAACATTTTTTATTTGTGGTCTTTTTGATGACATCCATTCCGACAGGTGTGAGATGATATCTCATTTGGTTTTGATTTGCATTTGTCTAATAATTAGCAATGTTGAGCATCGTTTCATGTGCCTGTTGGTCATCTCTATGTCTTTTTTAGAAAAATGTCTATTCAAGTCTTCTGCCCAGTTTTTTTAATTTTTTTTATTTTTGCGGTACGCGGGCCTCTCACTGTTGTGGCCTCTCCCATTGCGGAGCACAAGCTCTGGACGCGCAGGCTCAGCGGCCATGGCTTACGGGCCCAGCCGCTCCACGGCAAGTGGGATCTTCCCAGACCGGGGCACGAACCCGTGTCCCCTGCATCGGCAGGCGGACTCTCAACCACTGCGCCACCAGGGAAGCCCATTCTGCCCAGTTTTTAATCGGGTTGTTTGGTTTTTGATATTTAGTTGTATGAGCTGTTTATATATTTTGGATATTAACTCTTTAGTGTAGCACATGCCCCAAACTCATTAGTTCCTTAAAAATATTTTTTTCCTCAAAATAATTTCTCCTAAAAATAGGGTGTCCGATATCAGCAAGTATAAATAGTTTCACGAAGCTATGGATTGTCTTTTCAACTAAGTTTTATGTGCTCAAACAGTGGTATCATCTAGTCAGAGCCACTGTTTTTCAAACTTTACACCTGTAGGTTCATACCAATTTGTGGTTAGCTTATGAAATAGAGATTAAATTTACAATAGGCACCGATTTTGATATATGTATAATCATTTAAGATGGGGACACAGGTTGAGATATTAGATACAGATTTTCATAGAACCCATTTTGAGTATCTGAAAGGGATAACAAAGCTTAGTATTCATGTCATATTAAAAAATTTAATTACAGAAAATTTCAAAATGTAAAACACATGTCCATCCCCAAGCTGCAATAATTATAAGTTCAAAGCCAACTTTCATCCATTTTTACCTCACCACTCTTCCTGTTCCCGATTATTTTGAAGTAAATATCAGTTGTTTTATGATTTAATTGGTAAATATCTCAATATATATCTCTAAAAAGATTCTCTTTTAATATGAAAACAGTACTGGAATAGCAACTAAAAATAATTAACAATAATTCCTTAATATCATAAAATATCTAGTCAACTTTTGTGTTTGCTTCTAATTTTGTTTATTTATTTACTTGAATTAGTATGTCCAAATAAGATCCCTAAATAGCAATTGTATGATATTTCTCTTAAATCTCTTTAAACTTTTCCCTCTCTAAAATTGTTTCTGTCAGTTTTTGTTAGAAAAGCCAGCTGATGTGTCCTTGAGAGTTTTTTAAAGCCTAGATTTCTTTGATTGCCTCCCTGAGCTTTCATTTAAATTATCTCTAGACCCTTAGATTTATCATAATGTGGTGGTTAGATCTAGAGGATTGATAGTGTTTGTTGTTGTTGTTGTTTTGGCAAGAATATCTAGTAGGTATCTATCCTAATCTATCAGGATATATAAAATAGCCACTTTTCTCTATTGATGATGCTCGTAAGTAACTATTGGTCATCTCAAGAAATCATACATCCCAAAGAGCCCAGGTTACATATGTTTTTTCCAGTGTCTCAATAGTACACTGATTTAGAAAACAAATTTTGTTATTACTCTACATGGATCTATTAATTTATATGGCATTGCATAAACATTATACTTTAATTCTATCTTACCTTCTTCAAATGTTAACTAGAATTCTATAAAGAGTAATTTCCTACCATGAATTATTTGGTTACACCGAGCTAGAGTTCATATAGGAGAAGCAGGATAAATGCTTTATTTTTTTCCACTTGTTTATAAGCTTTCACATGACTCTAATATGCTTGTATTTTTTGACAGCTGCCTTGTTTTATGATGGGACAAAATGTTCTAGGCTCACTTTGCTTACTTCCTGCCCTGAAGTAGAAAGTCATTTCTCTGAGTAATCTGGTTCCACTTAATAAAAAAATAGTATTTAGAGACCATAATCTGGGTCCTAGGGCTGCCCACTGATGCTAGGTTGGTCATTGCTTCTAGGCTTTTTTAGTAGACAGTGATCTGAATATTAATTGTTTTAGAATAAAATAAATAATGATACTTGTTATTTCCGATTCCAATTCAGAGCTACATGATTTTTAATTGACATTGTCAATGTTACATCTATACTTTCTTTCTTCTATACTATACACAGCCAAACCACTATCCCAACAAGTTTAATACTGAAAAAAAAATTGACATATATTTTCTTTCTTTTTGTTTGCCATTATTTTTGTCCCACTGGAGATGTACAAATCACAGTGCTTTAAAGTAGCTGTGTTGTGTAGCAACTCTCTGTGTGGTTATGCCACTGGCTGCTTTTAAATTATGTAAAATATGTGCCTGGTCCAGAGTCAAATGTATATAAGATATAGTCAAAAAAGTCAAGCTTGTATTTCTGTTCTTTCCCCCTATTCTCATTCTATCCCAATATTTACCTAGTTACAAACATAAGAATGTTGATTGGAGATTTAACTGAAAATGTGTTCAGATAAGTTGGGAGGTTGGAGGAGGGTAAGTTTGCATGAGAGGTAATATAAAAAGAACTAAAATCTTAACTTTCGTAATGGGAAATTATAGGTGAAGGCAGAGGGAGGTGGGGGACTTTTTCTGCACAAAGGTGACTGGCCTATTCTCAGTACCCAGAAATGCATACTTTTTTTTTAGTTGCTACTTCTATTATGAAAACTAAATTTGCTATCTTTGATTCCCAATAAAATAATAAAAATTCTTCCTTGTTATCGCTAATGAAACTGGCCTGCACATGTCCTTTATTTATCCAAACCAGTTTTTTACCCATGTGTACCCGAATCTGGTTCAGCCTTTACCTGAAGAAAAAAACAGTGGAATTTAAGTATATATTTTCTATTAAAGTACTCACATGGAAACGGTATCTTTGCCTCAAGTTCTTCACTCAAAATAATCTAATGAAGTGAGTCAATACTTATAGAATTGTAGCAATCTTAAACTCTAATGGAGAAAGAAAAATATAGGTGTCTATGATGTGTGCATTGATTTTTAGCAGTTCATCCTTAGTGGAAAATGTAATTGAATGTGTGTTCAGGTGGATAACACCACTTTAAAGGAGGAATAAGGCAATTTAATGCAATGGGAAGAACTGGATACATCCACATATTAAATAACTGTATAGTTCACTGATTGACAGTAAATCTTTATATCTAGATTATATATATATATCCCCTAGACCGTTCTCTCAACAACAGCACTGTGCTTCATCAATTGTTGTCGACATGTAGTATCACTTTTATAACTTTCAACGTGATAGACCTTTGCTTCTCCCACCACCCTCACCACCCCACAATAGGAGAAGGTAATGCGTCTGCTTTAGTAAAAGGTATATGGAAAAAAAAAAAAAAAACTTTCAAGGCAATGATGATTTATAGTCCACTATCAGTAATTTCTTTCTCTAGGACTAGGTGTGTGTTTCTTAATATATCTATGTGTGTGAATGATCATACATATACAGAGAGAGAAGGAGAAAGTGGAGCTCATACAGTTTTCTAAGAGGAACTGGTAATTTAAAATACTTGTTAGATAAAAATATGTGCCAATGCAGGTATCAGTTAGACAAATGAAACAACCAAAGGAACCATGGCTTCTTAACTTTAAAAAATAGCTTTAACTTTATCAAGATTTTAAGGTTCTAACAAGATGGTTATATTAATGTATGCGGTTTTAGTTATCTGTTTATGGTCTACCTCTCAAAGTAGAATGTAAGCAAGTTCACTCATTTTTTAAAATGGCTCCCTAATTCTCATAGTATGGATTGGATATAGCAGGATTTATTCAACTATTTTTTTCTTGATGGACATTAGGGTTTTATAAATTTTTGTCACTATGAAATGTTCATATTTGGTGTTCTGGACTATTATTTCTCTAAACTAGATTCCTATGAGGGGAATTTTGATTCAAAAGTATATGTATTATTTAATTTTGAGAAACACTGAAGATTAATTTTCAAAAATGTCCTAGCAGTTCACACACCCAATAATGTAAAAGTATCCATCTTCACCGTGAATTTCAGCATTGAATGTTATATCAATCTTTTAAACTTTTTGACTGTCAACGTTTAAAACAAAGGTAAGCAGTTTAGCCAACAGAACAAGTTTATTTGGGGATAGCAGAGGAATTGCAATTCAGGACATGCCGACTATGGGTGAACCACAGACGTGTCTGAAGAACAAAGTAGACGAATGTTCTTTCATAGAGGAAAGGAGGGAGTTGGGAGGGGCTGTTTGAATGAAAGTTCATTGGAGGAGAACAAGAGTTTAGGGTAGTGGCAGTTTCTCATTGGTTGAATGTGGCTGTGTCTCATTGTTTGGGCTATTGCTGGGCAAGGAGAAAATCTTGGGAGTGGTGGTACATGAGAGCTCCCCCTTCAGGGCTTCCCAACTCCATTTAAAATGAGGTTTTCTTTACTTATTTTCACACACCATATTGCAAAATACTATGGGTGAAAAATGGCATCTCCTGGTTATCATGTGCATTTTCCTGACTACTGGTAAATTTAAGTGTCTTTTTACATTGTTATCAATATTTACCTTCCTTCCTCTATGAAATGTCTGTGCACTTCCTTTAACTATGTTTTTTCCTTTTTTTCCCCAAGCTTTATTGAGGAGTAATTGACAAATATTGACTACTTTTCTATTGAGTTATATGTCTCTAATATTTTGAGGGGTGTTTTTGCACATATAGTAATCTTTAACATAGTAGTTTTTGTACCATATTTTCTTTTAGCCTACTTTTTATAACTTTTTTAAAACAAAAGTTTGCTGTTAGCAAAGTATTATGTGCCCAAAGTTAAACCTCAAATAATACTAAAACTATTTTTATGAAATTCAGCTGTTCCCTGCCCCACCTTTTCACACTTTTTTTCTTGCTATTGCAAAGCAACTACTTTCAATTTTTACCATTTTTTAGGTTTTTAAAAAGTATGAGTCTAATGCACTTACATTGCTTTTTTTTAGTTATACATTTTCTATTGATTTCCTGTTACAGTTCCTAAGAATTTCATTCTCAATTATTAATGTTTACCTTACTTTGTCTACGTAAATATTGCTCATTGTTGACTCAAGTTGTGTGTGATGATTGTTTCCTTTGACTTACAAATGTTTGTTTTACATGGATTTAATAATTATACCTTTTAAAAAAGTTTTATATTTTATATAACTCGTTATTTTTTCCTATATATTTTACCTGATTTCTTACATATGCATAAGCAGTTTTTCCACAAAAAGTTCCAAAGATTCAGTCAGTTTATTCATCTTATGGAGACCACCCACTCCTGTTCTAATCTATACTCATATTTCTGAGTCCTCAATTTACTTTATGCTACTCTCCATGTTTCCTGAATCCCATTTCTTCCTT
The DNA here is from genome assembly GCF_963455315.2 of Globicephala melas. Classification (NCBI taxonomy): domain Eukaryota; kingdom Metazoa; phylum Chordata; class Mammalia; order Artiodactyla; family Delphinidae; genus Globicephala; species Globicephala melas. Next base: position 102,441,349 of record NC_083314.1, read on the forward strand.
TCTTGGTTGAGCTCTTATTTTCCTAAAACCAATCCTCCAGAAAGCTCCACAGAAAGGGTGTATAGTAGGTACATTTTTAGAATTCTTATTGATTTAAATTTTCTAGCTTAAAAGTTATTTCTCTTCAAAAATTTGAGGCATTTCTCCTTGCTTTTTATCATTTAAATGCTGCTATTGAGAAATATGTTTTTCAGGCAGAAAGAAAGGAAAAGCAGGAAAGTGCAATGTCTATATCAAGAAGCAAAGCTTTTTCAGAAATTCTCAGATTACTTCTCACTGACCAGATCTATGTCAAATGGCCTCCCCTAGGTGTAAGGAAATGTACAGAGGCAAGTCTTAAATTGGGCACATTTCCGCCTAAATGATATCAGGATTCTGTGAGTAAGAACAAAAATAGGATTGGATATTAGATAGGCAGTGAACAATGTCTGCTGAATTTGGTTTTGATATATATTTTTTTCACTTATTATTTGACATTTAAGGTTGTATTTAATTTATTTGCTTACAAATAATTTCTTTGCTGTGCATTATTTGTATGCACATATGTGTATTTGTATACACATATTTGTATACACATTATTTACATACACATATGCATTTGTAATATGCAAAATATGCATATTACGTTATTTGTAATGCAAAAAATGCATTACAAATAATGTAATAATTTATTACATTTGAAATAAAATCCCAGAAATGAGATTATTGTTCAAAAAGTACATTTTATTTCACCTTCTGTTGCTAAATTCTTTCAAGTTTTCCAGTGTCAACTCCATGAAGTTTCCTATTCCCTCAAGTTTTACCAATGCACAGTTTTATCATTAAAATAAATTCTGATTTGATAGGTATATAATGGGGTATCATTTAAACTTACTTCTTTGATTACTAATGAGGTAAAACATTTTTATTGTTTCTCTTTTTATTTTTCATATGAAATTTTATTTTGTCAGCTGTTTATTCATATTTTGGGGCCATTTTCCTATTAGAAGGTTCATCTTTTTCTTAGTGATTTAAAACCCTTTATAATCACACGTATATTTTACTCTTCCCAGCAGCAGTTGTCTTTGGATTTGGATTGATAGTCAAGCTCAGAGACTCAGTATCAGGTTTACTTAGGTTTGAAAAAGATCTGGGACAGGTCTGTTCAGCATGCAGAGTGACAGCAGAGTGGAAGTGGCATGAGTCTCTGGCAGAGTTTCCAACATCCACAAATCATTCTGCACTGTGGACTTCCATGGTTACTATAAAAGAGGCGGCCTGGGTGAGGACTCTCAGTTCAAAGACACCATCAGCTCTCGGACCCATCCAGTCTTTTTTACCTTGCTAGTTTATGGCTTTCTCAGTGGTAGGTACATCCTTTGATGTAGCTGCATCTCATCAATTAATTAATTAATGACCAAACTCAACAACAAGGTGCAGCCATCCAGTGAGTAGAGCATAACCTCAGCAGGACTCTCATTTAACTTGTATGGGATATACATTCTTTGAATTACTGTTGCAGGGAGAACTTGGCCAGAGGTCAAGTCTTTAGGCATCTCTGAGGCTAGAACAAAGGTCGGCAAACTAAGGCCCACAGGCCAAATCTGTGCCCTTACCTAGTTTTGTAAATAAAGTCTTATTGGAACACAGCTACACCCATTAGTTTATATTGTCTGTGGTAGCTTTCATGGTACAATTGCAGAGTAGTTATGACAGAGACTTTTGAACCACAAAGACTGAAATATTAACTAAATAGCCCTTTACAGAAAAAATTTTGCTGACATTGGAGCTAGAAGAAAGGCCACAACTCAGCTGTTAATCCTTTCCTTCCAACAGATGGAGTATTAATCCAAGCTCTCCATGCTGCAAACGTTTTCCCATGTTTTCATTTGTATTTTTATGATTATATGGTATGGAAGTATAGATATTTAAAATGTTTATTAAGTGTAGTTTGTCCTATTTATTTGTTTGTTTCTTTGTTTTCATTGATTTTATACTTAGAAAATTTATCAACATATAAAATTGAGGTACATCGTAACATATTTCTTCTATTTCCTCTTGTTCATTTACTTATTTTTATTTTATAAAATTTGGTGTTTATTTTGGTGTATGGCAAGTCATAATTATCTTTAGCTTATTTTTCACTAAATGATTTATCAATTGTCCTAGGACAATTGATGACTAATTCATATTTTCCCATTAATTGAATATTATAGCCTAACTATCCACCATATTCACACACATGCCCACATACACTGGCTTCCTATTTTGCTCCATTGTTCTTTCTGTTTCTTCTTGTAACAAAACCATACTGTTAAAGTTACTGATTTTTATTATATGTGTTAATTTTACTAATATATATTATTGCCCTTTTCTTCTTTTTACATTTCCTTAGCTATTCTCGCTACTTTATTTTTATAGGTAAAATTTGGAATCATTTTTTTTTATAATTCCAAAAGTCAATCAAAGGAATTTTTATTGGAATTACATTTTATTCATGATTTATAGAATTTATACAAGAAAAAAGATTTGTTATAATTATATTATATATGTTTCATTCAGGCTAAATAAAAGATTAGGAAAGATATTCAAAATGACAAAATTACGTCTCTATGCATTTTCTACATTATATACCACCATAATATTTTGTACCTAAATATGAAAAACACATATCTTATATGTTTATTATTCATTTGAGGGTTATTTATTAATTTTAACGGGAAGTAACTGGTACAGACTAATTGCCCTCTAAATTTTTACTGAATGAATGAACAGTAAATATATTCAAAATATCTAGTATACAATTACTACAAATAAAATTAATCTGTACATTATTTTAAGAAGAGTTGACTTAATACCTAGACACTAATCAAAGAACACCAAATATCTAAAAGTTATTAGAGAAAGTCCCAGAAATTTAAAATGTGAAATAACATCTATCGGAACTCCCGATCTATATCTAATTCGAAATATATCTTTGGTATGTTCTCATATATGTAATCAAACATTGAAAGTATATATACCTGGGCTCTATTGGCATTTACACTTCATTGTGTTAATGTCCATATTTACACTCAGAATTTGAAATAATTATATTTCTATTCTTTCTCCCTAAACTGCATTGTTCATCATTAGAATATTTTATTACAACTTCGACTTTGTCATTTCAGTGACCTGTGATCAATATTTAACATCTGTTCAGAAATTCAGTATCTTTTTTTTAGATTTGTGAACTATAATTGATATACAAAAAATTGCACACATTTAGTTTTTACATTTCGATCAGTTTGGACATATGCATGCACCCATGAGTGATACTATCATCACAACCGAGACACTAAACATATTCATCACCTCCAGAAATTTCCTTGGTTTTTTGTGGGTTTTTATTTTTTGGTAAGAATGCTTAACAAGAGATTTATCCTCAACATCTTTTAAAGTGCACAATACCATATTGTTTTAACTATAGGTACAGTTTTTTACAGCAGACCTCTAAAACTTACTCATCTTGTATACCCATCACTAATAATCAGGGAAATTTGGACCTAAACCACAAGTAGATATTACCTCACACCTGTTAGGCTGGCTGTTATTAAAAAAACAAAAACATGTAACTGTTGGTGAGGATGTGGAAAAAATGGAACCCTTATACACTGTTGGGTGGGAATGTGGAACTGTACAGTTGCTGTGAAAACAGTATGGAGGTTCCTCAAAATATTAAAAACAGAACTACTATAAGGTCCAAAAATCCCATTTCTGGATATATACGCAAAACAGTTGAAATCAGGATTGCAAAGGGATATCTGTGCCCCACACGTTCATTGCAACATTATCCACAATAGTCAAGATATGAAAACAATCCATATGTCCATTGACAGATGAATGGATAAAGAAAATGTAGTATATACATGCGATGAAATATTAGCCTTGAAAAAGAAGAAAATTCTGCCATTTGTAACAACATAGATGAACCTAGAGGACATTGCGATAAGTGAAATAAACCAGTCACAGGAGGACAAATACCGCATGATTCCACTTATGTGAGTTATCTAAAATAGTTAACTCATAGAAGCAGAGTGTAGAATGGTGGTTGCCAGGGACTGGGGGGAGAGGGAAAATGGGGAATTATTTCTCAAAAATTCAGTATTTTAATGATTTAGGGAACATTTTATCCTATTTTCTTCTCTTTTTAAGGCTATGTGAGCTAACAAGATTTGGGTAAATGTTGGGGTTTGTGATAAAACTTCTAAATCTCACCCTTAAAAATGGATGTTTATTGAAAATAGTTAACCACAAAAATGCAAAATATTAGCTGGAAGAGGATTTGCGGGTTTATTTGCTGTCATCTGCCTGTTCCATCGTTATCAATTAGTATCCATACCAATAGGTATGTTAGTTTTGTTTTGGTTGCAGCAACTTAAGTCTAAGTGAGAAGTATATAATGGGATGTCCTACAGGATCCCAAAGACAAGAAATCAGTTCGCCTAAGGAAAAAATGTAATTAAAAATTGCAACCATGTCTGGACTCTCTTTAAAATGCTTGCCCCCAAATCAATCTAAAGTTGTGTATAGGGCTCCCACAACCAGGTGGATGAAGGAGAGAAAAGACAGTTCTCAGAAAAGAAGCGCTGGGTAGATAATCTAGTAGGTGTCTACTACATTATTCTCAAATACTTCAGTTAAGAGGAACTCTCTAGAGACAAATAATTGCCTCCTTAAACAGCTTTGGACATTAGAAAGCATAGTTGAAATGCTTTTGAATAGTTTCTAATTATTGTGCAAGTTATTGCTTCTTAAGGTAATTTGAGAAAAAGTCTAAACCTCCTTTATATAACTGTCCTTCAGATAAATGATCAAAACTTTTATATATCTCTTGTTTTACCTTATCTAAGCTAAATGTACTTACTTTTTTGAATTACTCCTCATATGATATCATTTTAAGTCTCTTAACCAATTTTTGTTGTTGTTATTTTTTAATGAAAGTGTTCAGTTGCCCCAAACTGGAAGCAGTACTCTGAACATCTCTGAAAAGAGTGGGACAGTCACATACCTTTTTCTAATACAAATTTACTGTTAATATATTCACTACTTTTTTGTGTGTAGCCTCCTTTTTCTTTATAGCCATGTTGAAATAAAAGCAGCATAGTATTTTATTTTTTTTCCATTGATGAACTATGCCTTTTCTATCTTGTACTTGTGTATTTGGAGTGTTAGATCCAAAATATAATTACTCATTACATGCTGTTTTGCTAAATTAAGTCTATCATTCCAGCCCATCAACATCTCTTTGGAATTTGATTCTGTATCCAATATATTGGTCTCCCTTTCTGACTCTAGCTTTTTTATTTTTTTTGTCCTGTCTTGGGACTGTCTACCTTAGTCTTTATGATCTCCCTTAAAACATATTGAAGGTAGAGGCAGTGTAATTTGCGACTGTTGGGGAAACTTTATTGATCTCATTATACACATTTGCAGAAGTGAAGTAGGCATCTCAAGCTTTGTACAAAGTTTTTTTAAAAAAGAAAACACAAAAATACACATAGCCATAAGAGAAATGACACTACAGTCTACATAGACTCTGAAAATCTCCACCATACACTGAGAGAGAAAGGATGTGTAAAAGGCAAGTATATATAGTGGACTATTACTCAGCCATAAAAAGAAACAAAATTGAGTTATTTGTAGTGAGGTGGATGGACCTAGAGTCCGTCATACAGAGTGAAGTAAGTCAGAAAGAGAAAAACAAATACTGTATGCTAACACATATATATGGAATCTAAAAAAAAGGTCCTGAAGAACCTAGGGGCAGGGCAGGAATAAAGATGCAGATGTAGAGAATGGACTTGAGGACACAGGGAGTGGGAAGGGTAAGCTGGGATGAAGTGAGAGAGTGACATGGACATATATACACTACCAAATGTAAAATAGATAGCTAGTGGGAAGCAGCCGCATAGCACAGGGAGATCAACTCCGTGCTTTGTGACCACCTAGAGGGGTGGGATAGGGAGGGTGGGAGGGAGACGCAAGGTGGAGGAGATATGGGGATATATGTATATGTATAGCTAATTCACTTTGTTATAAAACAGAAACTAACACACCATTGTAAAGCAATTATACTCCAATAAAGATGTTAAAAAAAAAAAGGGGGTATGTATGACCTAGATCTTTGCCACATTGTAGCACTCACAATCTCCAGCTTAAATTCTTTCTCTTTACCAGGACAAGCAGTGTGGCATGTTATCAGGAGAACTAATTCAGAAATTTTATAATCCTTTTGTGGATCCAATTGTGTCAGCTAACATGTGCAGCTTCAGTAAATTAGCAGAAGCCCTCCTGAAGACCAGAGTTCTCCCAGTATCTTTGTGCAGGTGTACTACTCTGAGCGATGCACAACCTCCCCAATATCCAGTATCAATTCACCAAAATAAGGTTGACATCAATATTATATCATATATATTGGAACTAGAGGGAGGGTAAAGAATGTTAATGCACAGAAGACCATTGAACTATAATAAATGTTTATATTTTATCACATACTGTTCCAAGTACTTTACATGTACCTTGTTTTACCTTATCCAAGGTAACTTTTTGAAATGTTATCTTTAACTGTCTTCATGTTACCAATGAGGAAAATGAAGTAGAAAGAGGTTGTGACTTGTCTAGGTGCCACAGCTAGTATGATGAAAGAATTAGGATGTGAACTAGGTAGTTTGACTTTATTATTTTTAACCAATACACCATACTGCCTCTTTGTATTAAAAAAAAAAAAAAAAGCCTCTGAAAATGCCAGGGGAATGGGTGCAGTAGGTTTATGGTAATCAGTATTGACCTATGTCTCTTAATCTGGTCTCTTAGTCCATTGGAGTAATTTCTTCTAATTCCCCTCAATACCATCGGCACATTTAATAAATATGATCTCTCTATATCTGTATTCAGGTCTTTATGTGGCTACCGTCAGTTATTTGTAAAAATGATGAACATGACTTGGCTGAAAGTGGAGCCCTTTTGTTCAATATTAGAAATCCTTTTCCATGTGAATAAGCAATTATTTAAGTTTGTTTTTTTTTTTTTTTTTTTTCCCTAACTCATATCCTTCATCTTATCTAAGGGAACAATCAGATACCTTACTTGCTGTGGTTCAGGTACTTGGGATCTTCCACATTTGTCTATATATTAGATTTGTAACCATTTCAAAAAAGAAATAAGATTATTTTGAAATTACTCCCATTACAAAATTGATCCAAGACATTGCAATCCAATTATAAGATCATTATATGGTGCTGTGGTTAGTATCTACAGTCTAAGTTGTGAACTGTTAGTAGAACTTAATTTTGTTATAGAAGCAGAAATTTATCAATATGTTAATGAATGAAATTCAACATTCTCTTGTTTATAACTAGTATGAAACTGTGTTGCCTGTAACTACTGTTTTACTTTTGCTACCGGAAAATCAGAAATAATAATACTATTTTTTAAAAAATCAACCACAGCCAAAAAAGTTTGTGAGGAAATAGTGGCATTTTATTTGTGTCCTTTGTCTTTGCGATTGGAACTTCCCCTTAGGGCTATTTTATCACACAAATTGTACATCTGTAGGCCTGCAGTGTATAAATTACTCATTCTTTAGCCTTTGGTAATCAGAACCGTGAGGTTTTATTATGTTTACATATATCAGATAAAAGGCTTCTGGAGATCTATGATGTTTGTGTAACCCTCACCTAAATTTGAAAATAATTATATGTAGTGCTATGAAACATTACAGATGTTAGCAGTGCATTTTATTCCTAATGAGGTTGATATATTAAAAGGCCGTTCCTTTGTATCATTTTTGCAAGGACAAGTCCAACTAGTAAACATTGGTGCTGACTCTCCACAGAGGGCCGTAAGGACCATGGAGCCAGCTCTGACTAATCTTGGAGTTTCCTGAAAACTTGTCAAAGTGGCCATTTAAAAAAATATTTTGGAAAGTATTCCTCTATACATTTATATTTTGGAATCAGTTATATATTGACCAGCTGTATTTCGTATTGCTGCTTACTGTCAAGCAGCTTAAATGTCTTAAGCCTACTAAACCTTAAGAAACAGGATCATCTTTATCTAATTATTTGTGTTTCACCCTGTAAAGCTTTGTAGGAAAATCAAAATGGTGCTTTCCCTCATCCCCATCCTTTGCTTTGCTCTTTAATCTGACCCTTTACACTTAGGACAAGGGGTCTGGAAACTATGGCCCACTGGCCAAATCTGGCCTTCTGCCTGTTTTTATACAGTCCATGAACTGAGAATGATTTTTACATTTTTAAATGTTTGGGGGAAAAAAAAAATCAAAGGAAGGATAATATTGTAAGTAGTGAAAATTATATGAAATGTATGTAAGTAGCAGCAAGAAATGAAATTCAGTGTCCATAAATATATTTTCATCGGAACACAGATTGCTTTGTCATTACATTTTGTCTATGACTGCTTTCATATGACAATGGCAGAATTGAGTAGTTGTGACAGAGATCACATTGCCCGCAAAGCCTGAAATATTTATTACCTGGCTCTTTACAATAGAAGTTTACCGACCTCTGCTCTGGACAATCTTCCTGTCCTTTGTAAGATTTTAAGCTTTCTCTCTGGACAGATTTTTCTTCTTTCTGTACTCCAGAGAGATATTTTTCAGTGCCCTCCTGTCCACTGTGAGTTCAAACATCCCTAAAGCATTGGGATATAGTAAGAAAGTAGGAAAATATTTTATTTTTGCAAATTATTTATTTGGAGATGACTGGTCAAATGTTTGCTCTTATTGATATGTATAAGATAAAAAATTTTAAAGACCACTGCCATATATGTATATCATAATCTGTTTTCTATAAAATATTAAAGTGTGCAGGGTATTAATTGGCAATATGTGAGAAAAAGTTTCAGAGTCCTGTGGGTTTGTGAGATAATGGATTATGGAAAGGTTGACAGATAGGTTTAGTACTGGATGTCTTATGGCCTTTCATATGCTTAGGGTGCATTGTTAATCACCAAGAGGAGCTATAACTTTGATGTTTTCCCAAGGTGGTATGGTCAAAGAACTTCCCATCCATACCCAAATATCCCAGCAAGCACCCTTGGGAAATGTTTCATTTCACAGGACATTTAAGAGCATTAAATTTTATTGTATATGTGAAAGCACCGAAGATGTTGTAGAGCACTATACAAATATGAGGTATCGTTTGGAGGGGCTTTTACCAGTCTTGGCACCTGGACAAGCATTTAAGTGACTGAATTAATTGCTACTTAAAATATATTCATTGTTATTATTATAGTTATTTAATTAATTAATTTTGAATATACTTAAAGTCAGAACATGATTACAGCCCAAAGGAAAACTGAGCACTGGATTGTTCCTTCTAACCATCTAATGATCTCTAAGGCTACTTCAGCAAGCTAGTGGTAGACTCTCAAATTAGTATTTTAGTCAGTGATGGAAGCTTTTGATTATAACATCTCTACCAGGAATCAGTTTATTTTTAGGTCAACCTGTAAGAATAGTTTGTGGTTATATCCAGCATTTGCATCTGCCCACCACTTTGCTGTTATGATTTTGATTGTACCATTTTCAGAATTAATAACTATTATGATTAAAGTAATTCATTAAGTAATTTAAATGGTGAAATTCTACAGTTCATGCTGTCTTCTGAAGGATGAGTGGACAAGAAAGTATATTATCTCAGAATACTAGGTTTGAACCAACTGACAAAGCCATCTCTAGGGGAAGAAAAAGTTTTCCTGGACCCTTGTAGGGTCCCTGGCTGGGTCCCTGGCTGGGTTCTGAAAGTTAAACTGACAAAGACAGATTAAGAGACGAAAAGCATACACATTTTGTTGAGTTTTTACATGTACACAGAATACTTCACAAGAGAATGAAGACCCAAAGAAGTGGCCAGAGCAGGAAGATTTAATACGTTTTAGACAAAGAAACAATAAATTTGTGAAGAATGGACAAGACAAAGCAGTTTGGACTAGGGGGTAGTAAGTGGTGAAGAAATAACTAGGAAGTTATGGGTGAGTTTAACAAGGTTTGTTTGTACAGATTTCTTGGCCCCCAATTCCCCATCTCTGATATAAGAATGTCTCCCTCCTCCAGGTACAGGAAGGGTACTTTTCACATGAAAGTTGTATAACATGTTTCAGGAGAAAAGGGTGAGAGGAATGAGGTCAGCGTGACCTTTCTGCTTCTGCCATTTTAAACAATTTCTTCAGCTTAAGGTGTTAAATACGCCAACGTGCCATATTTTGGGGTAGCATGTCCCTGAAACCCATCAAAGCAAAGACTTTGCCATTCAATTTTCTTTTTTACAATAATGCCTAAAAAGTGGTCCTGATAATTAAAATAGAATGCTACTATGAATAACACATTCTGAATTTCAGAATTCTCAGTTTCTTTGTTTGCTTGGTTATTTGTTCTTGTTTTATTTTATTCTAATTTGTAAAGCCTTTCCCTATGAAGCCGTATCGACCACCTTTTAAGTGTAACATGAATGATTATTACTTATGAAACTAAAAAAAAAAAAAACAACTTGAAAAAACTAGAGGACACAGGAAGTTTTTCAAATGTCCTTCAGTTTACTTGTTTGCATTTCCTCAGAAGAGACTGGTACAAAGCAGTTTGGAGTTTATAATAGCTGTGAAAGCATTTATTGTTCCAAGGCTAATTTTAACCTGTGATAAAGATTGCTTTTTGTATTCAATTGAATGTGATATCCAGTAATTGTTTGTCAAGGCTAAGTGCTGTAGGACATAATACATTTTTTTAAATTGTGTTTTGTAATTGTAATGCAAGCATCTTTACGGCCTAATATATGAAAGAATGTTATTGAGTTGGGGTGTTAGAATTATGAAAAAATAGACTTTAAACTTTATTATTTCAATTATTAAATCTCATGGCTGCTTAACTTACATTTAGGGGAGTTTGACTTTGTATATTTGCTCAGATGAATGATTTTTTGTTAGCTGATTGGTTTCACAGATTCTTGGCAGAAATAAACTTCTTTTTTTCTCCCTCATATTGCATCTTCTTATTTTAGTCAGTAGAATATTGCTGGGGAGGATTCCCTAAGATAGCCACAGCATGTGGTTTTAATATGAGTTTGAGATTATCCCAAAATCACAAATTTGTGTCATGGATGGAAAATGTTCAGAGAGTAACATTTCTAATCTGGAAGATTTGCATGTTGAATGTTTTATAGTTTTAGGATAAATGACGTTTTGCTATCCTAATCAGTGGTGGCTGAAACTGATGGTAGGGATCATGCCATACAACCTCATTATTTTCTTAGAGGGACACCAGAACCAGTATTCTCTAAAATATACAGGGCTCTATATCAACAGAGGTGTTAAGGTTGAGGAAGAACACAACAGTCTTAGGGTTTTAGATGGCTTACTCTAGAATACTTCCACCATGAGGTCTGCATCCTATCAGTTTTTCTTTTTCCTGCTTGATATATTTTTTTGTTTTACTTTTTTTAAAACCATGAAACATAGCATGCATACCAAAAAAGTATGTGTAATTTAGATATATAGTTTAAGTAATAATAAAATGAGTTTATTATTTCTCATTTCACAAGTTAAGATGTAGAATATAAGACATTTCTGTACCTTTGACTCTATGCACCCCTCCTCAGTTGCATTCCTTTCTCTTTCCTCTAGAGGTAGTAACTTAGATTTTGGAATAATCACTTTCTTACTTTTGTTTATGTTTTGCCACATATGAATCCCTAAATAGTATATTTAGTTTTGCCTGTTTTAATACTTTATATAAGTATGACCACACAGTTTATATTGTTATGCTTTTCACTTATTGTTTAATCTTCTGTTTCTCGCATTTATTTTAGTTGAATTAGCATTAGTTCATTCATTGTCACTGCCATATACTATTTGCTCATCATTCCTTTTATTTGAAAATGTCTTTATTTTATCCTCATTCTTTTTTTTATGTTTTATTTATTTATTGATTTATTTTTAATTTGGGATCCTCATTGTGGTGGCTTCTCTTGTTGCAGATCACAGGCTCTAGGCACGCAGGCTTCAGTAGTTGCAGCATGCGGGCACAGTAGTTGTGGCACGTGGGCCCTAGAGTGTGTGGGCTTCAGTAGTTGTGGCACATGAGCTCAGTAGTTGTGGCACATGGGCTCTAGGGCACATGGTCTTCAGCAGTTGTGGTGCGCGGGCTCAGTAGTTGTGGCTCATGGGCTCTAGAGCGCAGGCTCAGTAGTTGTGATGCATGGGCTTAGTTGCTCCGCGGCATGTGGGATCTTCCCAAACAGGGATCGAACCGTGTCCCCTGTATTGACAGGCGGATTCTTAACCACTGTGCCACCAGGGAAGTCCCTATCCTCATTTTTGAGTTATAATTTTGAAGGTATACAGTTATTCTCAGTCAATATTTCTTCTTTATAGAAAATAGATTACTCTCTTTTGACTTCCACTGGCACTGTCAAGAAGTTCACTATCAATCTGCTTTTCCTTGTAGGTAGTCTTTTTAACTTTGGTTCCTTTTTAAGTCTTCTCTTTGCTTTTAGTGCTTTATTTACTACAAGGTACTAATTTTATTTATTTATTTATGAAGTAAAATTGACTTACAATATTATATTAGTTACAGGTGTACCATGTACTGATTCAATATTTTTATACATTATGGAATGATCATCGTGATAAATCTAGTTACCATATGTCACCATACAAAGTTATATTATTGACTGTATCCCCTACGCTGTACATTACATATCTGTGTCTTATCTATTTTATGACTGAAAATTTGTACCTCTTAATCCCCTTCCCCTATTTTGCCCATCTCCCTATACCGCTTGCCTCTGGCAACCACCAGTCTATTCTCTGTATCTGTGAGTCTGTTTCTTTTGTGTTGTTTCTTGTTTTTTAGATTTGACAAGTAAGTGAAATCATGCAGTATTTCTCTTTCTCTGTATGACATTTCACTTAGTATAGTGCCCTCTAGGTGCATCCGTCTTGTTGCAAATGGCAAATTCATTCTTTTTTATGGCTGAGTAATATTTCATTGTATATACATGTCATGTCTTCTTTATCTATTCCTCCATCAGTGGATACTTAGGTTGCTTCCATAACTTTGCTATTGCAAATAAAGCTGCAGTGAACAGTGGGCTACATATATCTTTTTGAATTAGTGTTTTTGTTTTCTTTGGTTAAATATCCAGAAATTGCTGGGTCATATGATAGTTCTATTTTTAATTTTATGAGGAACTTATATATTGTTTTGTGGTTGTACCAATCTACATTCCCACCAACAGTGCATGAGCGTTCCCTTTTCTTCACATCTTCAGCAATGCTTGTTATTATTGTGTTTTTGATAATAGTCATTCTGACAGGTATGGGGTGATATGCCATTGTGGTTTTGATTCGCATTTCTCTGATGATTAGTGATGTTGAGCATCTTTTCATGTGTCTGTTGGCCATCCATACACCTTCTTTGGAAAGTGTCTATTCAAATCCTCTGCCCGTTTTTTAATCAGGTTTGTTTTTTGTAATTGAATTGTATGAGTTCTTTATGTATTTTGGATATTAATCTCTTATTGGATGGGCCATTTGCAAATGTCTTCTCCCATTCAGTAGACTGCTTTTTGTTTTCTTGATGGTTTCTTTCACTGTGCAAAACTTTTTAGTTTGATGTAGTCCCATTTGTTTATTTTTACTTTTGTTGCCCTTCCCTGAGGAGACAGATCCAGAAAAATATTGCTAAGACCAGTGTCAAAGAGCTTACTGCGTATGTTTTCTTCTAGAAGTTTAATGGTTTCAGATCTTATTTAAGTCTTTAATCCATTTTGAGTCTATTTTTTGTATGGTATAAGATAATAAGTCTAGTGTCACTATTTTGCATGTAGTTGTCCAGCTTTCCCAACATCATTTATTGAAGGGACTGTGTTTTCCCCATTGTATATTCTTGCCTTCTTTGTTGTAGATTAATTGACCATGTAGGTGTGGGTTTATTTCTGGGCTCTCTATTCTTTTCCATTGATCTGATGTGTTTTCCTTGAGTTTTTTGGTGTCCCTGGATCTGAAGACTGACATCTTTCATTAATTCTATTAAATCTCTGACAATATATATTGAAATACTTTCTCTTCTGATTGTCCCCATTATCTTCTTGTGAACTCCAGTTAGGTTTCTCCTTTAATTCTCAATCTGTGTTTCATGTCTCTTTACCTCCATCTCATTTGTCTGTGCTACCTTTCAGGTAATTTTCCCAGATATATCATCAGATTGACTACTTCTCTTCATCTATGTCTAATCTCTTATTTACCCCCAACTATTAAGATTCTTTTTTTCCCCAATTATTACTTTTTTTTTCTAGAAATTCTTTTTTTTATATTTAAAATTTTTATGGTAAGTTTTGAATTTCTTATACTTTCATTATACATTCAAGCCTCTCTTTTATTTTTCAAACGTACTAAACTTTTACACTCCATATTTGAAAATCTCAGTATCTGTGGGGGATTTTTATTTTGCTTTGTTTTGTAGATTTGATTTTATAGCTTTTTCTTCCTACTGACTTTCATTTATGATGCCTTTTTTCCCCTCATTTGATTAGTAGAAATCTATTGTGAACTCACATCCCTGGGGTAAAATTTCCTCCAGAGAGATTTTGACACTGCTTCTATTAATTATCTGAAGACACTATGGCCAAGAGCCTTTTTTTTTTTTTTTTCCGGTACTCGGGCCTCTCACTGTTGTGGCCTCTCCCGTTGCGGAGCACAGGCTCCGGATGCGCAGGCTCAGTGGCCATGGCTCACGGGCCCAGCCGCTCCGCGGCATGTGGAATCGTCCCGGACGGGGACACGATCCTGTGTCCCCTGCATCAGCAGGCGGACTCTCAACCACTGCGCCACCAGGGAAGCCCCAAGAGCCATTTTTAAACCAAATTTTCAACTTGTGGTTTTGGGACCCGCACAAGTTTGTATTCTTAGGAGAGAGATTTTTTTTTCTCATCCAGTATTTAGGCTCAAATGGACACATACACATCATTACTCTGTAGCTGTTCTTTAGCTCAGAAAATGAGAGCATAACTTTTTGGAGGCTTCTTGTCACACGACCACCGTGCTTGTGCCCTGACTATGTGGCTCTCTCAGATGTTTCTAAGCCATTAGAACTCAGGCTGTAGGCCACCTGGGACTGGCAGAAACCTTGAGGGTAAATATCACTCTACAACTGGTTTGCCTTGTGGATCTCTGCTTGGTTGTCATTTCTGATCTCTGAGAAATTTCCTTATTTTGACACAGGTACAGCTGTGCATCTTTTGCTTTTGCTTTTTCATATCCTGTCAGGTATTTTTAAATGAACTATATTGTGAGGGCTTTCTCTCAATATCTTATTAATCATAATGCAAAGATGGAGAATTCCTGTCTGATTCTTTTAGATGTCCCCTTCCCTAAATAATAGCCATTTCATTTACAGTGGCTTCTCAAGTAAGACCACAGCATTTATACAAGTTTTATAAAAAGTAAAGTTTTTTTTTTTAACATTTATCATTTTCAATGAAAATCCTCCCCTGATACTTGAAGATGTTTAATAATTATTAGAACTGACTCATGCTTATACCTTCACAGCTGCTGTTTTGGGCCCTAAAAGATTTCCTCAAAGCATATCACATGATCATCTTATGAGCAGGCCAGCAGAAATTTCTAAGTTAATTACAGTTTGGCAGAGTATATCCAAAACCTCTTATCTGAACAGTGAACCCAATAATTTAATCAGTCTGTCTGCTGATTAATCACGTTCTAATCCATCTGATATCAGCACTGAAAAAGCTCTTCATCTGTTTCTTGTAAGACTTATCTCTGTGAATGCACAGCTGCTGTGAGCTATTGGTATTAATAACTTGAATAAGAGACAGAACACAATGGATTCTCAAAGCCTGCAGAAAGAAGTTTGAACTCTTTAAAACAGTCATTCAAGACTCTCTAATTTGACCTAACTCTATGCAATCTTCCCATCCTAATTTCCTGTCGAGTTCCCAGCTTCAGCCCATGCACAGTTGCCTGAACTTTCACTTCTACTTTGTCTCTAAAGTTGGTGAATTGATGAATGAATAAATATTTATCAAATATCACATGTCAGCCATGTGCTCTATTATGTCATGTAATATCCTACAACCTCTCTGTGATATAGTGAAGCCATTTTGATAGATGAAAAAGTCAAAGAGCAAATCAAATTACTTTTTAGTGTCCTGTGTGCAAAGTTATAAACTCCTTGAAAAGGGGGAAGAGAAAGACAAAAGGCTACAAATCTGTGACCCAGAATTTTACCAGTCAGACACGAATAAAATTCAAAAATTATATCTCCATATTTGTGCATTGTGAGAAACCATATCTTCTAGATGTCTGACACTATCCAGGAGGAGGAAGACAGTTGGCCCCAGGTGTGCACTAAGAGCATGTGAGTAAAATTCCTTCCTTGACATAGACATTCAGTCTATTTAGTTTCTGTTCATCATTTCCTTTTTAAGCCTAATCAGGTTCTAAATCGTTTCCCTAATTATTCTACTGCACAATGTGCTGTTGTTTGTTTGATTTTCCTCTTGCTCCCTCCACTGTCTTCCCTTCCTTACATAGGGTAGCCATTGGTCGGTTCTGTCCAGCCCAAGATTGAGATTAAGTGCACCCCAGGCCATTTGTGTTGACAGTCGTCAGCACACCAGCACACTGGAAATACAGAATTCCCAATGTGTTCTAAAACATGAGAAGGTTTCAAAGGGTTCTTAGGACTTTGATCTTGCAAAGTTTGGGGCCACAGGAATAAGAAATGGATTATCAAGGTTGATTCAAGACTATGGAAAGTTTAATTTCACTAAATGATAATAATTTTGTCTTTTTGCAGCCATTTTCCAAGTTAATGACACTTTATGAATGCCCATATCGTAATTTCTTCTTTCTAAGGTGAACCTGCATAGACTAGTCCTAGGTAGAAGACTTGTTTAAAAAGACTACTTGTTCAGCTCTCAGTTACTACATCTTTGTTTACATGAGCATCTGTGTGAATCCTGCTTAATTCTACCCTGCTAGATACAGTTAATTAGACAAACAGTGACTATCAAACCCAAGTTAAGCATGTCAGAGTCTCTGCCACAGGGGTTGGTGGGCCTGAGAGATTACAGGTTTTGGGGAGACACTATACATCTTGTAACTTGGGACCTGTCAACAGGCCTGTGTTCTATCATAAGAACTGAGACAGAGGAAGCCCTCTGTAGAAAGAGAAAAGAATGAAGAGATATGCAAATAGAAGCAGAGAAAAGAGACAGAGAAACATTCCTAACATTCTGGCATTATGTAATACATTTCTTTTCCTTAAAGCTCATATGCCACATCCCACTTTTAAAAGTTAAGTTGTTCAAGTTGATTTATTTTTCTTGCAACTAAAATTAGTACTAATTATTATCATATACATCAAATGTTAAATCACTAATAATTTTATTACTCATATCACATAAATACATCTAGATTCTAGTCTCGTCTCTAATGCTCACTAGAGCTGTGCAACAGTGGACAAGTCACTTTAATTTCTCTAAGACCTGGTTGTAGCATTAACTGCATGATGACAGAGTTGTGAAGATCAAATACATGATCTATGTGGAAGATCTGTGCTATACAAATCTAAATTACTATTGTTTCTGCATTTTCAACACCACTGTTTCTCTGATAAATTATTTTGTATTTGTAGGATAACGTTGGTAATCTTATTTACTGTGATTTCCATGTGGATAGACAGCTTTAAAGTTCCTGATGACAAATGGGTAAATTTTGTCACTAATTTAGGTTTTGTTTTTTTTTTGCGGTATGCGGGCCTTTCACTGTTGTGGCCTTTCCCGTTGCGGAGCACAGGCTCTGGACGCGTAGGCTCAGCAGCCATGGCTCACGGGCCCAGCCGCTCCGCGGCATGTGGGATCCTCCCGGACCAGGGCACGAACCCATGTCCCCTGCATCGGCAGGCAGACTCTCAACCACTGCGCCACCAGGGAAGCCCAAATTTAGGTTTTTGAGCACTATCATTGTATAAGATACTAAGATGGAAAATTGATGTATTAAGAAAAGATTCTCATCCTACCCATGTCACCCCTCCAAAACAACCAAGTGGAAATTATTCTGACCCTTATAAAATTTATTTTATGGAGTAATCAAATATTAATATACTTAGTTCATGAAGAAAATAAAATGTTAGAGGGTTCTTTCATAACAGTGGAGTTGCACTAGAAACTGGGCCACTGTTGAATTTTATTTTACTTTTTGCTATTACCAGGGTAACAGTATGCCAGATTTATAATGATGGAATCATATTATGTAACAGGATATTTGTTGTTAGATTTATCTGTAAAGTGAGTCTACTCTTTTATGGAATAATGAATACTTAAATCCCACTTATATAGAATATGATATATTTTAGAGGACGATCTTTCCTGCAGTGCATTACATTTTTGAAATTCTAGTTATTAAAACCAAATAATTAAAAGAATTTTGGATAAAAAACAACCAATTCACAGCAGAATCTTGGAAATTAAAAAGGAACAAATATCCCTAAGATTTAAGTTACAGGTTTTCAGGTAAACCAACAAACCTTTAGCGATAGCTTATAATAGTATTCACTATGCTAGCACAAAGCTCGTTAAACAGATTTCTCATTCTACCATGTGTTTCTACAGTTCAGGAATAAAGGTTCTTTGAAACTGCATATCACTAATACTTTTAGAAAGCCTTTGTTGCCCCTCATCTCCAGTTTCTCCCCCAGCATCTATCTACTCCAAAAAGTAACAAAAGTAATTGTTTTAAATTATTCTCTTACTTATTTTTAATTTCATCACAGAAATATGTTTTAGGTATCATATTCTTTATTTTTTTACATCTTGCTCTTTTTCACTCAACAACATATTTTTAAAATTCATCTGTTGTAGTATAGTAGCTGTGGTTCACTGTGCAAATTTTATTTTTCATTTTCAGCTACCATTTTTAGACCCCAATTCTTTTCCTAGTTTCTTACCAAGTCATCTCTGCAAAGTTTCCTTTTCCTATTCATTGAGCCCATTGTGACTATCTTACTCCAGCAGTAACCATGGAAACAGCATGGTTTTTTTTTTTTAGGATAAGAGAGGTCAAGTAAATGAACTTAAACAAACAAATATAATCAGCCTATTTACCATTTCAGTCTCTTTACTAGTGCTGAAAAATCACTATCATCACTTCAAATGTTAAGAGGTCACTAGCACTCCATTTTATAATGGTAATTACAGAATCACATGAAGCAGTGATATCACCTAATGATTTCTTATAAATAAACATCAATTTTTTAAAATGTCTGAATATTGCGAATGTACTGAACACTAGAACTATGGTGATTCATCTTCTTTGTTATAGAGAATAAACTCTTATCTGTTCTAACTATTCTTGAATATGTTTATTTTGTTACATTAACTCCCTAAAGCAATGCTAATATGATTTAGCTGTTAAATATTAAAGCAAAATATCATCTTGTAAAATCATACTCAGATTCTAGTATTCCCAGGTCAAATGCTTTAGTAAGTTATTGCCCAATTATTGAAGCTCTAACTTTAATCAGATAACCAAGGATAATTTGTTATATCCAAGTTTTCATTCATCTTTCACTTAATTTAAAAAGTCTAAGTCTCAAGTCAGTGGAGAAGGTTTTTGACAAAGTAGTGGTAAATATGACTGAATTTGGGAAACAAAACCTAGAATAAAATTTATATTATTGATTTATCACTGGATGACCATATTGGAATTTTGGCACTTTAGTTGAATTTGGAATATGCTGAACTTTTTAATTGCTGTGATGGTAACAATTTACTCATGGATAGTTGACAAGTTATACACAATAGGTGGCTGTAATCTGGGCCATTATTAAGGATCTTTTTCTTTGCTTAAGGAGAGAGAAAACTGACCTGTATAGAGAGGCGCTACCTGTCATAAATCAACATAAATGAGTAAACAATCCCTGTCATACAGTAGATAAAACTTCCCTTTGATTTGCCTTGTACTTCCTGTTGGATCTTGGTTAAAGAAATCATTGATAATCCTCCCAAAGTATATTTACAGTTTAACATTGGATTATAGAAGAGGAAATAAAACAATCCCAACATTAACAATAAATTTAACTCACAGTACACAAAATCTCTAGTGGAAGAATTTGAGGTTTTAAGGTATCACTGAGGGGAAACATTTGAAGAAAGAAGCATTGACTTGACTGTCCTCCAATTAAATGTTGTCATCTTATTGACCCTTTTGGCTGTTGTGAGTTCTTGGCCGAATTGTTATTAGGAGGAATACTGTAAAATAGCATATGGCTTAAAATTCCTGGACTACTGAGATTTTCCTTATTCAGTATAGCTGTGATTCTTCCACTCATCTTTTTTGTTTTATGATATTAAAAAGATATCTACACATTCTATGAAGATATGGGCACAGCCTAGGGCACAGATATAAGAGGCAACTATAGTTGGTTAAGGTCCTGATAGGAAGAAATCATCTTATCAGGACTTTAACCTAAGAAATCTCTTAACCCAAGAAGTCCTCTAGGTGGCCATCGACCAGGTTAGGAATTCTTATCCACTTGAACTGGAAAAGCATAAGAGTTGGTTTATATCTGAATGGGGCCATTCTATTTGCATCCTAGAGATCAGATAAATCCAGCAACTTAAGGTCAACAGTCAGAAAGGTCTTAGAAGCTACAGGGTGATCAAGTTCAAATATGCTTTCTGTCATCAAAGATCTACAGTAGGCTAGGATGGGGAGAAGTGGAATAATGGGCAATCTGCATCACTGCATGCTGGTATCGGGATCTAGCCATAGTGTGGGGTGGGGGACTGTATTCAAAGAAGGTGTCCCTGACGGATCAGGGGAAGCAAGTGAATGGTCTGGTAGGAAAGGATTTAAGCAAAGAACGAGTTCCTGAAGTTTGACTATAAGCCCAAACTCATTTGCTTGTTCAGCAACAGAATGAGGCCAGCAACAAATACCTTATAGTTCCTGCCTCAGGACAAGACCTATTCTAGTGCCTAGGGTTCTAGTTTAGGTTCCTTCATAAACATTATTTGAAACAACAAGGACCTACTGTATAGCCCAGGGAAGTATATTCAGTATCTTGCAATAACCTATGATGGAAAAGAATCTGGAAAAGTATATATACATATATATGTATATGTGTGTATATATATGTATATATGTATATGTGTATATATATATGTATATGTATATATCTGAATCACTTAGCTCTACACCCAAAACTAACACAACATTGTAAATCAACTGTACTTCAATTGAAAAAAAAAGAAAGAAAGAAAAATGCATTATATGAGCACTTACTAAAGGCGAGGCTAGAAGATGGACATGTAATAGTAAACAAGATATAGTTCCTCCTCTTCAAAAGTTTACACTCTACTGAAAAGTACTGACAAGAAAAAAAAAAAAAAAAAAGTACTGACAAGAATATAGACAATCAATGATACAGAGTGTAAAGAGTACCAAATGGGGAATGGTACTCTTTTTTTTTTTTGCGGTACTCAGGCCTCTCACTGTTGTGGCCTCTCCCGTTGCGGAACACAGGCTCCGGACACGCAGGCTCAGCGGCCATGGCTCACGGGGCCAGCTGCTCCGTGGCATGTGGGATCTTCCCGGACCGGGGCACGAACCTGTGTCCCCTGCATCTGCAGGCGGACTCTCAACCACTGCGCCACCAGGGAAGCCCCAGGAATGGTACTCTTGGTACCATTGTTATTGTTATGATGGTGTGAGTCAGAGCAGCTTAAGACTTGATGGTGCTGGAGAGATCAGAAAAGATTCCTAAATAGACTGAAGTCTAAGCTAAGACCTGAAGAATGGGCAGGAGCAGGGAGTCTAACACACGAGTCAGTTTTGTTGAATAAGCAGGAAGTGCCACTTCCAATCGTAGGGGTTCAGAATTAGCATCCCCAAAATGTGTCACTTTGGCGTGAAGGTTACTTTGAGATAAAGGCAGTCAAGATCCTGCAGGTTCAAGAGAAACTACTGCCCCTCCTTTAAGTACCTAGAAGAATTTAAATTTGGGATTTTTCCCAGAAAAGAGTTATTTACCTAAGTGTCTCCATCTATTCAACAGGGCAAACATCTAGTTACCAAACATCTACTCTTCTTCTTATTGTCCTATAATGACCTTTCTGTTCTTGGAAGCCCCAGATCCCTATCTCTTTCCTTAGCTCAGGATGGCATTTATACTTCATTTAACCTTTCTGTCTCTGAACCTCTCATGTATGTGGGGACTCTGACCCTCTCATGTATGTAGGATTCCTGTACATATGAAGTTAAATTCCATTTCTCCTGTTTATCTCATGTCAATTTAGTTCTTAGACCAGCCTGAAGAACCTAGAAGGGTGGGGGAAAGTTTTCTTCCTCCTCAACACAAGTCAATAAATTACAAAATGGTCATTTAAAACAGGTGCCTTTTCATTTGTGGAACTACCCATTGCCAGGGCGCATGACTTGGTAAACTGAATATGGACTCTCTTCACCTCCTTGGTCCAATTCTCCTGTGCAGAGCACAGACTGTGACCTAGACTGGACTTATCTAGGTGAAGAAAATTTAGAGTAGAGGGGATAGCAGAGGAAAGGAGGAACTCAAGGCTTAAATGTATGTCTCTTGAAAATTGAAACCTAAGAGAAAATCAGCCTAATTTGAATGAAACATTTCTAGAATTGTTTTCTCAGACCGTGACAGCATGAGAGTACCTACCTGGCTGAGCTGCACAGAAGCCACCAGCAGGTACACAGAGCACACATTTAAGCATTTGCCAAGATAGAAATTGGACCCACTAGGCTTGAGCTTCCTGGGGTGACTCTACTTGTCATTTTACCCATTAAGATCGTGTAACATGGTTTCACAATAGCAAATCAAAGTAAGGCTGGTGGTATTCCTACGATTACAATAAAATTAGAATGGCTTAATTAGTAAAACATTAACTGGCAGGATTCCTATAAGTAAAAATGTACATATTTAAGGTGGCTTATTGTAACATTTATAACATTTATTTTATAATATACTAATTCGTATGTAAAAGTGAATGTAAATTGCCAGAAATTAACATGCAATGTGAAGAAAAGTCCTTTTATCCTCTGCAACTGTAGCATTTGGCAGATTCAGGAATAAATAATCTTTTGTGGCAAGGGTATGCCTTATCAAACATATGCAGATCAGCACTAATTAATGCTAATTAAGGTTTCCTGTCTATCTAGTTGGAAAAACGTCCAAATGTTATGAAATCCAGTTAGTATGCCTATTACGCTAATTGTTTTATATGGGGTGGTTCTTAATTAAAATATGTAAATTGACCTTAATTGCTATATACTAATGGGGGTTCATGTTATCTCACTAAAAGTGACAAGATGGTGAGGAGGGGTA